>NC_134092.1:55508027-55830912 GCF_000715075.1 Nicotiana tabacum | reverse complement strand
GGTTGGATCGGGTGGCACGCCGCCATAGATATGTTGTTTGGATCGGATGGCACGCCGCCAAGGGTATCATGGTTGGATCGGGTTGCACGCCGCAACGGTATCATGTGTGGATCGGGTTGCACGTCGCAATAGTGTGATGTGAGTATAGTTTCCCATATCTATTCTTGTGTGTTTTGTTTCTCTCTTTCTGAGAAAGGTTCATAACATCCTTACGGTTGTTCAATTAGTTACGTGGGTTGACTAGTTCCTTCCAAAGTTCGTTTCTTTATGTATCACATTCAAATTTGTGGCTTGTTGGCACATGATGGAATCATATGAGACCTTTGGTAGTGTTTGTGGTGGCTTATTGTCGCAATGACTTGTACTGGGTGAGACGAGATTTTTGGACCTAGGATCATTGCGATCAGATTTATATGAAGCATATTAAAGAGTAAATATTGTTATTCAGTCCAGAATGAGGTAATGGTTTTTGTCGGGAGGAGAGACTCCATAAATTGTAATTCGGCAGGTGGCTATGAGTTCTACACATCTCCTCTGTCGTGGCATTTCAAGAGTTGGAACAAGACTTATAGGTGTCATGAGGTGTGTCGTGAGCATCAGATTCGTGAGATTTCGGCTATTGTTGTCAGAGGATGTTATTATAGGCATGTGAATAATGCGGTGCATAGTGTGAATCAAGTGAGAGTATACAATCATGTATTGGTACATCGTGTAGTGATTGAAACGATGTTCGTATGTGGGAAGCAAGCCTAGTAGATAATTTCGGATGTTGGAATTTGGCTCTAAGGCTTATTTGCCTAAATAAAGGGGAGGATCTTCAAATTTGCTCGAGTTAATGTGCTCAACTGAGTTATGGTAGCATGGGTAGGTGCACAAGGTGTTAAACAGTGATTTTAGACAACTCAAGAGCAGTCCTTAGCACGTTCGAGGATGAACGTATGTTTAACTGGGAGAGAATGTAACGACCCGACCGGTCATTTTGAGCTCAAGCGCGTCGTTTTGAGGCTTCAGAAGTTTCACTTTAGGTATTATGACTCGTGCGCGTGGTCGGAATTAAATTTCGGGAAGTTCGGAGTTGATTTGGAAAGGAACCTCTCATTTCAGAAGCTTTAAGTTGGAAGAATTGACTACGGGTTGATTTTGAGTATACGACCTCGGAATCGGGATTTGAAGGTTCCAACAGATTCGTATGATGATTGTGAATTTGGGCGAATGTTCGGATAGGGTTTTGGATGACCCGGGAGCATTTCGGCGCCTATTGTGGAAAGTTGGCATTTGGAAGAATTTCATAAAATTGGGTTGAAGTGCATTTCAATGTTATCGATGTCCGTTTGGGATTCCGAGTCTAGGAATAGCTCAGTATGATGATTTTGGCCTTAGGAGCGCGTCCGGAAGTAGATTTAGAGGTCCGTAGTCATTTCGGGGTCATTTGGTGACAGTTAGAAATTTGAAGGTTTTTGGAAAAGTTTGACCGGGAGTGAACTTTGTGATATCGGGGTCAGATTTCGATTTTGGAAGTTGGAGTAGGTCCGTAATGTCGAATGTGACTTGTGTGCGAAATTTGAGGTCAATCGGACGAGATTTTAAAGGTTTTGGCATCGAATGTAGAAGTTTGAAGTTCTAAAATTCATTAAGCTTGAATTGGGGTGCGATTCATGATTTTGATATTGTTTGGCGTGATTTGAAGGTTCGAGCGAGTCCATTTTATGATTCCAAGCTTGTTTGTATATTCAGGCGGGGCCCTAAGGGCCCCGAGTGGCAATCAGATGAGGCTCAGATCAAGTTGGAAATTGGGAGCAACAGCACATGCGCTTGGCCAGCCGCAGGTGTGAGCTACTAGCCACAAAAGCAAAAGAGTGAGGGCAGCCAAGCCACCGCAGGTGCAGAAGTTTTGGCACACCTGCGTGACCGCAGGTGCAAGATCAGTGGTCGCAGGAGCAGATGGGCTCGCATAAGCGGTCCCTTTTGTCCACAGATATGGAGCTTGGCCAGGTAAGGGAAATGCGCACCTGCTACGATTTTATCGTAGGTGCGGGACCGCAGATGCGGCCAAGACGCCGCAGGTGCGAAACATCGCTTGGCAGAATCATTTTAAGAGCGGGATTTGGCTCTTCTTCTCTCATTTTTCACTTGGTTGGGGCAATTTTGGAGAGCTTCAAGGAGGGATTTTCATCATCTATGTCAAGGTAAGTGATTCCCGCGTATTGTGAGTTAAATACAAGATTTATACATGGATTCAAGTATGAAAATTTGTAGAAAATTTGGGATTTTGAAGAAAAAACTAGAAATTGGTATTCTTGGATTTTGATCATGAATTTGGGCATGAAATTGAGAATAATTTATATATTTGAGTTCATAGTGTTACGGATAGTGTTTGTCTTCGAATATTTTCGGAATTTGGGCACGTGGCCACGAGGGTTGCTTTATCAATTTTTCGAGCGAAGTTGAAAATTGTTATAAATTGATTAATTATGAGTATTAAAGTATATTTTGAATGGGTTGCATCTTATTTGACTAGTTTTGTATCGTCGGTCACCGGTTTGAGGTGTTAGGGCGGTGTTGGAGCCGATTTTGGAACGTCGAAGTGAGGTAAGTCTCCTTTCTAACCTTGTAAGAGGGAATTAACCTCATAGGTGAATCAAATCATTATGTGCTTCTATTTGTGGGAGCTACGTACGCACGAGGTGACGAGAGTCCGTGCGTAGCTACTATTATGCTTATGTCCGGGTAGTCTAAGACCCATATCATGTTGTACTTATGATGTTTGTGCCCCACTGGTTAATTTAATTGTTTAAAATATTTAGAAACTCGATAAAGGAATTGTAAAAAGGTTAAACTTCATTTACTTGACCGCTAAATGAGAATTTATAATTCTTGAAATATTTGCCCCTTAATAAATCTTGAATTAGTTGTTTAATGTATTTTCTCTATTGTGGAGCGGGCCGAACGCCTCGGTAGCAGATAGATGCATCTATTGTTCGCACTGTTCGACCTTCGGCAGTGCACAATTTAAATATTATGTTGGATTGGGCCGTACGACCTCGGCATAATTTGCGCATGATAAATCTTTGGAACCAATTATAATTGATATTGCTTCTTTGGCTTGAGATATAAATTGTTAAATGACGAGAATAAGTTTGGGAAAATTTTCTATTAATAAAAGAATTGTCCACTCACTTCTTATTATTGCGTTTACAGCTATTTCATACAATCCATGCTTAAGTATAATATTAGTAATTATTGTTAGCCCATAGTAAGTGTCGGAGTCGATCCCGCGTCACTACTTTTTTGGGGTTAGACGGGATACTTACTGAGTACGCATTGATTTACGTACTCATACTACACTTGCTGCATATTATTGTGCAGGTACATATATGTCTAGTGGCCTTGTGGCGCAGAGGCACGGTTATTGCGGAGACTTAGGTGAGCTGTATTCTACACTATGATCCGCAACCAACAGAGTCTCCTTTAGAGTATTTATATTTCTCCTGTCCAATTTTGAATTTCGGACAAATATTATATTTTATTTTACATTCCTAGTTGAGGCTCATGCACTTCTGACACCGAATTTTGGGGTGATTATGGGTTGTCCTGTATTGAAATTGTTAAAAAAAAATATTATTATTTACTCTATAAATTCCATCTTTTATTATTTAATTGAAGGAAATATGATTTCAAAAATATTAAAACCAAAACCAAATTAAATATTTATTTTTGGTTTGCCTGACAGCGGTGTCCGGCACCATCACGACCTTTAATGGATTTTGGGTCATGACATAAGATCATGCTTGTTTTAAATAGTTACCTATGGTTACATGTAACTTAACATAATGGTGTAACAAAAAATAATTGATGAAGCATAATGGTGTAACCAAATTGTATATTGTCAGTTAAAAAAAATTGAACTTCTAAGAAATTCATGTATCGTGGGTGTTCAGTAAATTTCGAAATAATCAGCTCGTTGGTATGCAACAGTTGAGACATTTGTGCAGTGGAAGCATGTATGGACCTTATGAAATCTCAGTCATGGAAATAGACGGATCAAAACTCTAGAGAAACTCTCTTCTCCTGACATGAGTATATGTAACTAATTTAAGATTTTTAAGTATTTCACAACAATATGCAGTCTTTTGTTAATTTTAGATATTTCAAAGAATTTTTATAACGTTTGAACACCTATATCACACATGTTCAACATGAATACATCAAGCTTCCACCAAATCTGCCACCAGTCTAAACATTCCACCAACTACTGCCCCCAGTACCAAGACTTTCATGAGTTGCACTCTGCTTCTGTAGACCAAGCCAGACCTTTGTCGCGATTTCCCTGCTTTTGCAGGTGAGAGTTACTGTAGTTACCATATAACAATTACCTTCTACTACCTCATATCTTCCCTTTTTCTCTATCCACACACACATTTCTCTCACTCTAGCATCTTAGGTTCAAGTAGATGCTAACTATTATTACGCTATCGCACTACCAAGGGACAAAGTATCTTATTACCATAGAGTGTCGTGATTTACTTCATTTAGCTTGTTTCTCCTTGATTAGGTTAGATTAATGTATACAGTCAAAATCGGGCCTACCCAATTTTGCTGTTTGATTGAGACAAGAGAGTTGCATCGGGGGTAGCCTCGTAATAAATCAAACCCGAGCACGAAGATAAGATATCAAGCCTAGAGATCAAAGTGTAGGTTGAGACCGAAACCATCAACAATCGAGACCAAGTAAGACCGACTTCGAGGGAAGCCTAATAACAGAATGACGAGATATCAGTAACCGGTCGAAGATCATGGCGTGAATCTCGGGACGGATATCCGTGATTGGTCGAGGATCATGGCGTGAATCTCGGAACGGACCAAATCAAAAATGGTTAACTAGCTGTTTATACGATTTTCTTCTGAAATTAGAGACATGCCATAATTAGGTTTTCTCTACTATATAAAGAGGAGTTCCAATCATTTGTAGGGCATCATGATTCACTGATAAGAATATACACATAAACTGCTTTCCTTGTCTTATTTACTGTTCATCACTACTTGTTCCATCCTCTACTGTTTTTGTTAACTAACCTCGAGACTATCGCGAATCGAGGTCATGGCATTGTTTGCAGACCGGTTTGATTTATTTTATTGTCCAATTTATCTATTTAATTCGTTGTTTATCAATTGGTACTGGTTTAGATCACATATCCTTAAAACCACAATATAAGTTTAATTGTTACTCAATTTTTAGGGAAAACAGTTTGGTGCCCACCGTGGGGCTAAGGATAATAGTGATTGTTCAGTACTAATTCTGGTAAAATGCATTATTTTATGCTTGTTCTTGCCAAGTATATTTGCTTTCAGGTTAAAATATATCAAACTCACAAAACGTATCCACACACGGTGACAATGGCCTCGGATTCCACGGTGAAAACAAAAATGTGATTGCTCCAGGAGTCGAAGTGCCACAGGCTAATTTCAGAGGGGCACCGGTTGCCAACCCAGTCGATGCCAGTTTGCACGTTGCTCTAAATGCAGACCTAGGCGTAGGTCTCGATGGGAGCGTACACAGAGAAGGACGATCTAGTGACCAAGGAATATAGGGGAGAGGAGACGAAGGAGTCAGTCTCCAAGTGATATTCGAGATGCTTCAGGCTCAGCAAGCCGCTATTGCTCAGTTACAAAATCAACATAGAGCCCCGAATAGGGTCGAGCCAGAAATTACTCACCGTACTGAGCCAGTACCGAAAAGGTCAAATGATAATGAATCGGGGACTGATCCTACGGTAATGAAAATGCTCAAGGAACTCACCAAAAGAATTGAATTAGGGGAGAAGAGAATCGAAGCCAACAATAAAAAAGTGGCGACATACAACTCCTGAGTTGACCAGATACCGGTGGTACCGCCAATCTTGAAAAGGATGGATTCAAAAAAGTTTGTACAAAAGCCGTTTCCTCTAAGTGCGGCTCCGAAGCCTATTCCAAAGAAGTTTCGTATGCCAGACATACCTAAATATAATGGGACCACCCATCCCAACGAGCATGTTACTTCATATACATGCGCCATTGTAACGACCCGGGCGTTAGTTTTGAGAGTTATAGCCCTATTTCCCCCATTTATGCTTATTTATGTGTTTTTCAGCTGTGTTGAGTTGTATTGAGTTGGTAGGTTTGGGTTCGGAGTAGTTTGGGAGTGAAATGAATACTTAGTCCCTTAGTTAGAAAGCTAAGTTAGAAATGTCAACCGGAAGTTGACTTATGAATAAACAAACTCATTGGGTGATTTTAGACTTAGGAGTGTGTCCGGAATGTAATTTGGAGGTCCGTGGTAGAATTAGGTTTGAATTGGCAAACGTTAGAAGTTTAGAAGCTCTTAGGCTTGAATTCGAGGTTGATTTGGTATTTTGGTGTTGTTTTAGATGTTCCGGAGGTTCGACTAAGTTCAGGTAATGATATATGACTTGTTGGAATTATTGGTTGAGGTCCCGAGGGCCTCGGGTGAGTTTTGGATAGGTTTGGGTTGTGTTGCGCTTTTTTTCTTATGTTTCGATGCCGTTTCTTCAAGCATAAATGATATCATATTGAACAAATGAGCTCCAATTTCATTTTTGATTGAAGTATTAGATTCGTATCGTAATTACGGACCGTAGCAAAAAGAATCATCGAATATGGACATCGTATGAGGATTTTATGGTCATTTTACTAAGAATTAGGTTGTCAGATTTTTAAGATTAATTACGAAATTGCCACTGACGGCGTATATAAAAATCTGCACTATTTGCAAATATTGAAACCAACATATCTCCTTCATTATAAAGTGAAATTGAGTGATTCAAAAGCCTAACTTGACTAGAATGTTACAAGGAATTCATTGGAGGCATAACACGTGAGTTTCGGGATCGTTTAGCATGAGAAATGAGGCATAATAACTGGCCGAAAAATATATAAAATGAGGGCTTGTTCATTCAGTCATATTTTGAGTTGGGAGCTCGGATTTAGGCGATTTTGGGGGCAATTTTCACCATTAGGATTGGGGTAAGTGTTCTCTACTCAGTTTTGATTATATTTCATGAATCCATCTTCGTTTTTGGGATTTGATTGATGATTTCAAAGTAAAATTAAGGGAGTTAGGGTATGAGTTTTGAAGAGTTTAAGTGAGGATTTGAGGGACCAAATGAAGTCCGATTTTGATGAATTTTATATAGTTAGACTCGGGAGAGGAAGAGGTTTATTATTCTGCTAGTTTTGATTGATTTTGAGACGTGGACTCGGGTTTTGGCCGGTTTAGGATTTTTGGCATATTTTATAGTTTTTATTGTGGAATTCGATTCGTTAGCCTATGTTGATGGTATTAATCTGATTATGGTTAGATTTGGAGCTTTTGGAGACCGAGTCCAGAGACGAGGGCATCCCGAAGTAGGATTTTATGCTGTTAAGGTAAGTAACAGTTTTAACTCTGGCTTTAAGGGTATAAACCCGGAGAATTTGATATCGTGTGACTGTTTGGAGGTGATACCCATGCTAGGTGATGGGCGTGTGGGTGTATACCTCGAGGGATTGAGACTTGGTCCGTCCCGTGAGGCCTCATGGCCATCATCTGTGTTTACGTAGTTACTTGTTGTTGAACTTGTCTGCCTTCATGTTAGAGATCATGCTTAGGATTTATTCATGCTCACATTATTTGTACTCAGTCATAGAAATTATTGTACATGTTTACCTCAGTCTCTATTATTTGCTAATATGCTATGATACTTGGTGTGGGTTGTGTTCCCTTATTTGTTGATGATAGTGAGTCTAGTGAGGTACATGATTGAGTGAGGACGAGGGCCTGGTTGTGAGGATATTAATACCATAGCGTGTGAGTTGTCTGCGTAGCACGTGAGTTGACCGTGCGGGTCCAGGTATTGATACCATAGCGCATGAGTTGTCCGCGTAGCACGTGAGTTGACCGTGCGGATCCAGGCATTGATATGATGGCACGTGAGTTGTCCGTGCTTAGCACTTGGGCTTTAGGAGCCCCTGCGGAGTCTGTACACACCCCCAGTGAGCGTAGAGTGTTGAACATTGAGTGCTGAGTGCGAGGGCTGAGTGATGGAGTGACATTGCTGTGAGGTTGCATTTACTTTTGTTGTTGTTGCATTTACCTGTTAGTTTTCCTTGTAGTCTTACTGATTTATCAAATTACCTGTCTACTCCTGTTTGTACTTAATTGTGGAAATAATAATTGTATTATTCTGCTTAGCTCGTCACTACTGCTCAGTTCCTTAGTTATTTCTGTTACTATTGAGTCGGTTGTACTCATACTACACCCTGCACTTTATGTGCAGATCCAAGTGAGTTAGAGCACGACGATCGTTGAGTTTAGGCTGACTATCTGTGGAGATTGCAAGGTAGCTGCTAGCGTCCGCAGGACCTTGTTACTCCTTTTGTCATTTCTTCTTTGGACAGTTAGACAGTTTATATATCTTAGTTTATAGTTTTAGACGCTCATGACTTAGTGACACCCCTATGTTTGGGGCTCGTTTATATATTTTTCTATATTATATTTAGAGTTGATTTAGTTTAAGAAAAATTTAAATGTTGAAATGTTTTATTAAATTCTTATAATCGGTTTAGTAGTAATATTTTAGGAAGTAGGCTTGCTTTGCAACACGATAGGCGTCATCACGACCATGGTTAGATTTCGGGTCGTGACAAGTTGGTATCAGAGCCTAGGTTACATAGGTCTCACGAGTCATGAGCGGGTTTAGTAGAGTCTTGCAGATCGGTATAGAGACGTCTGTACTTATCTTCGAGAGGCTGCTGAACCTTTAGGAAAACTTCACATTCTTGAATTCTTATCGTGCGGTATTGATCCAGCTTGAAGTGTAACTCTTTGAATTCCTTTCATGTATTCGTATGCGCAGATGAGCGCTCGGTATCAGTTGTGCATCGACGGCTTGTGATTCCCTGGATAAGGTGCGAGATGTGATTTCTGTGTGTTGATGTCGGGCCAGTCTGAAGGACATGAGGCTGGGTTTTGACTGTAGCTTGAGCACTGAGGTGTTGATTGTGTGAGCGCGTGCTTGTGGTACTTTTGGGGATATTTAAGAGAGTATTCAACGACTTATGAGCCTTAGCGCGGTGTGATTTTATGCTTGGTTCTCATGTGGTAAGTCTGGGTTGAGGATTGTGGTGTTATGGTGGGGCAAAGTATCAATTTGAAGGTAATTCAGAAGGAACTCGATAGATAGGACATCTTGTTAGTAGGTTGGATCGGCATGGTAATGGGTATGATTAGTTCTTTTTGTGTGTATGAGGTAATGAGTTCTACAGGTGTTTTGTGGCAATGTCATTGGGTTTTTGGTGGTCTACGTATCTTGGTTGAGTTAGAAGGATTCAGTCTTGACGGATTGGTTTTGTGCCATTGGGGTTTAGAAAGAGTTCTTGATGGTTTTGAGAACAACTCTTGGCACGTTCGAGGACGAACGTTTGTTTAAGAAAGGGAGGATATAACTACCCGGTTGTTCGTTCTGAGAGTTATAGACCCATTTCCCCCATCTATGCTTATTTATGTGTTGTTCAGCTGTGTTGAGTTGTATCGAGTTGGTAGGTTTGGGTTCAGAGTAGTTTTGGAGTGAAATAAACACTTAGTCCCTTAGTTAGAAAGCTAAGTTAGAAAAGTCAACCGAAAGTTGACTTATGATTAAACGAATTCATTGGGTGATTTTACACTTAGGAGTGTATCCGGAATGTAATTTGGAGGTCCGTGGTAGAATTAGGCTTGATTTTGCGAAGTTCTTAGGCTTGAATTCGAGGTTGATTTGGTGTTGTTTTGGGTGTTCCGGAGGTTCGACTAAGTTCAGGTAGTGATATATGACTTGTTGGAATTATTGATTGAGGTCCCTAGGGCCTCGGGTGAGTTTTGGATAGGTTTGGGTTGTGTTGCGCTCTGTTTTCTTATGTTTCAACACTGTTTTTTCAAGCATAAATGATATCATATTAAAAAAATGAGCTCTGATTTTTGATTGAAGCATTAGATCTGTATCGTAGTTATGGACCCGTAGCGAAAAGAATCGTCGAATTTGGACATTGTATGAGGATTTTATTGTCCGCGTAGCACGTGAGTTGACCGTGCGGATCCACGCATTGATATGATGGCACGTGAGTTGTCCGTGCTTAGCGCTTGGGCTTTAGGAACCCCTCCGGAGTCTGTACACACCCCCAGTGAGCGTAGAGTGTTGAACATTGAGTGCTGAGTGCGAGGGCTGAGTGATGGAGTGACATTGCTGTGAGGTTGCATTTACTTTTGTTGTTGTTGCATTTACCTGTTAGTTTTCCTTGTAGTCTTACTGATTTATCAAATTACCTGTCTACTCCTGTTTGTACTTAATTGTGGAAATAATAATTGTATTATTCTGCTTAGCTCGTCACTACTGCTCAGTTCCTTAGTTATTTCTGTTACTATTGAGTCGGTTGTACTCATACTACACCCTGCACTTTATGTGCAGATCCAAGTGAGTTAGAGCATGGCGATCGTTGAGTTCAGGCCGGCTATCTGTGGAGATTGCAAGGTAGCTGCTAGCGTCCGCAGGACCTTGTTACTCCTTTTGTCATTTCTTCTTTTGGACAGTTAGACAGTTTATATATCTTAGTTTATAGTTTTAGACGCTCATGACTTAGTGACACCCCTATGTTTGGGGCTCGTTTATATATTTTTCTATATTATATTTAGAGTTGATTTAGTTTAAGAAAAATTTAAAAATTGAAATGTTTTATTAAATTCTTATAATCGGTTTAGTAGTAATATTTTTGGAAGTAGGCTTGCTTTGTAACACGATAGGCGTCATCACGACCATGGTTAGATTTCGGGTCGTGACAAGTTGGTATCAGAGCCTAGGTTACATAGGTCTCACGAGTCATGAGCGGGTTTAGTAGAGTCTTGCAGATCGGTATAGAGACGTCTGTACTTATCTTCGAGAGGCTACTGAACCTTTAGGAAAAATTCACATTCTTGAATTCTTATCGTGCAGTATTGATCCAGCTTGAAGTGTAACTCTTTGAATTCCTTTCACGCATTCGTATGCGCATATGGGCGCTCGGTATCAGTTGTGCATCGACGGCTTGTGATTCCCTGGATAAGGTGCGAGATGTGATTTCTGTGTGTTGATGTCGGGCCAGTCTGGAGGACATGAGGCTGGGTTTTGACTGTAGCTTGAGCACTGAGGTGTTGATTGTGTGAGCGCGTGCTTGTGGTACTTTTGGGGATATTTAAGAGAGTATTCAACGGCTTATGAGCCTTAGCGCGGTGTGGTTTTATGCTTGGTTCTCATGTGGTGAGTTTGGGTTGAGGATTGTGGTGTTATGGTGGGGCAAAGTATCAATTTGAAGGTAATTCAGAAGGAACTCGGATAGATAGGACATCTTGTTAGTAGGTTGGATCGGCATGGTAATGGGTATGATTAGTTCTTTGGGTGTGTATGAGGTAATGAGTTCTACAGGTGTTTTGTGGCAATGTCATTGGGTTTTTGGTGGTCTACGTATCTTGGTTGAGTTAGAAGGATTCAGTCTTGACGGATTGGTTTTGTGCCATTGGGGTTTAGAAAGAGTTCTTGATGGTTTTGAGAACAACTCTTGGCACGTTCGAGGACGAACGTTTGTTTAAGAAAGGGAGGATATAACTACCCGGTTGTTCGTTCTGAGAGTTATAGACCCATTTCCCCCATCTATGCTTATTTATGTGTTGTTCAGCTGTGTTGAGTTGTATCGAGTTGGTAGGTTTGGGTTCAGAGTAGTTTTGGAGTGAAATAAACACTTAGTCCCTTAGTTAGAAAGCTAAGTTAGAAAAGTCAACCAGAAGTTGACTTATGAATAAACGAATTCATTGGGTGATTTTAGACTTAGGACTGTGTCCGGAATGTAATTTGGAGGTCCGTGGTAGAATTAGGCTTGATTTGGCGAAGTTCTTAGGCTTGAATTCGAGGTTGATTTGGTGTTGTTTTGGGTGTTCCGGAGGTTCGACTAAGTTCAGGTAGTGATATATGACTTGTTGGAATTATTGGTTGAGGTCCCTAGGGCCTCGGGTGAGTTTTGGATATGTTTGGGTTGTGTTGCGCTCGTTTTTCTTATGTTTCGACGCCGTTTCTTCAAGCATAAATGATATCATATTAAAAAAATGAGCTCTGATTTTTTATTGAAGCATTAGATCTGTATCGTAGTTACGGACCCGTAACAAAAAGAATCGTCGAATTTGGACATTGTATGAGGATTTTATGGTAATTTTACTAAGAATTAGGTTGCCAGATTTTTCAGATTAATTGCGAAATTGCCACTGACGGCGTATTTAAAAATCTGCACTATTTGTAAATAATGAAACCAACATATCTCCTTCATTATAAGGTGAAATTGAGTGATTTAAAAGCCTAACGTGACTAGAATTTTACAAGGAATTCATTGGAGGCATAACACGTAAGTTTCAGGATCATTTAGCATGAGAAATGAGGCAGAATAACTGGCCAAAAAATATATAAAATAAGGGCTTGTTCATTCAGTCATATTTGAGTTGGGGAGCTAAGATTTGGGCGATTTTGGGGCGATTTTCACCATAAGGATTGGGGTAAGTGTTCTCTACTCAGTTTTGATTATATTACATAAATCCATCTTCGTTTTTGGGATTTGATTGATGATTTCAAAGTAAAATTAAGGGAGTTAGGGTATGAGTTTTGGAGAGTTTAAGTGAGGATTTGAGGGACCAAACGAAGTCCGATTTTGATGTATTTTATATGGTTAGACTCGGGACAGGAAGAGGTTTATTATTCTACTAGTTTTGACTGATTTCGAGATGTGGGCCCGGGGGCCAGGTTTTGGCCGGTTTTGGATTTTTGGCATATTTTGTAGTTTTTATTGTGGAATTCGATTCGTTAGCCTATGTTGATGGTATTAATCTGATTATGGTTAGATTTGGAGCTTTTGGAGACCGAGTCAAGAGCCAAGGGCATCCCGGAGTAGGATTTTACGCTGTTAAGGTAAGTAACAGTTTTAACTCTGGCTTTGAGGGTATAAACCTGGAGAATTTGATATCGTGTGATTGTTTGGAGGTGATACCCACGCTAGGTGACGGGCGTGTGGGTGTATAGCTCGAGGGGTTGAGACTTGGTCCGTCCCGTGAGGTCTCATGGCCATCATATGTGTTTACGTAGTTACTTGTTGTTGAACTTGTCTGCCTTCATGTTAGAGATCATGGTTAGGCTTTATTCATGCTCACATTATTTGTACTCAGTCATTGAAATTATTGTACATGTTTACCTCAGTCTCTATTATTTGCTAATATGCTGTGATACTTGGTGTGGGTTGTGTTCCCTTATTTGTTGATGATGGTGAGGCTAGTGAGGTACATGATTGAGTTAGGACGAGTGCCTGGTTGTGAGGATATTAATACCATAGTGCGTGAGTTGTCTGCGTAGCACGTGAGTTGACCGTGCAGGTCTAGGTATTAATACCATAGCGTGTGAGTTGTCCGCGTAACACGTGAGTTGACCGTGCGGATCCAGGTATTGATATGATGGCACGTGAGTTATCCGTGCTTAGCGCTTGGGCTTTGGGAGCCCCTCCGGAGTCTGTACACACCCCCAGTGAGCGCAGAGTGTTGAACGTTGAGTGTTGAGTGCGAGGGCTGAGTGATGGAGTGACATTGCTGTGAGGTTGCATTTACTTTTGTTGTTGCTGCATTTACCTGTTAATTTTCCTTGTAGTCTTACTGATTTATGAAATTACCCGTCTACTCCTGTTTGTACTTAATTGTGGAAATAATAATTGGATTATTCTGCTTAGCTCATCACTACTGCTCAGTTCCTTAGTTATTTCAGTTACTACTGAGTCGGTTGTACTCATACTACACCCTGCACTTTATGTGCAGATCCAGGTGAGTTAGAGCACGGCGATCGTTGAGTTCAGTCCGGCTATATGTGGAGATTGCAAGGTAGCTGCTAGCGTCTGTAGGACCTTGTTACTCCTTTTGTCATTTCTTCTTTTGGACAGTTAGATAGTTTATATATCTTAGTTTATAGTTTTAGACGCTCATGACTTAGTGTCACCTAGATGTTTGGGGCTCGTTTCTGTATTCTTCTTTATTATATTTATAATTGATTTAGTTTATGAAAAATGTAAATGTTGAAATGTTGTATAAAATTTTTATAATCGGTTTAGTAGTAATATTTTGGGAAGTAGGCTTGCCTTGTAACACGATAGGCGCCATCACGACCAACGTTAGATTTTGGGTCGTCACAGCCATCTAGGGTAATGATTTAGAAGATGATGAAATAGAATCTGTGCTGTTGAAAAACTTCGGAGAGACCCTTTCGAAGGGAGCAATGATTTGGTATCACAACCTGCCACCAAATTCCACCAACTCATTTGCCATGTTAGTAGATTCTTTCGTAAAGGCACACGCCGGGGCCATAAAGGTCACAACGAGGAAATCAGACCTTTTCAAGGTAAGATAAAGGGATAATGAAATGGTAAGGGAGCTCGTATCCTGATTTCAAATTGAACGCATGGAGTTGCCACCAGTCACAGATGATTGGGCTATTCAAGCTTTCACCCAAGGGTTGAACGAGTAGAGTTCGAAAGCATCACGACAGTTGAAACATAATTTGATCGAGTATCCAACTGTAACTTGGGCAGATGTGCACAATCGATATCAATCGAAGATCAGGGTCAAGGACGACCAATTAGGAACCCCTTCCAGTTTAGTACATACAAATAGGTCGGCAGTTAAAAGCCAGAGGGACGTCGACAGGGAGCCAAGATCGAACAGAGACCGATATGAACCATATACCGCAGATCTAAGGAACAATGGTTCAGGATGCAATTCCGCGCGGAGCGATCGAAGAAGTGATTGAGGACAGAATTCTCGGGGACTTATGAGAAAAAGTGGTTTTGACAAGTATGCCGATCCCACAGAGGCCCCTTGGTTATCGAAATATAACTTTAGCATCGATGCATCGGGTATTGTATCGGCAATCAGAAGGATCAAAGATACTAGGTGGCCCAGACCCATACAAACCGATCCTTCCCAAAGAAACCCAAATTTGATGTGCAAGTATCATGGCACGCATGGTCACACGACCAAAGATTGCTGGAAATTAAGGGAGGAGGTTGCCCGTCTATTCAATAAGGGACATCTTCGAGAGTTCCTCAGTGATCGAGCCAAGAATCATTTCAGAGAAAGGGACACCAATAGTAAAAATAAATAGGAGGATCCCTAACATGTCACTCATAGGATCCCCAACATGTCATTTTCCGGTGAGGTTTTTAACGAGGCAACAATTATGTGCTACTTGAGGACCATTCAATAGTATCTAAGGCTTCTTTACAATCAAGCTCGAATATTGGGGGGCATCACCCTTGGATGTTACACTTTCGAGGAAAATACTTCTTGTCAAAGTGTCTTGATAGAGAAACTTGGTTACGGGACAGATGGTCGAATGAACCTTGTCCGTATAGATTAGTCGAGCCCCAATGGCAAAACATGTACGCATGTATAAATTATACAAAGAAGCATTCTTTTTATATCAAACATCTTGTGTCTCAAAGAAAATTTTCTACTATACAAGCTTCATACTTATGATTTTGTGAGAAATGGCTCAAGGGCCAAGTGCATATATACCTCGTACACTCGAGGACTGCCGTTAACGATCGACATATTCGAGTAATATAAACTCAAATTCATAAGATCTCAAAGAGGCACCCCTCGATCTACAGGCCAAGGCCATCATTCTCGGGGACTAACACTTCAAACAAGTTCGAAGTGTTATTGAAAAATAAGCCCAAGAGGCATACCCAAAGGCTACAGCAAAATTAAGGTGGCTCGGAGATGTCTGAATTCCGCAATAAAAATAGGCCTTCGAATTCTTTGAAAAACCTGTTAAAAAGGCTACCCTCGGCAAGTAATCAAAAGGGCTTCGATAAAATCAGCCCTCAAAAAACCTTAAGAGGTATCAAATTATCTTAACACAAACGTGCTAAGACACAAATCGAAAAGGGGTTTCAATTGACATCGAACCCTCAAAAAACCCAATGGGTAAAGAATACGTGTTAAGCCGTAAAGAAATTGTTTACTAAGTCTTCTAAGCCGAAAAGGGAAAAAATAGCCATATTTTAGAGGCCATATCTGCCCAATCTAAAGAGCCTACGGGCCAATTGTAAGGCCCCGTAAAATTTTGCAGAAGAAAATAATATTTTGTGGTGCCGAATTGGTTTTACGTGTTGAGTATTATAGAAATATACGGGTTGAACAATGCACCGAAAAGTAAAGAAATGTTTTGGCGGAAGGACGCATTTCTGCTGTCCATTATGCGACCGCAGAATCACTCTGCGAGCCGCATAATAGCCGCAGAAGTGAGATAGAAGAGGGTCAGCTTGGATGCAATTATGCGGTCGACATTCGACCGCATAACTATTCTGCGGCTCATTATGCGAACGCAGAACAGTTATGCGGACTGCATAGTGACCCCAAACACAGGCAGATTTTTGATCATTTGGGTTAGCAATTATGTGACCGATATGCGGTCCGCATATTGATTATGCGATCGCAGAACCTGTTCCGGAGCTTCATTTTTGGGTATTTAAAACCCGACCCTATTTCGTTAAATACACTATTTGGTCCTTTTTTGAGCTATAATTTGACATTTTAGAGTGAGAGAGAGTGCCCTAGAGTGAGAAGGTGTTCTTCAATAATTGTTCTTCAATTGTTGCTCAAGTTTTGGAAGAATAAGAAGGGAAACTCAATAGGTCTTCATCCTATAGGTAAGGTTCTACATCCTAACCCTCAATTTCGAATTTTGTCTAGAAGTGGGTAATTAACAAGATAATGTTTGGGCATGAGAGTTGTTTATTTTACATGCATGTATTATCAAAGGGTATAAGAAGATTGTTGAGCTATAAATGGTAAAGATTGGGCTGTGGGATGATGGAATCCTCCATAAAAGGACCTTGAAACCTTAATGCACACCTAGTATTTGATAAAATGCTCAAATGAGCTAGAACCATAATCATTTTCCTAATTTTGATTCAATTTGTTATATTTCTACAATAGATTGAAGTTGCTAAGAATTCCGAAATATTTTAGAGTTTAAAGAAGCTCAAGTGAGGTATGTTGGCTAAACTCTACTCTTAGAATTGAATTCCACGATATTCATGTAACTTATGTAAGTCCCGAGTGGTTCATTATGAAATTGGTTATTCCGAGTAAAATTGGGTTGAAAGATATATGTTCAACAAGTATCCCAAATGCTTTATTTATGTTATGTTACCAATTGAGGATGTGTTAAAATATGGGCTGTGCATTAATAATATTTCGACTTCAAGTCAAGTTCAAACGAAGGCTATTATGCCAAATTTCGTGAAATATCTCTATGTGCCTAGACTCTAAATTGCTCACATGTGTACTACACACCTTGATTTGAATTGTATTTGTTGTTGATGATGACGATGATAATTGAAATTGAAAAGGTGAGCATGAAATACTAAATATGGCCAACATCCCAGGAATGATCTTATAATTATGGCCATTAGTGCCAATGAAATGAAAAGATGTGAAAGTAATATGAAATGCAATGATTGATATAAAAAGGCTGATGTCTCGAAAGAGACAGCCTAGCCGGTCGGGTCGTGATCGGACATCATGCCGCACACATGGTGGTGATTGTGCTGGAAATTGTAATTGAAATTGTGATTATGGTCGATGTCCCTAATGGATAGCCTAGCCGATCGGGTCGTGATCGGACTCCATATTAAAGACAGTGGTATTGATATTGAGAGTAATTGTGGTTGATGTCTCTAATCAGATAGCCTAGCCGATCGGGTCGTTATCAGACTTCGTGTTGAGAGTACGGTGGTACTAGTTCTGTGAATAATGGTATTGTGAATAATGGTATTGTGGACAATGGTATATCGATACAAAAAAATCTCCCAATGCGAGATATGAAAATAAATTTGAACACTGTCTTGATCCTAAATTGAGGTTTGATATCGAATTAAGGCTTTCATTGATATTATGATAATCTTGTTTGTATTATTTGTTATTCTATTGAGAGGGTGTTTAGTTATACATACTAGTGCTATTCGACAGTACTAATGTCCCTTTTATAGGGGGCATTGTATCTTTAAATGGATGCAGGTGGTTCCACAGTAGGAGATATTGATCAGTGATATCAGTACACCTTCTTCCCAACTGACTTGGTGAGCCCCACTTCATCCCGGGGTTATGAATCTTTTGTATTTTGTATATTCTATTTGAGGTATAGTCGGGGCCTTGTTGCCGGTATTATTATTGTACTCTTCTTTATCTATAGAGGCTCCGTAGATATAGTGTGGGTTGTATATTGGTCCTGGGAAAGTCAAACTCATTATGTTGTTTTTGAATTACTATTTCCACTTCAGATTATGAAAAATGTGTGGAACTGAGACTTTAAAAATGAAGTAACTATTAGTAATGAATTGGTATTGTAAACATGATCACATTTTCATCTAATTAATAAAATTATGTATTAGCTTTATTCGTAGATAAGTTTGGGTAGAATGAAATCTAACAGGCTTGCTTGATCGGGTTAACTCGGTTGAGCGCCGGTCGCGCTCCTCGATTTTGGGTTGTGACAAACTTGGTATCAGATCCTAAGGTTTTAAAGTGTCCTAGGATGTCTCGGAGCCGTGTCTAGTAGAGTCCTTATTATCGGTGTATTGTCGACCACATCTATAATTAGGATGCTACATGGGCTTTTAGGAATAATACCCTTCTTTCATGTTCTTAATTGTGCGATAAAGCTGGTTGTAAGATTGTTCCTCCTTTAACTCATGAGTTGCTCTAATTTTCAGTACATGGCACCTAAAAAGAAGGTAAGAACTAGCCAAAGGGCCAACGTCACACCAGGAGTGACAGTTGATCCTATAATTGATGATGCGGGTGAGCACCCGAGGAGTGAGAATATTCCTCCAGTAACTACAGTGCCCGACTCTACTACAACTGATCAAACCGCACCTGCCCCTACACTTACTGAAGGCGCAACAATTCCTCCAACTGATATACCAGTTCCACCTCCAATTCCAGCTTCTGATTCTGGTGTTTCTGAGGTTGATCTTAGGGGAGCCATGCAGATGTTGGCTCAGATAGTGGCATCCCAGGCCCAGAGGTTAAATGTTGCACCCACTTCTTCCAGTCAGCCAGGGGATTCTACTAGTTCCAGGGTGAACAGGTTCCTCCAATTGGATCTTCCAGTGTTCACGGGTACTAATCCAGAGGAGGATCCCCAGGATGTCAATGATGAAATGCACAAGACTCTTAGAGTTATGCGTGCTACTGAAATGAAGGCAGTAGAATTGGCCTTCTACCGCTTGAAAGAGGTTGCATATTCTCGATTTGAACTATGGGAGGAGTCCCGTGAAGAAATAAGCCCTCCGGCGAAGTGCAATGGGTTTGCCGATGCCTTCATTGATCATTTCTTGCCGGCCGAGACTAAGGCAGCCCGTGCTACTGAGTTTGAGAACTTGAGGCAAGGTAGCCCGAGTGTGTGGGATTACCATATGAGATTCGCGTGCCTGTCTAAGTATGTTATTTACATGCTACCTACTATGGATGCTATAGTGCGTCGATTTGTACAGGGCCTTAGTCCTTTGGTAATTAATGAGGCTGCTATAACTGCCTTGAATTCTGATATGAACTATGGAAAAATGGTGGCATTCACTCAAGCCATAGATACCCGCAAATTAAGGAACAGAATGGAGCGAGAGGGTAGTAATATGGCCCGGTCTACGGGCAACTTTGGTGGTTCTACTGGTGGCGGCAGGTCATCCTTCAGAGGAGGGTTGTTAGGGCCATCACAGTCGTTTGCTCAGTCTTCGGCTAGTGCACCGCCATCAGGGCCCGGTCAGAAGCAACAGTGGAGCAGTTTCAGGCCCAGTAAGGGCAACATGGGATCCAATCAACAGGGTCGTCCTGGTGGTAGATTCCAGCAGCAGCGGAGGCCCCCATGCCCTAGGTGTGGAAAGATGCACCTAGGAATATGCTACATGGACTTACCCATATGCTACGGATGCGGATTGAGGGGTCACATTCAGAGGGATTGTCGTTCGTCCTACCAGGGTGCGGGTAGGGGCATGGCACAGCCAACCAGTTCTGCAGCTACTACATCCACAGCACCTCTTCCGGCTCGAGGTACTCCAACACTCGCAGGGCATGGTGCAGCTAGGGGTGGAGCACAGAGTTCGATAACAACAATTAAATATCAGGGAGCAGGATATTCCGATAACAGCTTTCAAGACCCGATATGGGCAGTTTGAATTACTGGTAATGTCTTTTGGGCTAACAAATGCCCTGACAGCTTTCATGGACCTTATGAATAGAGTCTTCAAGCCTGTTCTTGACTCTTTTGTGATAGTGTTCATTGATGATATTTTGTTATATTTGCGAGGTCAAGAGGACCATGCCGATCATCTCAGGGTAGTTCTACAGACTCTATATCAACACAAATTGTATGCAAAGTTTTCGAAATGTGAATTGTGGCTTGAATCTGTCACGTTCTTGAGTCATGTTATCTCCGGAGAAGGATTTGGAGTTGATCCTCAGAAGATTGCAGCTGTGAAGAATTGACCTAGACATACTACCCCAACAGAGATTCGCAGTTTCTTAGGCTTAGCTGGGTATTACAGGAAGTTTGTGGAGGGGTTCTCTATTCTTGCCTCTCCGTTGACTAAATTGGCGCAGAGGGCGCTTAAGTTCCAATGGTCAGATGCTTATGAAAGAAGCTTCCAGGAGTTGAAATCAAGATTGACTACGACACTAGTGTTGACCCTACCAGAGGGTACAAATGGGTTTGTGGTATATTTTGATGCTTCAAGAATCGGACTTGGGTGTGTAGTAATGCAACATGGCAAGGTTATAGGCAACTCAAGAATCATGAAAAGAACTATCCAACTCATGATTTAGAGCTTGCAGCGGTGGTCTTTGCATTAAAGATTTGGCGTCATTATTTGTATGGAGTCCATGTGGATATATTCACGGACCACAAAAGCCTTAAATACATTTTCCAACAGAAGGAGTTGAATCTGAGGCAGAGACGGTGGCTTTAATTACTCAAGGATTACGACATCAATATTCTGTATCATCCCGGAAATGCTAATATTGTAGCGGATGCTTTTAGCCAGAAATATATGGGTAGTTTGGTTGACTTGGAGGCATATTAAAGGTCGTTGGCCAAGGAGATTCATCGGTTGGCTAGTTTGGGAGTTCGTCTTGTGGATTCTAGTGATGGAGGAGTGATTGTGCAAAATAGGGCTGAATCATCAATTGTTGTGGAAGTTAAGGAAAAGCAATACAACGACCCATTGTTGGTACAATTGAAGGAGGGGATTCATAAACATAAAACCATGGCCTTTTCTCTTGGCATGGATGATGGTACACTAAGGTACCAAGGGCGACTATGTGTTCCGATTGTGGATGGTCTCTGGGAAAGAATCCTGACCGTGGCTCACACTTCTAGCTATTTTGAGCACTCGGGATCCACAAAGATGTATCATGATCTCAAGGAAGTCTACTGGTGAAATGATATAAAGAGGAATATAGTGGACTTTGTGGCAAGATGTCCAAATTGTCAGCAAGTGAAGGCCGAACACCAAAGGCCCGGTGTGTTAGCACAGAACATAGAAACTCCAATGTGGAAATGGGAGATGATCAATATGGACTTCATGGTAGGACTACCTCTCACTCCTCGCAAGTTTCACTCGATTTGGGTAATTGTGGACCGACTCACGAAATTAGCACACTTCTTACCTGTTAAGGCTACCAAGACAGCAGAATAATATGCTCAGTTATATGTCAAGGAAATAGTCAAGTTGCATGGCACTGCAGTTTCTATTATCTCAGATCGGGAGGGGGGGGGGGGTACAATTCACGGCTAATTTTTGGAAGAAGATTCAGCAAGGTTTGGGTACTTAGGTAAATCTTAGTACAACCTTTAACCCACCGACTGACAGGTAGGCAGAGAGGACTATTCATACGCATGGGGATATGTTGCGAGCTTGTGTTTTTGACTTCAAGTGTAGCTGGGATGATCATTTGCGCTCATTGAATTTTCCTGCAACAACAGTTACCATGCTAGTAGCCAGATGGCACCGTTCGATGCTTTATATGATAGGAGATGTAGATCTCTCATTGGGTGGTTCCATATTGGGGAAGAAAAATTGATAGGACCGGACCTCATGCATCAGGCTATGAAGAAGGTTAAGATCATTACAGAACGGTTGAAAACTGCTCAGAGTCGTCAAAAGTCCTATTCGGATGTGCATCGCAGGTATTTGGAGTTCAAAGAAGATGATTGGGTATTTTTGAAGGTTTCCCTTATAAAGGGTGTAATGCGGTTTGGTAAGAAATGAAAATTGAGTCCGAGGTATGTCGGACAATATAGAATCACTCAGAGGATTGGTCAGGTGGCTTACAGGCTAGAACTACCTCAAGAGATGTCTTTAGTGCACCCGGTGTTTCATGTATCCATATTGAAGAAGGTGGTTAGAGATCCGTCGCTTATAGTTCCGGTTGAGACTATTGAGGTTAATGAAGAATTGACTTATGAAGAAATTTCAGTTGCCATTCTTGATAGGCAAGTCCGTAAGCTGAGAAATAAAAAGATTGCCTCTGTGAATGTACTATGGTGGAACCAATAGGTTGAAGAGGCCACCTGGGATGGCTCGAACCATTTGGGTTGAATAGTGCGTTGGGGAATTGAAGGAATCATGTCGTAGACTATGGCATTTCTGCGGTACACTATGCGGGCCATAGATCGGCCATAAAGTGAAGCAGAAACATGAGCTAAAGTTTGAGGACCATTATGCGGCCGCAGAACCGTTTTGCTGGCTGCAGATCCCATCATAGAATCAACATGAGAAATTTCTAAAGGATGTTCTGTGTTCCATTATGTGACTGCAGAATTGGTCTGCGGACCGCTGACCGGTCACAGAATGAGGCAAAATTGCCCAGATCTGGAAGGCAATTGTGCGGTCCATTTTGCGGACCACAAAAGCATTATGCGATCGCATATGGGACCGTAAATCTGCATCGGTGCTTCAATTTTTCTATTAATTGACCCGACCCTATTTTGATATATTGAAGTAGATGGACTCTCTTTTGAAGAAAAAATCTGATATTTTAGAGAGAAGTAGGAGTGTTCTAGTCTTTAATTTCGAGTTTGGGTATAAGATGGGTAATTTGGGAGTATGATTTTTGGGTATGGGAGTTGTAATTTATGCATGCATGTAGCTATGAGGATGATGGGGAGGAAATTAAACTAGTATGAGTAAACTCTTGGTGTTGAATTAGTTGTGGAGTAAAGGAAATCTTGTGGAAGAACTTTGTAATCAAATTCGCACACCTAATGTTTGATAAAATGCTCCAATGAGCAGATACCATGAATATCTTCCTAATTTGTGTTTAATTTTGCTATTTCACTAAATAGATCGAAGTTGCTAGGATTTTCGAAACTGTGTAGTGAATTAAGGGAAGCTCAAAGTGAGGTATGAAGGCTAAACTCTTGTTCTAGTATCAGAAATCCCGAATCCTTATAAAATTCTATCATGTGTTGTTAAACTTGGAACGATGTTGATGTGGGGTATTCAAACTAGTAGAATTGACGCCCAATTGGCATAAGATGTTAGAACCCTCGTGTATTAATGATTCTCTATTTTTGACTTAGTCATGTTATACCCCTTTGGGAAGAAGATCTCGTATGAAATCAATGTGATTAAACCCATTTCTCATATGATGAAACTTTATGAATTTACATTTGCTAAGGCCAAAGGTGCCAAACAGTTGATTCGAAGGGAACTCTTTTGTACATATTATTATCATTTTGGGAACTCGAGCTGTGGCATTGTGGTTACACCTCCACCTGCATATGTTGGGGTGAGGCGGCAGGGCCACTTTGTGTAGAGTTGTGGTATTGTGATTACACCTCCACCCGCATACGTTGGGGTGAGGAAGCGTGGCTGCTTTATGTATAGTTGTGGTATTGTGATTACACCTCCATCCCCATATATTGGGGTGAGGCAACGGGGCCTCTTTGTGTAGAGTTTCTGGTACTGTGATTGCGCCTCCACCCGTATTCATTGGGGTGAGGCGGCAAAGACACTCTGTGTAAAGGTAGTTATAGAGGATTCGCGACTTAAAGTTTAGAAGTTTTATGGGAAGTTCTTAATAAATCTGTTTTGTCTTTTATGGCTATCTATGCCCTATGATCGTTACCATGATTCATCATATTCATGTTGTATTTCCAAGTCCTTGGAAATATGTTTTTGTTTTTATACTAGTACTATTCGACATGTACTGACGTCCCTTTTGCCGGAGGTGTTGCATATTTAATGGATGCAGGTGGTTCCGCAGCGAAAGGCATTGACCATTGATAGCGGTACACTCTTTTCCTAGCTGACTTGGTGAGCCCCACTTCATTCCGGGGTTGTGCATCTTTTGTTCCGGGTGTATTATATTTTGAGGTATAGCCGGAACTGTAATAGTACTCTTCTATTCCTGTTAGAGGCTCCGTAGATATAGTGTGGGTTGTATATGTGTTTGGGAAAGTTAAATAAAAAATGTTGTAATAGTATCATCTATTCCACTTTAACTTTGATTGTACAACGTACTATTTTGAAGACTTGTTAATGACGTTACTAATGGAAATGAACCGGTGTTGTTCACATGACTTCTTATTGACTTATTAATAAAATGTATTCTTCTATTTATTTTTGGGTTAGTTGGGTAGACGGTATTGTACAAGCTTGCTCGACCGAGGTAACTCTGTTGAGAGCCGGTTGCGCTCCCGAGGTCAGGACGTGACAAACTTGGTATCAGAGCCTATGGTTTGAAACTGTCCTAGGATGTCTCAGAGCCATTTCTAGTAGAGTCCTTTTTATCAGTGCGTTGTCGACCACATCTATAATTAGGAGGCTACTTGGGCATTTAGGAATAATACCTCTCGTTGATATTCTAGATTGTGCAATAAAGATCATTGTAAGATTGTTCCTTTTTAACTTGTGCATTGCTCTAATTTTCAGTATATGGCACCTAAGAAGAAAGCAAGAACTGGCCAAGGTGCCAATGCTACCCCACGAGTGGCAGTTGATCCTTTACTTGATGATGCGGGTGAACACCCGAGGAGTGATAATATTCCCCTGACTACCATACTGCCTGATTCCACTACACCTGGTCAGACCGCACCATTTCCTGCACCTACTGAGGGTGCAGCGGTCCCTCCTACTGATATTAAAGTTCCACCTCCAGCCCCAGCTTCCGATCCCGGTGTATCCGATGGGGATCTTAGGGGAGCCATACAGATGTTGGCTCAAATATTGGCTTCCCAAGTCCAAAGACCACATGTTGTACCTACTTCTTCTTGTCAACCAGGGGATTCCACTAGTTCCAGAGTAAACAGATTTCTCTAGTTGGACCCTCCAGTGTTCATAGGTACTGATCTTGAGGAGGACCCCCAGGCTTTTAATGATGAGATGCACAAGACCTTCCGAGTTATGCATGCTACTGAGACTGAGTGAGCATAGTTTGCCTCCTACCACCTGAAATGGGTGGCGTATTATTTGTTTGAGACATGGGAGGATTCCCATGAGGAGGGAAGCCCTCCGGCAAGATGGAGTGAGTTTGCCGATGCTTTTATTGATCATTTATTTACCGTCGAGACTAAGGCAGCCCATGCCGCCGTGATTGAGAACCTGAAATAGGGGAGCATAAGTGTGTGGGGGTATCATATAAGATTCGTGCGCCAGTCAAAATATGCCATCTACATGTTGCCTACTATGGAGGCTAGAGTACGCCAGTTCGTATAGGGCCTTAGCCCCTTGGTTATTAATGAGGCTACCACAGCTACCTTGAACTCTGAAATGAACTATGGTAAGATGGTGGCATTTTCTTAAGCCATAGAGACCCGCAAACTGAAGAATAGAATGGAGAAATAGAGTAGCATCAAGGCCCGGTCAGCAGGCAACTTCAGCGGTACTTCTGGAGGTGGTGGTGGTGGTAGGACATCTTTCAGAGGAGGGTCATCAAAGCCTTCCCAGTCTTTTACTCAGTCGTCAATCAGTGCACCACCATCGGTGCCCATTCAGCAGCAAGGGAACCATTTTAGGCCCTACCATGGCAATAGGGGATCCTACCAACAGGGTCCGTCCGGTGGGAGCATTCAGTAGCTGTGGTGGCCCCCATGCCCTAGGTGCGACAATATGCATGTCGGGACCTACTACATGGACCAGCCCATATGCTACGGGTGTGGTATGAGGGGTCACATTCATAGGTATTGTATAGCACAGCCAGCCAGTTCTGCAGCTACTACATTCGCAGCACCTCCTCCAGCTTGAGGCACCCCAACACCTGCAGGGCATGGTGCAGCTAGAGGTGGTGCACTAGAGATCTGGAGGACCCAGTCGTTTTTATGCTATGAGGGATCGCTAGAGTTAAGAGTCTTCTCCAGATGTTGTCACAGGTGCATTGACTGTCCATTCTCACGATGTGTATGCTCTTATTAATCCCGGTTTCACCTTGTCTTATGTCACTCCCTATGTGGCCATAGAATTTGGGATAGAACCGGAATAACTCAATGAGTCTATCTCTGTATCTACTCCAGTTAGTGAGTCTATCGTGGCCGCACGGGTTTATGGAGATTGTGTTGTTACGGTGCATGGTCAAGACACCATGGCTGATCTCATTGAATTGGTGAGTAGTTGAAAGCAATGAAGCAGTGCGTGCAAATGATTACACAATGAAAAGCCTTAAGGTTAGGTCAAATGGTGAAAAGTGTAATGTTTGACCTTATCCCCTATTCATACCTACTCGTTGGTTGAGTTAAAGTGAGAGAGTGAGGATGCAAAATTTCACTTGCTTGCAGATGAAAGGGGGTTGTCACTTTGTCAGTGATGCCATATTGTATAAGAAAACTTTCAAAAGCCTTGTTGCAAAAGTGCGACCCGCCACTACTTATGATTTCCCTAGGATTCTCGAATCTTATTATTATATTCTTCTTCAAGAAAGAGATGACACTCCTAGCTTAATGATTTCCCTAGGATTCTCAATTGAAGCTTAATGAACTATTTCAAACTTCCAAATTCCAAACTTATGCCGAACACGTCTATAAAACTCTGAATGACTCCAAATTTTGCACACAAGTTCCAAATGACATAAAAAAGACCTATTCCAAGTCCCGGAACAACGATACGTACATGTTAACATCAAAGTCAACTCGCGGTCAAACATATGAGCTTTGTAAACCTTCTAATTGTAAACATTTTCCAAATAAAAATCAAAACGTACTCCTAAGTCCAAAATAACCATATGGACCTATTGGAATCATCAAAATACAAATCTCATACCGTTTACTCAAAAGTCAAACATTAGTCAACTCTTCAACTTAAAGCTTCTAAATAGAGAATTAATATTCAAATCATTCCCGAACATCCCAAAACTCAATACTAACCATGAATGCAAGTCACAATACATCATATGAAGCTTCCCAAGATCTCAAACCATAGAAGGGAAGTGACAAAGCTCAAAACGACCGGTCGGGACATTACATTTTCCCCCACTTAAACATATGTTTGTCCTTGAACATACCAAGAGTCATTCACAAGCCATCGAACAACTATATAAACTATCCATACAAATACCCATGGGTGATCCCATGTCACCTCAATCCATATAAGCCTGTCATCATAACCTAACTAAAGATTCTTTCTCAACCTCAGTCCATAAACTGTAGAACCAAATCTCCAACATCCATAATTCCTTATAAGATCTGATTCTCACCAATACACCCATTACAAGTCTCAATAAGCTATATCAAGCAATAAGTATAATAATAAGATACAATCACATGAAGTACTACATAGCTCATGTAATCATTGTAGTAACCGTTGACCACTATAGCTGCTCATTACTAAACTCGGAAATAGTAACATACCTCACATCAAATAAAACCTTGTTCCAAACCATCACCATACTGCTAATGATGTAAGAAACACGTAGAAACTCATAATCACTCACCCAATCAAAAATTTATAGAGTTCACTCACCCAACAAGAACCAATGCCCAACTCTAAGCTGATTAATGACATTCTTATCTAAACATACCTTATTTAAGTCTGATTGCACTAATCCCATGTCCAATGATCTCATCTCATCTAGTACAAGTTATTCGACCGACAAGCCACACCAAATTTCATTTAGTCACATACGACGCAATATGTACTTAACACACAACAAATCGAATATAAATAAAGATGGAATGAGAACCGAATGAGAGAACTATCCGATAAATCCAACAGGTACAACCCCCCTAACGGTACTATACTATGGATCCATCCCAAAAGTGAGAAGCAAAACTCACGAAATAACCACAAAGAATCTCATCCTAACATAACCCCCACTAAGGCACGTAGCCCGGTCTATACATATTGATCCACATGGAATACCCATCGAGCAATAATGCTCACAATCAACAACCACAGGTGTATAAACATCAAACACGCGAAACACATGACCATGACCATAGGGAAACAGATACCACAACATACCCAAGACACGAAAACCATAAACAAGGTGCAATAAGCAATTCAACATCCCAAGAGCCATCTCGCTCGAATCTCGCCACAAGGCCTAAACGGGATCACATCGGGCATATGAAAAGCCAAGTTATCTCACAATATGTTGTAGCATTAGAGAGCAACATATGAAACAAACTCGGGCATAAATAACATCTATTCTGCCCGATGACACACCCACAGTAAATGATGCAAAAGTGTGAGCAAACCTGGTCTGATGTCAAATACACATTCTAATTAGGCCTACCAATAGGCCCCAAAATCAATCCGGATAATCCTAAAATAGGTAAATAACCTTCCAAAAGTATATAGTAACCTATCGATAACACACACCATCAGTTGTCTAACTCTTAACATATCTTCGCAGTCCACAACAAAGGAATAGTCAGCCTCTGAGAAGATCCAACCTCTAAAACTAAAGAATACATGAATCTTTATATATGATCCTGACTCCACCACTTAATAATTGACACATCACTCATACACAATCATCTCAAAGAAAATAATCACATAAATCTTCTATGCCACATAGTAAAACGTGAACCTCATCAACCAGCAACCAAGCGGTTAACAATGTGTCTCCTAACATGCACACCCCTCGGGCAATAAAAGGTAGAAACAACATCATATAAACATCAAAAATCTCTCATGATGTCTAGAACTCACGACCTTCCTTTCAAAACTGAACCACAACGTTGCCAATGAAATCTCAATCCCACATGGCGTGCCACCTCTATCATGCTATCATATGAAAACATGATGATCCGCTTCTAAACTCTAAATCACTAGTAGGATATACATCCCATCAACCGAAAACCCTCCTCTAACTCAATCATGTAGAACAAAATCACAACACGTAAAAGACTCCCCATGCCTATGGAGCACATCAAGCGCAAGTCATGGCCAAACCATCACAACTATTTGGAACCCATTTGCACATAATCAAACCATTAAATACATCCCTCTAAATCAACCAAGTCACGTAAACTACTAAAACTATGAGTACCTTATCATGGAAAAGACTACATTGATGAACCCTTTAGTTAATCTAAGGATATTTCTTGCATATGTCTAATATTGCCATGTAGAGTCAATAATGATATAGAAGCACCGCAAGTCTAGACACCACTTAACGTAGATCTTTAGTCTTGATCATACACAAATTTGAGAATCCAAAAATACCATATATGAATCTTGAACTCATTAGAACCTTCTCAAGAGTCACTCACCTCAATCCAGTATCCAATGTGCACCCAATACGTACTAAACAACCCGTGCTCAACCAAAAAATACATATCCAAAACAAACAACCGACTAATCCCATATCTTTGCTTACTACATCCAAAACGAGTATCAAACATGAATCATCCCAAGACCTCTACATTCTAATAAGGTGTAGTACATGATATATCCAATCGATCCCTTGCTAGAAATCTTCCTCGATGAAACGCATGACCATGCAATCCGATTGCCGCTAGCTGACTCCCCCACTTGGCTCAAAGCCGTAGAACACATCATCTGTAAGCCACAATACCCCTCCTTTGTAGCTAACACAATCTCACACTGCTAATCAGCTAAATACTTCATAAACACACGTGACTCTAGTCATAAAATACTCATAGGACTCTGCCAAGTGTATACTCGTCATTGTGAAAGTCACGCGAACTTCCTCAAGCCCTCCAAAATGATAGTATATGCATTCCACTGAATATAAGCGTCATACAAATCACACAACCTCAAATCTTCTCGCATGAGATAATCCACATGCTTATTCTCAGACCGACATCTCTCTATGGCCCCACTACAGTCACAACCACTATGCATTTGATCTTTCTAAGTCATTACTCGCTAACCAGATACAAGAATCCGCTTCATCCCTAAAAATGAACAACTGAAAGATCTACCAACACATCCACAACTACACATGGACAACATATCGAGAAAATGATCAGCCAACCATATCCCCCATAGTCCCTCTGCAACATAACAAGTCTTCAGTGCATAGCTGGTTTCGAGTGTGCAACATCACATACTAGTGAATGGAAGGAACTAAAAGGTATAAGCTTCAAGCTAAAACAACATCACACGATAAGGAAAGAAATATGGGAAAGTTCCTAGATGCCCTGTAGCCTCTTGAAGATAGATATAGACATTCTTAGAGTGATTTGCAAGACTCTACTGGACACTTGCTCATGACTCGTAGAACCTATGAACCTACAGCTCTTATATCAACTTGTCACCACCCAAAATATCACCAATATCGTTATGGCAGGCAACCCAACCCACTAGGTAATCCAATATTGTAAGTTACTACAATGGAAAACGATTCAGTATACTAATAAAAACTGCAACAACATTCATTACAACTACCCCGAGGACTGGTAATATAAGTCACGAGCCACTATGATTTAGATTTACAAAATAAATGTGAGAAATAAATACAATTCTTCATAAACAGAAATGAAAACATAAGCTACATTGAACAAAAGATAGCATGAATCTGGCACGCTGGTATGTCTCAAATGCAAAGCTCCATCTTCATAGCTAATAAGCTCCAGAATCAGCACGCAAGGTGCAAAACTATAGTATGAGTACAACCGATCCCATGTACACAGTAAGTATCTTGACTAACCTCAAAGAAGTGGTGATGAGGTTATTAAGTGGAAAGATACTCACTTGTCGAATAATATGTGCAATATATCCAAGATTGGCAACGAGAAGTGTAGCAGATAAATAATAAGTATAGTCTCATCTGAACAAGTGATAACAATTTAATACATGTAAAGCTCAACTTCAATAACAAATAATCAAATAAAATCACATACATATGACACCTCGCGCCCCTATTATAAATCACCCTTGCACGACAAAGATCTTGTGCCATAACATATGTCACACTCGCACGAAAATGAGCTCTTGCCACAATATAAATCACACTTGCATGACAAAAACCTCCTACCCCAATTTAAATCACACTGTACGGCAAAGACCTCGTGCCACATTATAATTCGATTTTTTATAAATTGCCAAATAACACATTCAAGAGAACTTTTCAAGAATCAAATATAGTAATGCATGATAACAATTTCCTTTTTCTTTTACTTTAATCTGTGACGCTTCCAATAATTAAATAGAATACGACATAACAACTCCATGTAGGTAAATCCATCTTAAAAACCATATCATCTAGTAAAAACAGAGGCATATATTAGCATGTTTGAAACAATGCAACAATCATGTAAAAATGCATGACACACATAAAGAAGTCATAAATACACACAAGAATGTCCCTCTTGCACCACCACACAAACATATAACATCCCCACAATGCCACCCATATTTCACTGCGTGTGATAAAATAAAGTAGCTTCCCGCCTTGTCTCGCCACACGCGTATTAACAAATCATCACATTATGTCTTTCCGCATGTGCAAACCCGATATAGCCTGCCTTGCCTCGCCACACGTGCAATATCAACAATACTAATAGCATGACAGAAACCTCGTGCTAACACCCAACAATCTGCCTGACATATCAACATGTTCCACAATCACAACAATGCAAAATAACACATCATCATCAAGAAGCATACACTCATAACTCATCAATAAAGTGCACAGGGACATAATCAATAAAAGTGACGATGGGGTTCAACATATAAGACATGACTACGGCAAAATAAAATATAGCCACCAATTATAAGTAGTCATACAAAGGATCACATATGTGTCACATAGTGCACATCTCCCAATAAAGGCTCTACACACGAACAACTACGATTTTTTGTTCATAACATACGAGTATCTACCAACGAGCCAAGTAAAGCAAAAGTCCAAATATTTGCTCAAAATGTTCAAAATACGGTACCAATATCCTCAACATTTTTCTAGTATGGTTTATTGTGCTCACGTAGTGAATTAATGAAACAATACATAGAATCAAGTAGAACACACAACCAAACAAGGCATAGAGTAAGCTAGAATATACACCGAGCATGAATACCCATGTCTCATACATACATCACACCTGCATGTAGCAAATAATATCAAATAGCATGAAATATTCCCTCAAACAAAGCTAGGCAAGACACTCATCTCAAACAAGCCAAAGCAATATTCAATGTCAACCATAAAGTCAACCCGATCCCACACCTCGGAACCTGATACAACTCACAAATTCCGATAACTCAGTCGAATAAGAGTCCAACCATACTTGTTTCATCCAAATTCGACTCCGAATCGATGTTTAAATCTCAACTTTTTACTTTAGAAAAGTTTCACCAAAACCCCCTCAATTTCTCATTTAGATTCACCAATCAAATTCTAAAATCAAAGATAGAATCATGAATAATAATCAAAACCCAGTCAAGAACACTTATCCAATCCGAGTGGGTGGAAAGCGCCACAATTCGAGCTCCCAATATCAAAATATGTTAAAACGAGTTCAATGTCCGAAATAACAACTTATATGCAAGCCCAGGTAAACCCTTCGCGATCGCAGGACTAGCTTCGCGATCACGAAGTACAAAACTTCAATAGCCTCAAAGACTACTATACGAATGCGGCCCTAGGAATGCCATCACGACAAATGGCTTCACAGAACTATGCGAACACGAAGGTAAACAAACTTGGCCTTCCCAGCATAAACCAAAATTGCGTGAACGCGTGGTCGCGTACGCGAACAGGAAGGCTTAAAGCCTCAACGACCGGGAATGCGACTCCAGAGTCATGACCGCAGAGAAGAACGTCCATCCATCACCCACAACACTTTGCGATCGTGAAGAACACACTCAGCACACAAAATATAGAGAAACCAGCAATCAACAACAAGGGGGAAATGATCTTAAACACACTCGAGCCTCTCGGGTCCGTGTCCGAACATACCAACAAATCCCAAAATATAACACGAACCTACTCGAGGCCTGAAATCACCTAAAATATGATAAAACTATGAATCACCCTCAATTCAAGCCTAATGAACTATTTCAAACTACTAAATTCCAAACTTACGCCGAACACGTCTAAACAACTCTAAATGACCCCAAATATTACACACAAGTTTCAAATGAGATAAAGAACCTATTCCAACTCTCATAAAATAAATCAAAACCCAATAACATTGAAGTCAACTCCAGTCAGACCTATGATTTTTTCAAACCTTCATGTTGTTCTTGCTTTCGCGATCGCATGACCACTTTCGCGATCACGGTGTATGGCTTCACAAAACTATGCGAGTGCAGTGTTATCTCGCAATCTCGAAGGTCAACCAACTTGGCCTTCCCGACCTAACTCAGCACTGCGTGAACGCGAAGGCTTAAAGCATCAATGACCGCGAACGCTACTCCAAAGTTGCGAACGCTAAGACGAACGTCCAGCCAGCACCCAGAACACTTCGCAATCGCAACCCTCTTTACGCGATCGCGTAGAACACTCTCAACACCAAATATCAGAGAAACCAGCAATCAACAACAAGGAGGAAATTTTCCAAAACACACCCGAGTCCCTCGGGACCCCGTCCAAACATACCAACAAGTCTCAAAACATAACACAACCCTACTCGAGGACTCAAATCATAGAATATAAAATCAAAGCCACGAATCACCCTCAATTGAAGCTTAATGAACTACTTCAAACTTCCAAATTCCAATATTATGCCGAACACGTCTATAAAACTCTGAATGACTCCAAATTTTGCACACAAGTTCCAAATGACATAAAAAACCTATTCCAAGTCCCGGAACAACGATACGTACACGCTAACATCAAATTCAACTCGCGGTCAAACATATGAGCTTTGTAAACCTTCTAATTGTAAACATTTTCCAAATAGGGCCAAATCAACCTAAGAACCTCCAAATAAAAATCAAAACATACTCCTAAGTCCAAAATAACCATATGGACCTATTGGAATCATGAAAATACAAATCTGATACCGTTTGCACAAAAGTCAAACATTAGTCAACTCTTCAACTTAAAGCTTTCAAATAGAGAATTAATCTTCAAATCATTCCCGAACATCCCGAAAATCAATACCAACCATGAACGCAAATCGCAATACATCATATGAAGCTTCCCAAGATCTCAAACCATAGAAGGGAAGTGACAAAGCTCAAAATGATCGATCGGGACATTACATTCTCCCCCACTTAAACGTATGTTCGTCCTAAAACATGCCAAGAGACAGTCACAAGCCATAAAACAACCATATAAACTATCCATACACATACCCATGGGTGATCCCACATCACCTCAATCCATGTAAGCATGTCATCATAACCTAACTAAAGATTTCTTCTCAACCTCAGTCCATAAACCGTAGAACCAAATCTCCAACATCCATAATTCCTTATAAGATCTGATTCTCACCTATACACCCATTACAAGTCTCAATAAGCTATATCAAGCCATAAGTATAATCCTAAGATACAATCACACGATGTACCACATAGCTCATGTAATCATTGTAGTAACCGTTGACCACAATAGCTGCTCATTACTAAAGTTGGTAACAGTAACATACCTCACATCAAATAAAACATTATTCCAAACCATCAACATACTGATAATGATGTAAGAAACACGTAGAAACTCATAATCACTCACCCAATCAAAAATTCACACAGTTCTCTTGCCCGACAAGGACCAATGCCAAACTCTAAGCTGATTAATGACATTCTTATCTAGACATACCTTATTCAATTCTGATTGCACTAATCCCATGTCAAATAATCTCATCTCATCTAGTACAACCTATTCGACCGACAAGCCACACCAAATGCCACTTAGTCACATACGATGCAATATGTACCTAACACACAAAAACGCGAATTTAAATGAAGATAGAATGAATACCGAATGAGAGAACTATCTGACAAATCCAACAGGTACAACCCCCAACGGTGCCATACTATGGATCCATCTCAAAAGTGAGAATCAAAACTCACGAAATAACCACAAAGAATCTCATCTTAACATAACCCCCACTAAGGCACATAGCTCGGTCCATACATATTGATCCACATGTAACACCCATCGAGCCATAATGCTCACAATCAACCATAGGTGTATCAACAGCAAACACGCGAAACACATGAACATGACCATGGGGAAATAGATACCACAATATACCCCAGACACGAAAACCATAAACAAGGTTCAATAAGAATTTCAACACCCCAAGAGCCATCTCGCTCGAATCTCGCCACAAGGCCTAAATGGGATCACATCAGGCGCGTGAAAAGTCAAGTTATCTCACAATATGTTGTAGCACAAGAGAGAAACATATGAAATAAACTTGGGCACAAATAATATCCATTCTGCCCGATGACATACCCACAGTAAATGATGCAAAAGTGTGAGCAAACCTGGTCTGATGTCAAATACACATTCTAATTAGGCCTACCAATAGGCCCCAAAATCAATCCGGATAATCCTAAAATAGGTAAATAACCTTCCAAAAGTATATAGTAACCTATCCATAACACACACCATCAATTGTCTAACTCTTAACATATCTTCACAGTCCACAACTAAGGAATAGTCAGCCTCTGAGAAGATCCAATCACTAAAACTCAAGAATACATGAATCTCTATATCTGATCCTGACTCCACCACTTAATAATTGACACATCACTCATACACAATCATCTCAAAGAAAATAATCACATAAATCTTCTATGCCACATAGTAAAACTTGAACCTCATAAACCAACAACCAAGCGGCTAACGCAATACTAGTCAAGTATCCGCAAGTCAAAACACAATGTGTCTCCTAACATGCACACCCCTCGGGCGATAAAAGGTAGAAATAACATGATATAAACATCTAAAATCTCTCATGATGTCTAGAACTCATGACCTTCCTTTCAAAGCTGAACCACAACCTTGCCAATGAAATCTCAATCCCACATGGCGCGCCACCTCTATCATGCTATCATATGAAAACATGATGATCCGCTTCTAAACTCTAAATCACAAGTAGAATATGTATCCCATCAACCGAAAATCCTCCTCTAACTCAATCCTGTAGAACAAAATCACAACACGTAAAAGACTGCCCATGCCTGTGGAGCACATCAAGTGCAAGTCATGGCCAAACCATCACAACTATTTGGAACCTATTTGCACATAATCAAACCATTAAATACATCCCTCTAAATTAACCAAGTCATGTAAACTACTAAAACTACGAGTACCTTCTCATGAAAACGACTGCACTGAAGAACCCTTTAGTTAATCTAAAGATATTTCTTGCATATGTCTTCAATAATGATATAGAAGCACCGCAAGTCTAGACACCACTCAACATACATCTTTAGTCTTAATCATACACAAATTTACAAAAATACCATATATGAATCTTGAACTCATTAGAAACTTCTCGAGAGTCACTCACCCCAATCCAGTATCCAATGCGCACCGAATACGCACTGAACAACCCGTGCTCAATCAGAAAATGCATATCCAAAAGAAACAACCGAGCGATCCCATTTCTTTGCATACTACATCCAAAACGAGTATAAAAATTGAATCATCCCAAGACCTCTACATACCGATAAGGTGTAGTACATCATATATCCAATCGATCCCTTGCTAGAAATCTTCCTCGATGAAATCTTTCTTATATCATAGCTAATCCACAAGCATGCCCTAGTCCAAGAACCTATATAACGCATGACCATGCAATCCGATCGCTGCTAGCCAACTCCCCCACTTGGCTCTAACCGTAGAACACATCATTGGTAAGCCACAATACCCTTCCTTTGTAGCTAACACAATCTCAAACTGCTAATCAGCTAAATACTTCATAAACACACATGACTCTAGTCATAAAACACTCATAGGACTCTGCCAAGTGTATACTCGTCATTGTGAAAGTCACGCGAACTTCCTCAAGCCCTTCAAAATGATAATATATGCATTCCGCTAAATAGAAGCGTAATACAAATCACACAACCTCAAATCTTCTAGCATGAGAAAATCCATATGCTTATTCTCCGACCGACATCTCTCTATGGCCCCACTACAGTGACAACCACAATGCATTTGATCTTTCTAAGTCATTACTTGCTAACCAGATACAAGAATCTACTTCATCCCTAAAATTGAACAACTTAAAGATCTACCAACACATTCACATTTACATATGGACAACATATCAAGACGATGATCAGCCAACCATAACCCCCAAAGTACCTCCGCAGCATCACAAGTCTTCAGAGCATAGCTGATTTTGAGTGCGCAACATCACATACGAATGAATGGAAAAAACTAAAAGGTATAAGCTTCAAGCTAAAACAACATCACACGATAAGGAAATAAATATGGGAAAGTTCCTAGATGCCCTGTAGCCTATTGAAGATAAATATGGACATTCTTAGAGTGATTCGCAAGACTCTACTGGACACTTGCTTATGACTCGTCGAACCTATGAACCTAGAGCTTTGATATCAACTTGTCAATATCCAAAACACCACCAATATCGTTATGGTAGGCAACCCAACCCACTAGGTAATCCAGCATTATAAGTTACTACTACAAAGGAAAACGATTCAGTATACGAATAAAAACTGCAACAACATTCATTACAACTACCTCGAGGACGGGTAATACAAGTCACGAGCCACTATGATTTAGAATTACAAAACAAATCTAAGAAATAAATACAATATCTATTTGGAAGTTACATAAACAGAAATGAAAACCTAAGCTACCATGAACAAAAGGTAGCATGAATCTGGCACACAGGTACGTCTCAAATGCAAAGCTCCATCTTCATAGCTACTTAGCTCCAGAAGCAACACGCAAGGTGCAAAACTATAGTTTGAGTACAACCGACCCCATGTACACATTAAGTATCTTGACTAACCTCAAAGAAGTAGTGATGAGGTTTTTAAGTGGAAAGATACTCACTTATCAAATAATATGTGCAATATATCCAAGATTGGCAACGGGAAGTGTAGCAGATAACTAATAACAATAGTCTCATCTGAACAAGTGATAACAATTTAATACAAGTAAGGCTCAACTTGAATAACAAATCATCAAATAGAATCACATACATATGATACCTCGTGCCCATATTATAAATCACCTTCACACAACAAAGATCTTGTGCCATAACATATGTCACACTCACACGAAAATGAGCTCTTGCCACAATATATATCACACTTGCATGACAAAGACCTCCTACCCCAATTTAAATCATATTGTACGGCAAAAACCTCGTGCCACATTATAATTTATTTTTTTTATAAATTGCCAAATAAAACATTCAAGATTACTTTTCAAGAACCAAATATAGTAATGCATGATAACAATTTACTTTTTCTTTTACTTTAATTTGTTACGCTCCCAATAACTAAATATAATACGACATAACAACTCCATGTAGGTAAATCCATCTTGGAAACCATATCATCTAGTAATAACAGAGGCATATATTAGCATGTTTGAAACAACGCAACAATCATGTAAAAATGCATGACATACATAAAGAAGTCATAAATACAAATAAGAATGCCCCTCTTGTACCACCACACAAACATAATAAATAAAATCACCTCAGGCTATCATATAACATCCCGACAATGCCACCCTTATTTCACCGTGTGTGATAAAATACAGTAGCTTCCTGCCTTGTCTCGCCACACGCGTATTAACAAATCACTCACATTATGTCTTTCTACATGTGCAAACCCGATATAGCCTGCCTTGCCTCGCCACATGTGCAATATCAACAATACTAATACCATGACAGAAACCTCGTGCTAACAACCAACAATCCGCCTGACATATCAACATGTGCCACAATCACAACAATGCAAAATAACACATCATCATCAAGAAGCATACACTCATAGCTCAACAATAAAGTGCACAAGGACATAATCAATAAAAGTGCAGATGGAGTTCAATATATAACACATGAATACGGCAAAATTAGATATAGCAACCAATTTTAAGTAGTCATACAAAGGAACACATATGTGTCACATAGTGCACATGTCCCAATAAAGGCTCTACACACGAACAACTACGATTTTTTTTTTCATAACATTCGAGTATCTACCAACGAGCCAAGAAAAGCATAAGTCCAAATATTTGCTCAATATGTTCAAAATACGGTACCAATAGCCTCAATATTTCTCTAGTATGGTTTATTATGCTCACGTAGTGAATTAATGAAACAATACATAGAATCAAGTAGAACACACAACCAAACAAGGCATAGAGTAAGCTAGAATATACCCCGATCATGAATACCCATGTCTCATGTATAAGCTCGTCACCTCATACATACATAACACCCGCATGTAGCAAACAATATCAAATAGCAGGAAAAATTCCCTCAATCAAATCTAGGCAAGACACTCACCTCAAACAAGCCAAAACATTACTCAATGCGACTCTGTAACCCATTTGAATAAGAGTCCAACCATACATGTTTCATCCAAATCCGACTCTGTATTGATGTTTAAATCTCAGTTTTTCACTTTAGAAAAGTTTCACCAAAACACCCACAATTTCTCATTTAGATTCACCAATCAAATGCTAAAATCAAAAATAGAATCATGAATAATAATCAAAACCCAGTCAAGAATACTTATCCAATCCAAGTGGGTAGAAAGCGCCACAATTCGAGGTTCCAATCTCAAAATATGTTAAAATGAGTTCCAAGTCCGAAATAACAACTTATATGCAAGCCCAGGTAAACCCTTTGCGATCGCAGGACCATCTTCGGGATTCCGAAGTACAAAACTTCAACAGCCTCAAATACTCCTATACGAATGCATCCCCAAGAATGCCATAGTGAAAAATGGCTTCACAGAACTACGCGAACACGAAGGTAAACAAACTTGGCCTTCCCAACCTAAATCAAAACTGTGCGAAAGCGTGGTCATGTACGCGAATAGGAAGGCTTAAAGCCTCAACGACCGCGAATATGACTCCAGACTCACGGCCAAAGAGAAGAACGTCCATCCATCACCGAAAACACTTCGCGATCGTGAAGAACACACTCAGCACACAAAAATATAGAGAAACCAACAATTAACATTAAGGGGGAAATGGTCCGAAACACAATTAACACACGTCTAAATAACTCTAAATGACCCCAAATATTACACACAAGTTCAAAATGATATAAAGAACCTATTCCAACTCTCATAAAATAAATCCAAAGCCGATAACATTGAAGTCAACTCCGGTCAAACCTATGAACTTTTCAAATCTTCAAATTTCCAACTTTTTCCAAATAGAGTCATATGAACCTATTGGAATCATCAAAATGTGAATCGAAGACCGTTTACACAAAAGTCAAACCTTGGTCAACTCTTCAACTTAAAGCATCCAAATAGAGAATTACTCTTCTGAATCATTCCTGGACTTCTCGAAAATCAAAATCAACCAGACACACAAGTCATAATATATCGTATGAAGCTACCGAAGACCTCAAAGCATCGAACGGAAGTTCCAATGCTCAAAATGACTGATGGGATCGTTACAAGTAAGCAACTTAATGTATCTTAGATTAACTTCCAAATGAAAGTGGTGTAATGAATCTACTAAATAAACTAGAATGTTTCTAAGGATTAGTTAAACAAACACTTAAGATGCAATAGTTCAAAGAAGTTGAAACAAATGGAGAAAAGCCTTGAGTTGTAGTCCTAATCTAGGTGTAAACCTAATGTGTAAAATCTAATATGCTTGCTTTTTTTGATTTGGGTTGTTATGACTCTCAAATATCAAGTCCTCACTTTATACATCTCTATTAAAGAGTGATTTTGCCTAATTTAGCTTTCTCAAGTCTAAATGGGTAGCTACAAGTGCATTTGATTATGAGCCCAAGTTGGATTGTCGTTATCTCTAGTCCAAATCCGTTAATTAAACTAATCAATCCCTCAACTAGTTTAATATCTTTTTAGCCAAGTTTTTCTAGATTTAGTTCTTATTTTTCAATTAAGAACAAGGCCAAAAAGGCATAAATCAATTTTTGCAATCAATATTTAAACTTTAAAGCATAAACTTGGCTAAATTACACTTAACTCAATCATAAACAAACATAATATTAACAACCCATAAGATTCACACTCTAGGGTTGGATTACAACCCGAGATAAAAATCTAGCTACTCATGATAGAAGACATAGAAAGATAAAAACAAGATGAAATTAAGGACATAAAACTAAAATAAAAATAGAGTAGAAGATATTCTCCAATTGTAGCTCAAACTTTCTAAAAATAGCAAAAAGTAACTAACTCCCAGCCGCTACCGTGAAAATATGCCCTAAAAAGTTATAAACTTCTATTTATAGGACTCACAAAAATTCTATCAAAAATGGCCTTCGGAGGGTTTACGGTTGGCAGATGAGATTTGTTGTCCACACTATGCTGGGTTAAAGCTACTTGTTCTGTGAGTGAGTGAAGTTCCCTGTTTACACTTCAGACATTGTAGCCGCCATCATCTTTGCGGCCGCACTGTTAGTTCTGCGGAACGTACTTGGGGAGGCTTCAGAATCGGCTAATTTCTCATTTTCTTATAATTCAATTCACCAGTGTGAACCATTTTGTGGATCAGAGTGCGACAACACATTTTCTCTTTTGAAGATTTAGTTCATCTTATGCGACCGCATTTCTCGTTTATGGACGCAAATTTTGTCGCGGCGGCAGTTCCATTTCTATAGACCACACTTTTCTATGCCCTTCTCATCTTCACCAAAATGCCTAGAGTTATCCCCGTATTCTGACATTCTGCATCCAAGGCCTTAAATCCTTTTTAGCATACCTTCAATTCAACCTTTTTCATTATAATTGGGAATAAAATCAGTACTTTCGGACTAAAAACTATAGCAAATAAGTGGTTAAATTTCACACTTTTTAATGCTCGGGATCCCTTTCTCAATACTTGATAGCACAAATCCATGCTCCTAACACAGGCCATATGTCCAACCACGCACCACAAATCTCGGTGCCTACACTCACAGGGCCCAAGGTAACATGGGTAATCACCTGACTCCGAAGGGTTGGATCCATATACAAGCGTTGATTATTTTATAATTAATGATCATCAATCAATCGTTGTATCGTGCAACCTGTTCCAATCATAATATCATCAATAATCGATAATCAATATTCGTTCACATTGTCCTTGGTGCCAAATTCCTCAACATTTTCACAACATCCAACTCTCCAACTCATGCATGTGTATATGAAATAACATAACTAAGAGGCACCAGACATAAAAATAAAAATGTAGATAAAAGCTCATAGAGCTAACATATGGCTATGACAATCATGTAATTAAGTTTATCACAACAGTTTAATAAGCCATTTAAGCATGAACATGTTTAATTATCTTATTATTTAACATGAGTAAATCAAGCAATATAAACACCAAGTCATGGAGTAAATAAGACAAGTGTACGACTACAGATTAATAATAAAGCTCAACATGGTAAAACGATCCTCTATGCCAAAAAAAATGTTATATCCTTACGCATGCTGCAAAATCATATTTATAAATTATCATATACTCATAGAATCAATCGAACATGGATATTATCTTCAGGTATTCGAAACAAATCACAATTCAAGTCCATAATAATGGATATAGTCAAAATATAGTTATGCATATATACTCGTCATCTCGCATATACGTGGCTCCTAATGTCACGACCCAAAATCACCACCGATTGTGACGGTTCCTAACTAACTTGCTAGGCAGTTAAATTATAAAATATCTACAAAAAATAATAACATATACATAATAAATGAGTATGAAGCTCGAATAAACATAAATAGAAACAAAGTCAATACAACAAATCCCTAAAAACTGGTAACACTGAGTCATGAGCTCTAACATATGAATAAAAGATATACCGATGGTCTCAACCGATAGATCTGAAACAATAACATTAATAAAAGATAGAAACAAACGCTACAAACTTTGACCTGGAAGAAGTTCTACCGCTGGTCTCAACCGCAACAGCAAATAACTCTCACTACTTAGCGGGGTTCAACACCTAGATCTATACAATTAAGTGCAGAGTATAGTATGAGTACAACCGACTCCATGTACTATGTAAATATCATGACTAATCTCGGTGAAGTTGTAGCGAGAGTGGCCCATGATACTCACTAATCAAACCTTTATAGTTCAGAATATTTATGCACACAATAACAGTACCGAAATTTAAGCATAAAGTACAGATAAGGCCAATAGTGCACATAAAGAAGATATGCACAAGCATCATAAAGAACTAACTTTCAACATATAGAGAAGATATGCATTTGATGTCAAATAATCCGTCAACAGTTGCATATGAAGAAGATATGCATGTATAACAAGTCAAGATACACATATTGACTTATAGAGAAGATATGTATTGTGATGCAATCCATCATGTAAAGCAGCATATAGAGAATATATGTATAGAAAGGCATGTATACATTCCAGAGCTAACATATAGAGATGATATACGGTAAAACATGTATATATTTAAGGAGTGTGCATATAGAGAAGATACGAAAAACCTAAACACTAATCAATTTCCATAATACGCGTGTACGCCATCAAGAGCGATACATGAGAGGATGACCTTAGGGGGATGGATCCTTATCCACACGCTGCACGGATAACTTACATGGAATAATAATAACAACCGCATGGAAATCTCACGTGCTATAATAATTCAACCCGCATGGACGCTCACGTGTTGTTGAACCAGTCCATATCACATAAAGCAAATACAAGAATACCTGTATACGAAAAGCAGATATCAAATCACATACTCATGGACTGAGGAAAATAGCATGTTAAGGTTCGTCCTTGTGCGAAACATACGACTATAGCTCTAATTAGGCGAGTACGCCATACAACAATGAGTATCTTGCTTAAATAGGAAATCAAAGCCTACACATGATCTGTAGAATGATTCAAGATGTTCATCTACTCATATAAATGGTTAAACATCAATCATATAAAGCACACAGTCTGAAAAAGGGTATAATAGAAGTCTAAATTCTAGTACGGTCAAATCACTGCGGTCGCATAATGGACCACAGAAATGCCCTATTCTGCAACAATTTTTCTTCAACCCTCAATCAAATTAGCCTACCTCGGCACCATGAACTAATACAAAAAATGAGTGAAAATCACTTACCCCAAAGTCTTCTATGAAAATCTCCAGGCAATCACCCCTCTCCAAGTCTAGGATTCAAAATATGAGAGAATAAGCTAAAATCCCGAATTTTGAATTAATAACCCGGCTGCAGATGTCGCATTTGAATCCTGGGGCTCGCAAGTATGACCCTCGCAAATACGGTCATAAGTTTCCTAATGCGAACTAACCCCTAAGAAATAGACATAGAAAATGTGACATACGTTCGCAAATGCAACACGCCAATCGCAAATTTGATGGCCGCAAATGCGACACCAGCTTCACAATTGCGAAGATGGCCATCCCAGACCCTATAGGAAATGCTAGATCATCTCCGTAAATGTGAACCTCAACATTAAGAGTCCAATATCATCAAACTCAACTATCGGTCAAACTTGAGAATTCTCCAATTCTATAAATTGTTGATCCGAGGTCATTTACGCAAAAGTCGAACCTTGGTCAATAATTCTGACTTAAGGCTACCAAAGTGAAACTAAATGTTCCAACTTACTCCTGAACCTATGAAGAACAAACCACCCATCCTCTCAGGTCAAAAATCACCAAAAATACATACAGGGAGTGTCAAATAGGGGGATAGGGCTCAAATACGCAAAATGATCAGTCGGGTCGTTACACCTAAATCAAGCAACTAGTAACAAATAGATCACCTATAGGGAGAATTCCCTCTTACAAGGATAGACAAGTGACTTGCCTCCACTCGACAAGCTTTATTCAATAATCAAAAACCTTTCCGCTCAAATCCAACATCAAACGACTCGAATGTAGGCAAATACAACTCAATATCGTGAAATAAGCAATAGGAATCAATTCCAAACAATAAAACTTCAATCTTTAATAAAATTCCCAAAGGTCAACCTAGGCCCACATGGTCAAAACTCGATTCAAGGGGCAGATCCCGACTACTCGTAACCCAACAAGTCTAGATATGTTCTTAAATTCAAAAACCTAGTCTAAATAGACCCACAAATCCCCAAAATTCACCCTCTTAAGTTATAGACAAAACCCCCAATTTTTCTCTTCATATTTTCATGATTAAAGTGTATAAATCTATGGGTATTCAAGATATATAATAAAATCCAAGTGAAAATTACTTATCCACAAAGTAGTGATGAAAATATCCTCAAATATTACCTCTTCCCGTACTCCAAATCTCAAAATAATGAAAAATTAGCAAACCCTCGAAATATAACATGCTGCAAGGAAATCTCGTACTTTCACTCACTAAGCCGCAGTGCAATGTAGCTTCTGCTACTCCATATGCACTTTTGTGTAGTCCCAGCTCAAAACACATCTCCACATATGCGGCTCTGCGGATGAGACACTAGAAACCGCAGGTGCGACCAATCCCTTGGCTAACTAGATGAAGCAGGTGCGCTCAACCTATCATAGGTATGCCTTTGCACCTGCGCTCCCAGTTGGGCAGACGCGATAAGTCCCATGCCGAGCCATCTTCGGAAATGTAACTACCATCTCATAGGTCCGGCTTCACACTTGTGATCAAACCTCCGCAGGTGCGATGTATCAGAACTGGAAATGTCAAACACTCCAAAATTATTCAAAATCACGCCGGAACAACCTGAGCCCCCCGGAACCCTATCCAATCATAAACACAAGTCCTACCTTATTAAAATTTATCCAAGGACTCAAAATTTCACAAACAACATCAAAACCAAGAATCAAAGATCAAAATCATTCTCTAAACTTTCAAACATTCTAACTTCGCGGAACACGTCCAAATCACACATAGACATTTTGGATATCAACCAAACTTCCCACACAAGTTCCAATCAACTAAATGAACCTATCCATGGTCTCAAAATGACAATAAAAGTCTGATAACATTAATGTCAACTTAAGGATTGTTTTATGAATTCTCTAATTTTTCAAATTTCCAACTTTCAAGAAATAGAGCCAAAACCTTATAGGAACCTCCAAATCCAAATCCAGACATATCCCCAAGTTCAAAGTCACCATAGGATCCTATTGAAACCATTAAATCCTGATTTTAAGTCGCTTACTCCAAAGTCAAACGTTAGTCAATTCTTCCAAATTTAGGCTTCCAATTTAAGAATCACACATCCAAATCAATCCCGAACTTTGCAAAAATAAATACCAACCATATACACAAGTCACACTGCATCATATGAAGCTACTAAAAGTCTAAAACCATGAACATAAAGCTAAAGGTCAAAATAACGGGTTGGATCATTGCGTTATACCCTAGTTAAATATACCTTTGTCCTTGAACGTGCCAAAAGTCCTTCCAAAGCCATCAAATAGCTACACATAGTCATCATACACACACCCCAAGAGATCCTATTCCACTTCAATCCATATATACCCATTGACACAATCCATACTGAAGGTTCTTTCTTCAACCTTAACCCATAAGCTGTAGAACTATATTCCAACATCTAGGATTGCCTCTAAATTTCGGCTCTTGTATATATACACCGTGTAAATCCCCACATGTTGCATTAAATGAATAATATACTCCCAAGATGGAACCACACGATGTGCCCCATAACTCATTTACCCATAACCAAATATTCTGCTCGTGATAACTTCTCATTACCAAACTCGGTAGTAGTAACATATGTCATATAAAATAAAGCTTTAATGACCTGAAATTCTACCAAAGTCGTGACGATGCCTAACAGTACTTGCTAGGACAACCAACATCCAATATGCATAAATGAACCTCAATAACAATACGTAAGAGTTTAAATGGAATATTATAATTAACTAAAGAAATATAGCAATATAAGTGAAATACCATCCAAGAATCTACTGTCAACGAGTACATGAGCTCTATAGAATAAATAATTACAAATGTCTAAGTAACGATACAATATTGTCTGAAGTACATAAACAATAATAACAAAAGTAGAGGTAGGGACTCCAAGGCCTACGAACATAATCAATAGTTCTAACTCGAATTAACCGACGAGAACCAGTCCAACTCTTTAACAATCAACGCTATCAAAAGCACCTAGATCTGCACATAAAGTGCAGACTGTAGAATGAGTACAACTGACCCTATGTACTGAGTAAGTAGCAAGCCAAACCTCATATTAAAGATAGTAATGAGATTCGCAAAGTCCGCTACTCACTTTCGACAATTAACATTAACAGATACGACATAATACATATAATAAAGGGAAAGCAACTCATAATAACAAGTTTAACTTATTCATGTCAACAGAAAATAGGAATGCTTTTAATTCAAATCAGTTAAGTCATCAATCTCAAGTTACAAACTTTCAATTAGCACGAGGAAGATACATCATGCACGACAAGTAACAATGCCAGAATCAATGAATCAACGACGAAAGCATCATATAAGGACACTCTCAGCATTATACGAGTGCTTGGCATAAAGACCACCCACTCAGCACATACCAACTCCCTGCACTTACAGGGCCCAAAGACCATGGGTTATCACTTAACTTTGAAGGGGCGTATCCTAGCCAAGCGCATGATAAGATCAAAAGTTGACGATCATTATAACTCAGCCCAAATGGCTTGGTGCATCCGTTGCCTCAACAGCAATACCACTTAGCTCTATAGGGGTCTGGCATACGTGTTACCTTAATATAAATCTCAATATGTATATAAAGGTCCCAACCCAGTCATTAATCTGCTCAAATCACAACATGCCAATATCTCATAGGCGCCTGTACATTTTCCGACTGCCTGAATGATTTTAACTCTCTAGACTTTCCCATTAACGCCCCCTTGGCACATCACCTCATGCAGTGTGCCTATGCAATCTTTACATAGTTATTGTCCCAGTTCGTGCAGGAAAAGGTATTTTCGTCTGGGCCCGACCCTACTTAGTATAAATACATGTAAAACATTATTTTATGGACTTTTGACACATCTAAGAGAAAAAGAGGCGAGAGAGAAGGTGGAGAAGCGAAAGCACAAGGGATTCATCATCCAATCCTCACTCAAGATAAGAGTTTGGATCGTTTTATTTTTTTCTTTATATTTGTGATGAATTACTCCATATCTATGGAGTAGTTCTCTTTAGGGAGTAATGGATTTGCTGTATTGATAATTGTTTATGGATATTAACTCTAGTTTTTATGCATTGAATTATTTTGGTTGTTTTAATTGTTGCAACTATATTCCCATGGTTATGTAATCGAGAGAAGCATACTTGTGATATCTTTGCATTATCTTGTTGGTTTAATTCATTAATTCTTCTTAGAAATCGAAAGAGGCTAGTTGAATTATTGTTTAGACCTAGTTAGGAGGATAATAGAGAGAGGTTCTCCTCAACACCAATCCACTACGAACTCTTGCATATCTTCACCAAGCTTAAATTGGTTCACATTGTGAGGTTGAAACTTAAGGAGTTTCTACTAAACGTTTGTACTAATAATTGATTGAATTCGAGAGATTCACTTGAACATTAGAAGGGAATTAACTAGAGTTAAATCCCAAACAATTATCTTGCACCTATCCAATCAACCCCTATTTTCTCCCATTGATATCTTCCTTGCTTACTTTTGTTGCGATTGTCATAGTTAATTAGCTCTAGATTCTTAGTTAATTTTAGTTTTTAATCACATAATTCTCAATTGTTGATCATCTTGGATAGCAACCAAGTTATAAACTTCTATAATACTATTTAACTCCAATACCTATGGATACGATATTATATTATACTATATTCGATAGCAAGCATATTTAAGTGTGTGTTTTGTGCTCGTCAGCAAACTCGATAGCTAAATTATTTTGGGAAGAAAAGCAATTACGCAAACAAAACCAAACCTGGATTTTTACAAGGATGCCGAATAAATTTTGGAAATCTATTTGATTTATACGGAATGAGTTTTCAAAACAGACAACGTATACCTCATCTCATCAGGTATAAAGATTAAGCATCAACATACACTTGCATGTTTTTAACAACTCCTTACTTTTAAACAAGTCATGCAACATAGTTTTGAAACCCAACATTTTCATTTCTAAAAGTTGAAAACCCTTTTAAACAAGTGCCTTTCGATAAGATTAAATATTTTCAGACATAGTTAAAGCCTTCATATAGACCCATTTAGCAACCTTAATCACTAATTGACTAGGATATAAACAACTCCTTTCCCCACATATATCCTAAGTCAAGGAACTACTTAATGTAGATTTCAAGGGATGCCTAACATCTTCCCCTTAAAATAACTAGAACCATTACCCGAATTTTCATTGATTTAGTGGACCATTAAGGAAATGATCTCTATATTCTTATAGGTACCCTAGTATACCTTTAAATATTAGGTGGCGGCTCTTCTTTTATCAACGTCAGCAAAACCACAATTTGTATTTATTTTGACTTGTGGAAAATAGGGTGCAACAACATGGCGACTCTGCTGGGGATTTCACACTTAGGTTCTGACCTTCGCAAACTTAAGCTAGATGTTAAAAACATGGGGATTCTTATTTATATTCTGCTTCACTATATGTCTATATGCCTTCATAATTTACAATTATATGTTTACTTGCTTTATTCCTAATTATTACTAATTTGTCACTATTATTTGTAACTGCTTTTATAAAATATCATCATAATCACACATGAATCATGTGAGGGTTGTCATTTTACCCCTCCGAGCAATATTTTCAAAACTCTTTAGTTTTAGAGAATGACATTGTGAGGTGAGATAACACGTTATCTTGCAGTTATTCAGTCCCACTATAAACATTTATGAAACACTCTACTCTTAGTAAACATAGGTCATACTGCATACACCCTAGGTGAGTCGATCCTTGGCATTGACCCATAAGTAGGAAAGTCTAGCGAATATCAATAAGTCATGCACCTAACGACATGCCTTCTATGAAATAAAAAATTAATCCAGATTAAGACACCAAGGATTCGGAGAAAAACACTTACCTAGCCTTTTCTCAGTTTTTAGATGGAAACAAACCATAACATCCCTGAGATTAGAATGGTTATAGGAGTGCCCCACAAGCTGCAACAATGGTGGAGAAATATCCGGCTAGCGCATAGAAATGGAATTAGGTTACATCTTGGAGCGCTGACTGCATTGATGAATGTCCGAACAAATAGAGTGCTTACCAGGTTTTGATAGAATTATACGATCCTACTAAAGTAGTTTTCATGTTTTTGGAGTGTGATCTAACACCTACTTTCGAGGAGGTTACCAGCTTTACTTAGTTGTCATTCGTTGGATGAAAGACCATACGGCTGTCATCATGCTGGGTCACAGTTTTCTCTATGTATTGGGATTAAAGAGCAACGAGAACTTGAGGAATGCCGAAGACGGGTGGATAAGCCTCGACCAACTGTTCTATGATTTGGGCTTCTAGAAAGCTATGCTCTACATCATTAGGAGTTTCAATGTGACAGGAAAAATATGGGAGATCCTTCACTCTTTGACATTCTCGTTAGCATTTTTGGTACTTCTAATTTTCCACAACAGAAGGGGCGGATCAGCATCAATGTGCTACCTCTGGTCTTGGCCATATTTTCGGGAAATTTAAAGGTCACTCTTGTCCCAATGTTGTTGACAAATATGTTCAAAGCGTTATCAGAATGTTCGAGGAGGTATGAATTCTTAAAGGGTTGCAACCTATTGTTGCAAATACGGGCTACAAAGCACTTCTTTCAAAGAGAGATGACCATCGTTACTTTGTCGGCACCAGCAATATGATCCACATTCATGAAGAGAGAGAAAGAGGAACTTGGGAACACCCCATGGGCAATAATAATTGTGTGAATATTTGACTCACCTAATTGGAGACTTCATCAACTAGAAGCTTTATTGGTTAAGTGGCAGAGCAATAGGGAGGGGGTCAAAGGAATATTTTATTGAGTTGATGGGTTTAGAAGGAATTCAGCCTTATGCACCGCTGAGAGTTCTGAGGCAGTTCGGTCTGGTCCAAGATGTACCCATGTGGTCCCGAATGGCTTTATTTGGAGATAACTACAATGGACAAACCCCAATTCCAAGAGTAAAATGACTCCAAGATAAGTGGAATGATTTGAACATGATGGGTATGGGACAAAAGGTGTGGTGCACACCATAGTACATTTTATGGATTTATGAAGAAGACCAGTTGGCCAAGCCTACTCGAGAAGGGTTAGCCATGTTGAAAGATTCGAGAGCAGCTTTGCAAGTATACCAGGAGATTCTACCTCACTACCTTGTCACCTCTGTTGTGCACAAATAGGTGCTCCTTGGATCAGTCGACCATATGTTACCACCACCGGATGATGACAATAAGATAGTAGAGTACATGCAAATTGAGTCTGAAGAGGAGTCGGAAGAGGAGTCAGGGTATCATCATGAATAAGTCGAGGAAGAATTCGAGTAAGATCCAGAGGAGGAGATCCTGAGAGGAGATTCAACGATGATTACTACGTTGTTGGTTGATTTCCATTATGTACCCTTTTTATAAAAAAAATCCCTAAGGGTGATCCTATAAGCCCATGAAGACTTTATAAACCTTGGGAGTGTCATGTTGTAACCTTCAGCAACTATTCCGTATCTTTTGTGTAAGTGATGTGAAAGCTTTGAAGCCTTTGTATCCCATGTCGTAGCCATCAAATTTCCTATCAAAGAAAATCAATTTCACTCCAGATCTGAACGTGTCAAATGATTGGATATTTTGTCAACACCTACGATGTAGTCCTACCTCCGGCAAAGAGAGGTTCCTAATACTCTTGGAATGCGCTTGTTCAAAATGTGAATTAACTACTTTATTTGATTATATTTGTGGACTATTGGATCTAACTTCTCCTCTTGTTTTCTTACTTCATTACGTTACTATTTATCCCTCGAATAGAGTTTGGTTTGTATTGATATTTAAACTGACCGAGCCACCGTATAACCTGAGGTCCAAAGGAAAGATGACCACTACAGATCACCTGTCCAAAAATACTCTAGCAGTAACTGACGCCTCAGGGAATTCAAGAGGAAGAGATGAAACTCAGAATGATGAAAATGCCACACGGATGGAGAAATAAATAGAGTCATTTAAATAGGAAGTATAACATATCAGGGAACTGGCACATCTTGTCGTGACGATGCTTCCAAAACTGTCTCGTTTTCCATCACTAGACTCAATCCCTTGCCACTTTTCTTCATCAATCCGACAACCTACCAATACCGCAACTACCCACACTTGTACTACAATACCCACCATGACTCAAGTCATACCATTTGATACCCCTGCAAATCAACAAAACCCTCCCATACATACGCTTTATGTTCCTAAGTACATTAAAAGCACACAAAATCCCTTAACCATAATAAAATCTATCCAAACTCCCTTTCTGACAATGTCATCTTTGCAAATACCCACACGCACATACCGCCACCCATGAGCAATATGTTCCACCCATATATACCGCAGCAGAACCAACTTTGTTTTTATGCAAATCCACTAGGCAAGGTGCCTAGGGCTAGTATTTATATATATCAAAATAAAATAAAAAACAAAATATCATGAGGTCTTAGCAATTGTACGAGAATAAAAGAAGAAAATACCATAGCTCCTATTATCAAAGTTGAGATGCTCAACATTGATAGTACATATTGTCAAAGGAGCTCCACAAGGTAGTCTTAGTACGAATATTCCACCAAAGCTTACAAAAAAATCTTTGGAGACATCATATAGAGACCTAAATCACACACCCCCTTCATTCACTGGCAAGCACAAGTTGCTCCCAGAAGACCAATGCCTTTTCTTCACCCCTACAAAATTACTCAAAAAACATTATGCAAACATCTTATGCATCTCTTCAATAACATAGTTAGGTGGGTTCACAGTTGAAAGTAAATGGATGGGCATGCTTTGAAGAACATGAGATATGAGGACTGCCCGACCTCCACTGGATAGAAGCTTGCCCTTCCAAGATTGCAGCTTATCAAGGATTTCGTTGATCGATCCATGATAGTAATCCATTCTTCTACTGGCATAGAAAATAGGGCCTCCTAGATATGTAAATGGAAACTCTTGCATTTCAATCCCCATTATTCTTTGTACCTTATTCACCACCTCCAAACTCGTGGAATGATGCATATAAATTACTGACTTAGCCTTGTTGATAAACTATCCAGATGGACCTTCATATGTCGTCAACACCTCAATAATAAGCTGCAAGGATGTAGCATCAGATGATGAAAAAATGATTGTGTCATCCGCATATGCCAAGTGATTGATCTTTGGACTTCATTTAGGCAATCCAAATCCACAAAAATATAGGTTCCTGTGTAATGCATTAAGCCCTCTAGACAAAGTCTCAGCTGCTAAAATAAATAATGTAGGAGACAAAGGATCTTCCTACTTAACTCCTCTCGAAGATTTGAAGAAACCATAAGGTTTCCCATTCAATAACACATAATACCAATTGTTTGAAACAATGACATACACCATATCGATCAGCGTGCTGAAATGGAAAAAGAAGCAAGATCCAAGGAAGATGAGTCATTGACTAAATAACTACGTGTCATGAGAAAACAAATAAAGAATCCACAAGTTGTTCGAGGGAGCGAGAGCTTACATTATGAGGCTTTGTGCATACATCAAGACGTCGATATGCCGGCAGGGTACAAACCCTCAAAATTTGATATCAATACTGTTGTGGCATGCAACCCGATCCCATATATATATATATATATATATATATATATATATATATATATATATGAAATAATTACAACAACAATCAAGCACGGGAAAATTTACAACATAATACAAAGAAAACTAACACGCGGAATTCAACTACGAATACAAACTCAACAAAATAATATGAGCAACACAACACCCCAAAGCTAATCTCCCACATATAAATACATGGCTTCCACAAAGCATAAATACACAACCAATCTAAAAGTCATCCAATACGGCTAAGCAAAGAAGTGTAGTAAATAAAACGAGGAAGGATGTGCGTCAGGTAAAAATAGGTATCACGTAGAGGTGTGTAATAGGTGAAATCATGTAGGAAGTGGAGACATGAAATAAGTAAAGGCATATAGCAAGTGAATGCGGGTAGTAAGTGAAGGCGCACAATGGTACAAGACATCTAATAAGCAAATCACGTACAAATAGAGGCATGTAACACATGGGATGAAAGGCATGAATTCGAAGAGGACATGTAGTAGAAGTAAATCAAGTAAAAGAGTAAGAGTAATATGTTTACCCTCAAAAATGGATAACAATTAAATTTGTAAGTGGTTTTAAGTATACGTGGGTTAATTCAATACAAATGATAGATTGCGTTAGATTAAACAGATGAAGGACGTAATAAATTGTCAAACCAATCAAGAGGAGTGATCTCAGACTTAGTAACAGCTGAATGAAATGCCTTCCTTCTATCCTAGGCTCACGTTATTGATGAAATGATGAGCAAAAGTAAGAACTTTGAATAATAGAGAAAATAAGAATATATTGCCTTGATATACATGTTACAGTGTGCCTAATGAATTGTAACGACCCGACCGATTATTTTGAGCTCTAGCACATTGTTCGGCGGTTTGAGGCATTGGTTAGCTTCACTTCAGGTGCTACAAATTGTACGTGTGTTCGAAATTGAATTTCGGGAAGTTCAGGGTTCATTTGGGAAGAAATTTCTAATGTCGGAAGCTTTAAGTTGGAAGAATTGACTAAGGTTTGACTTTTGAGTTAACGACTTTGGAATCAGAACTTGAAGGTTCCAACAGGTTCGTATGATGATTATGGTCTAAGGAGCGTGTCCGAATGTTGATTTGGAGGTCTATAGGTCATTTTGGCATCAATTGGCGAAAGTTGGAAATTGGATGATTTTGGGATGTTTGACCGGGGATGGACTTTTTGATATCATGATCAAATTTCGGTTCTAGAAGTGGGAGTAGGTCAGTAATGTCAATTATGACTTGTGTGCAAAATTTGAGGTCAATCAGACTTGATTGGCAGGTTTCGGCATCGAATGTAGAAGTTTGAAGTTCTAAAGTTCATTAAGCTTGATATGGGGTGCGATTCGTGATTTTAGTATTTTTTTTATGTGATTTGAAGTCATGACTAAGTTTTTATTATCTTTTGGAACATGTTGGTATATTTGGTTAAGGTCCCGAGGGCCTCGGATGAATTCCGGATGGTTAACGGATTTATTTTTGGATTTAAGAAATGCTGAAGCTGGGCAGCAGCAAGTGTGATCACTTGTGCGATGTCTTGGTAGCAGAAGTGAGGTTGAGCTCGCAGAAGCGAAATGATAAGGGAAAAGGTAGTGGTCACAGGTTCGGAGATATTCCCGCACCTGTGCAATCACAGAAGCGAGAATTGAAGACCCAGAAGTGGCTGGTCCGCAGATGCGCGATTGGCCATCGCAGAAGTGCCTGCGCAGAAGCGAAAATGCCTCGGCAGATGCGAGGTCTCAGTTGGGCAGTGTACTCCATAGATGTGCATTTTGTCTCTCAAAAGTGATGCTGCAGATGCGCAAATATGTCCGCAGAAGCGGAGACTGCGCTAAACATAAGGGGATTGAACATGGTCATTTCGTCATTTTCATTTGGGATTTTTGGAGCTCGGTTCTTGGGCAATTTTGTCATGACCCAAAAATCCAACTAGTCGTGAAGGAACATAACCCAACCCGTTAGGTAAGCCAATTACCTACTATCCAATTCCATTGAAATTAATAAAAAGAAATATCTAAAACCAATACATTTCCCCAAGAACTAGTAGTACAAATCATGAGCTTCTAAGAATAGAGTTTACAAAGCGGAAATGAAATAAATACATAGTCTATTTGAATAGTACATAAACAGAGCTTTTATAAATGTCACGCCCCAAAATCAAGGAGCGCAACCTATGCTCAACCATGTGAATCCGGCCGAGCAAGCCTATTATATTTCCTTCTACCCAAACTCATTCACGAATAGTGAGAATATATATATTTTCGTTAATCAACAAATAAAGTCATCATGTCTGCAATACCAATTTCTTAACATCAGTTACTTTATTTTAAAGTCTCAATTCCGAACACATTTTTCATAATTTGAAGTGGAAATAGTAATTCAAGCACAACACTTCCCCGGCACTATTATACAACCCACACTATGTCTACGGAGCCTCTATAGATAAATAAGAGTACAATGATAATGCCGGCAACAAGGCCCCGGCTATACCTCAAACAGAATACACAAAGAACAAAAGATACATGACCCCGGGATAAAGTGGGGCTCACGAAGTCAGATGGGAAGAAGGTGTACTACTATCACTGATCAATATCTCCTGCTGAGGAACCACCTGTATCCATTTAAAAGATGTAGCGCCCCCGGCAAAAGGGACGTTAGTACTGTCGAATAGTACTAGTATGGAAACTAAACACTAATTTAAGAATTCAGAAATACAAGATGAATATGATGAACAAGTGCAGCAATAGAATAATATTGATAACCCTTTAAACCATAGCAAGCTTATTAAAAGCTATCAATAACACTTATAGGATTTAAGATGAGATCCTCTGTAACCATCTTCACATAAAGCGGCCCCGCCGCCTCACCCGATTTATGTAGGTGGAAGTGTCTGTACAATGCTACAACTCTAATTAAGCAGCCCTGCCGCCTCACCCCAATGTATGCAAGTGGATGTATAACCACAGTACCAAGAACCTACACAAAGTGGCTATGTCGCCTCACCCCAATGTATGCGGGTGGAAATGCATCAACGATACCAATACCAACACAAAGCGGCTATGCCGCCTCACCCCAATGTATTCGGGTGGTGGTGCCACAACAATACCAAAACTATACACAAAGCGGTCATACCGCCTCACCCCAATGTAAGTGGGTACAGTCACAATCTCTATACCATAATCCTCACACAAAGCGGTCAGGCCGCCTCACCCCAATGTATGCGGGTGGAGGTGTATCACAATCACAATCTCTATACCATAATCCCCACACAAAGCGGTCATGCCGCCTCACCCCAATGTATGTGGGTGGAGGTGTATCACAATCACAATCTCTACACAACTTGGCATAATAACGTTCACATACATCACGACTAGAAATTATAATATGTGGATAAATAATCCATAGTTTGGGACACATCCATTTACTTATCCATAGTTTGGGACACATCCATTATAACATGTTCATCACAAAACTTATCGGAATACTCCATTTATAATCAACATCTCGGAACATGCAACGATATTGAGAATTCCAATTCTTAAAGAAGAGTTTAGCCAACATACCTCACTTGAGCTTCCTTACACTCTAAATGTTCCGGAATTCTTAGCAACTTCAATCTATTGTAAAAATATAATAAATTGAACCAAAATTACGGAGATGCTCATGGTTCTAGTTCATTTGAGAATTTTATCAAACACTAAGTATGGATTAAGGTTCAAGGCCCTTTTATGGAGGATTCCATCATCCCATAACCCAATCTTTACCATTTTTAGCTCGACAATCTTCCTACACCCTTTGACAACACATGCATTCAAAATAAACAACCCTCCTGCCCAGAAATTATCTTTCTAATTATCCATTTCTACACAAAATTCTAAAGTGAGGGTTAGGGTGTATAATCTTACCTCTAGGATGAAGACTTAGTGAGTTTCCCTTCTTAATCTTCCAAAACTTGGGCAAGAATTGAAGAACAATTATTGAAGAACTCGTTCTCAATCTAGGGCACTCTCTCTCACTCTAAAATATCATATTATAGCTCAAAAATGGCCCAAAGAGTGTATTTAACGAAATAGGGTCAGGTTTTAAAAACCTAGAAATGGAGCTCTGGAACGGTTCTGCGGTCACATATGCGACCGCATAACAGATATGCAGACCGCAAAATGGTCGCATAATTACAGACCAAATGACCAAAAACATCTGTCTATGTATACGGTCTCTATGCGGTCCGCATAACTGTTATGCGACCGCATAATGCACCGCATAACAGTTATGCGGTCGCATAATCGACCGCATAATTGCCCTCGGACTGGCCCTTCTCCTGCTCACATATGCGGCCATTATGCGGCCCGCAGAGCATTTCTGCGATCGCATAATGGACCGCAAAAATTACAATTTCCGCCAAAAAGTTTTCTTTTCATTCCCGTGCATTGTTCAACCCAAAATGTCCGAGCCGCAGCTCGCAAGCTCTCCGCGAAGAATTTCTATAATCCTCTACACGTAAGCCTAGTCCGGCACCATGAAATATTATTTTCTTTGAAAATTTTACCGGGCTTTACACTTAAGTACTTCGAAATTGTCCATGGTGTTACAATAAATCTAAGGCTACGATGAAGAAGAGGCAGCTACAACAGGAACGCATGTACATCTTCAAATCCGGCAACCATCGAGCACAGCAACAACAATAACCAACATCTACACGTAATGTGCAGAAGTGTAGTATCAGTACAACCGACCCCATGTACTGAGTAAGTAACAAACCTAGCCTTAGGTTGAAAGAAGTGACGAGTGTCTACAAAAGTCGGGTCCAAAATCAATTGTTAAACCCCATGTTTTCGTACGTAAAAGCTTCGTCGTAAGTTAATTGATGTAGACTCGGGGATGAGATTATTTTTGAGGTTATAAGCATTTATGCTACTTATAACACGCGATAAGTAAAGTGCCATGAAGGTTAAAGGGTGAACGAATCAAATATAATGAGTTTCGTTAAAGATTGTCGATTTGGAAAAACAATATGGTCTGAGCTATAATACCCGGTATTTATGGATTAGTGCCATACAAGGTACTACATGACCATGATAGTATGGTGTACAAAGGGTATTAAAAGTGAGTAGTATTTTAAGTAGTGGGAGATAATTCCTAGTTAAGTGAATTATTGGACAATGGGAGATTAATAATTAAGTAAAAGGATTAATGGTTAATTATTGGATAAGGATATCCTCCCAAAATGTGGCAGTGGCATAAGAGTCTTTAAGTGACTCTTAGATAATCTTGCTAGGTGTCACTTTGAAAGAAATTCTTGTCTAAGCCATAAAAAGTTATAAATTCACAAAGTATGTGAAAATGGTAACGTTCTTCAGTAAAAAGCCATAGAACATTTCTCCAATTCAATAAAGTCACAAATCCATTTCTATGTGCATTCAAAAATGTGAGTGTTTGTACGTTACAAACATTTGTCACAAACGTAAGTCTTATGCAAGACAGGATCTTCAAGCAATTCTTACAAGATTTCAACCAAACTTCTTGCAACCAAACAATTTTAACGAGAATTGTTATAACCGTAGCAACGTAAAATTTTTCGGTTCTAAAGGAGTACGGTACAACCTTTTCCAAGAATATCATACGGATTTTTCCCTACTCCAGGTATGTTAAGGCTATCCCTTCTTTCTTTTTGGCATGATCTATACGATACAAACGAAATGAGTAAACACATAATTTTCATAAATGACTCTATTCAAAGAAGTATTAGGGTGTCTATGTTATTGATTCCCCATGTGAATTATTATTATATCTTCTGTTCATGGGTCTCAGAAAGATATGTATTTGATAAAGTTTATCCGAAAGGTATATTGATTTTATGACAATCCAAGAAATCTTATGAACATAATTCTTATGCATTTCATGCATTTATACATGTACATTGACCCATGACGAGATGACGTTATATACTCGTATATTATATGTATATGGGATATGGGAAAAGGTTATGGCGTTATATACGCACCACCACCTGATAAGTTGGTATACGTTGATGATTTGCCCACAATGTCTGAAATGATATGATGGGATGCCCTCAGAGTCTTGATGATGTTATGAACGTATATACCAATGCATGGTATGACATTTATATGCATATGCATGACATTATAAAAATGAAATGATTCACAAAGCTATGCAGACGTACATGTTGAGTCTTTTACTCCATGTTTCTCTCATGTCTATTATTTACTAATTTTTATTCCTTACATACTCGGTACATTATTTTTACTAACGTCCCTTTTTCCTGGGGACGCTGCGTTTCATGCCCGCAGGTTCCGATAGACAGGTCGAGAGTCCTCCAAGTAGGCCATCAGATCAACGGAAGATGTTGGTGCGCTCCATTTGCTCCGGAGTTGCTTGTTTGGTCAGTATGATTTAGACGTGTATTGTTTGGTATGGCGGGGCCCTGCCCCGACCTTTGTGATAAGTATGTATTCTTAGAGGCTTGTAGACATATGTCATGTATACCAATGATTGTATGGCCTTGCCGGCCTATGTTTTGAGTTTACAAATGATCATGTTGGCCTTATAGGACCGTATATCACATGTATAAGTTTTTATATCAGGTTGGGGTCGTCCCACATTGAGTATTCCTCTATGTTTATTCTGGTTAGCCCATGACGGCCCTTTTGGCCCATTTGCCAACGGAAATACAATAAGAAAGATATGTTATGTTGGTACTCGGTTAAGTAAGGTACCGGGTGCTCGTTGCGGCCCATAGGTTTGGGTCGTGACATCAATAGTCCACAACAGTCCATAACAATGTAAAACAAATAATACCAGAAGTAACTCAGAGGTAAAATGCTCAGCTAAATCATGATTTCAAAAATCGTTTACCAAAATTTCCAAAAAAATATGAATAAGTTTGAAAGCAATAATTTTCCCAAAAATCCTTTCAATAATAAAAGAGATGTTTCATTTTCTTTCCAGATAACCCGTGTAAAAATAAATGCCTCACTATGCCCATCTGTCAAAAATGTGTGAAAAATCATGAATGATGTGATGTTGTACTGCATGAAGAAAATACATCTCTATGCCTGTATGTTATGTGTGCATGCCAATACGATGCAACTCAGTGATAAAATCATAAACAGCCCTCGGGCAGACCTCACAATCACTAGTATACAGCCCCTCGGGCTTACCTCACAATCACTCGTAAACAGCACCTCGGGCTTACCTCATCATCTCTCATGCCTCACAGTCACTCAGCACTCGGCACTAGGCACTCGCACTCAGTAGGCACCTACGCTCACTGGGGGTGTGCAGACTCCGTAGGGGCTCCTACAGCCCAAGCGCTATATTACTGTGGCGTGCAGCCTAACCCAACATATCGTTGTCGCGTGCAGCCTGATCCAAGTATTGCTACGGCGTAGAGCCCAATCCAATATCATGGCCCGAAGGCTTGTTGCGGCGTGCTACCCGATCAAACATTTACTGTGGCGCGTAGCCCGATCCAACATATCTCGCACAATCAGGCCCTCGGCCTCACTCAGTCATATTTCTCTCCAGTCTCTCTCTCATGGCTTACAATGTCATGAAAATAGCCCAAAATGATGATATGATGTATCAATAAAAAATAATAGAGACTAAGATATGATATGTAATGACATGAATATGACTGAGTATAAATTTTTAGTTTAAAACAAATAATTTACAGCAATATGACCTTTGTGGGTCCCAATAATACTGGCATATAGCCTCAATATGATTTTTAATATGCTTTTCAGCTCAATTTCTTTAAGACATAAAACAACATGAAAAATGCCAAGATTATTTAACTGCAAAATTCCACAGAAATAATTATGTCACAATTTCTATAGTGCAAGCCCACACGCCCGTCACCTAGCATGTGTATCACCGCCCAACAATTCACATAATAAATATATTCAGGGTTCATACCCTCAGCCCTAAGATTAGAAGAGTTACTTACCTCGAACAAGCCAAATCCAATATCGAGCAAGCTAAACGATGCTCCAGAAATCCCATTATGCGCGTATCAACTTCCGAACGGCTCGAATCTAGTCACAATTAGTTTGATTCAGTCCACACAATTTATAGAAATTAATTCCATATCAAAATACTAATATTTTTCACAAAATTCAACCAAATATAACCATTTGAAACTTACCTGAGGCTCCCGGGACCTCAACCAAATATACCAATAAGTTCCATAACATAATACAGACCTACTCGAGGCCTCACATCACACTTAACAACATCGAAATGATGAATTACGCCTCAATTCAAAATCAACGAACTTTCAACTTTCAAATTCTACATCTTGTGCCGAAACACATCAAATCAATCCGGAATGACTTCAAATTTTGTACATAAGTCACATTTCACATTACGGACCTATTCCAATTTCCAGAATCGGATTCTGACCCCGATATCAAAAAGTCAACTCCCGGTCAAACTTTTAAAAATTCAGCTTTCGGCATTTCAAGCCTAATTCTACTACAGAACTCCAAATAATTTTTTTGAATACGCTCCTAAGTCCACAATCACCATACGAAGCTGTAAGAATCATCAAAACTCCATTCCGAGATCGTTTACACATAAGTCGACATCCAATCACTATTTTAACTTAAGCTTTAAACCTTGGAAATAAGTATTCCAATTCATTCCAAAACCTCACCGGACCCAAACCATTTACCCCGGCAATTCACACAACAACTGTAAAGTCCAATTTGAGCAGTAAATGGGGAAACATGGTTGTAATACTCAAAACGACCGACTGGGTCGTTACATTCTCCCCCACTTAAACATACGTTCGTCCTCGAACGTGCCAAGAGTTGTTTCCAAGCCATCAAATCACTGTTCCATCTTACCACACACGTACCCGGCGGTGAACCCCCGTCACCCTATTTCATATATGCTTGACAACACCATACCACTAAAATCATTGATTTATCTTTAGCCCATAAACCTTGGAATTTAATTTCCTACCTTTGGAATTTCTTTCAAGACACGAATATTACATTTACACACTGTATGAGTTTGAACAAGCCGTATCAAGCCATAACCAGAACCATAACCACGGACATAATCACCTAACATATTACACAACTCGCATGCTCGTAGCACCATTCCTGATCACAGTGACTACTCCAAAACCAACCAAATACTAGTATTAAACCCATATCAAACCAAACCTCATCCAAAAACCTTCGTACACTGTTGATAATAAATGAAACACGTGACCACTTACCAGATCAACAAGTCACGGAGCTCTCTTGCCCCAACCAGAACCATAAATCGCTTTCTGAGGCGACTTTCAATATTATCCTTCCGAACATACCGAAATCAAACCTGATAGTACCAATTCTAGGTCCAATGACCTTATATTACTAAACACAACTATTTCCACAGACATGCCGCACCAATATAACTCAGAGCCACAACACGTGTCATCCGTACACCAATACGCAACAATTCATATGCATTAACTCATGGAAAATGACTCAAATGAGAGAACTTCCCCACCATATTAACAAGTACTGCCACAACGAAATGCTGAAAATTCATCATACACCGTAGAACCATCACTCGATCCTTACACAAGGTTCATACCTTAACATAACTCCGCTACAATACATGATCTCATCCAAACGATGGTCCATAATATATACCTCGAGCCTCCCCACTCAAAATCAATAACCACAGAGAGGCAAATGACAAAAAATTGCCACCCAAAACTTGGAAAAACATAACCATTATGCAATCGATCATGCAATACCCAAATACTCATCACGCTCAAATTCCGCTATAAAGCTCAAATAGAACCACACCATCCGTGCACATAACCAATGAATCACAACTCGTCGTAGCATAAAAGGGTAACTCACAGATCATTTCAGAACATGAATAAGTTTAACATCAACCGAATGGCACGTCCCTTAACAATAGCAGTATGGAGCCAACCATCCCGGCTTGGTGTAGAATACACATCTTAATTGGGCCTACCAATGGACCCCAAAATAAACTAGGGTCACCAACAAATAGACAAATAGCCCTCTTAAATTCCACAATAACTGAATCACAACACATACTATATTCTGACTAACCTTGGCTACGTTTTTACGGTCCACAACCACGAAACAATCTACTCGTGGGAATTCCCAGTCTACAAATCCATAGAACACACGAATTACCATATTTTATCTCAACTCTACCGCCTGAATGTCTAACACTTCTCCAATAAACAATCATCCCACGAGGAACACTTCTATAATTCTTCTGTGCCACGAAGCAAAATTTGAACATCAGCAGTCGATCAACCAGGAAAAATGCCGCAATACCTATGAAATATCCATAATTCAAAACATAGTGCGCTTTCTGAAATGTACACTCTACTCACGCAATACCAAATAGTTATAGCATTAATCTAAACATTGAAAATTGTTCATGCCCTCTAAGAATTTATGACCTCCCTTTCAAAGTTAAATTGTGACCTTGCACACGCCAACCTTAATTCCACACAACACACCACATATATCATGCCATCATTTGGAAAATACAAGAACCTCATAATCATTCTGAGTCACAAGTAGAATACATATCTGATCAGCCAGAAGCCTTCCATTTGATCCCATCCAGTAGAAAATCACAATGCTCAACATGCTCCTCAGGTCGGTAGGAAAATACCCATCTCAAACCATGGTAGAAATCCTCGAGAATGCTTTGGAATCCATTTGCACATAATCAAGCCATCAGAGTTAATCTCTCTAGATCAACCAAGTCACGCAGGTCGACAAACCCAGGTGTATATCCACAAAGCACCTGTAGAAAACCCCCACATCATAAGCACCCAAAGAATCAATCCTACTATTACCATATTGGTCCAGTCTACTATCAAGTTGTCCTATTTTCTCCGAGTCCCTTCCGAATTTATCGTCAGATTGATACTTCTCCTATTTTCTCCGAGCCCTAACATAGAACCACAATGCCCTACGGCCCTTAAGCAATTGTATTATTCTTAAACACATCCATAAATACCACAACTATAACACTCACTTCTGAAAATAGCTTATGTGAATTTAAAATTGTTCTTCTTACCTTCCTTATACGAAAATGTAGAATCCATAGTCATACAGAACTTTAGTAAGTCCGGGCGCCATCAAATTGAAACCTCAGGTTTTACCTATACACAAGCCCGGAGAAATTCTCAAATTCTATATGTAAACCTCGGACCTATTGGAACTTTCTCGAGAGTCTCCGCCTTTGTTCAAATCCCCATTACACCACCCAAATGGGCCAAAGGACACGTGCCCCATTAGCACAGCATCACTCAAAGAAGTAACTTTACTTTAACACTACCTATTAATTCATACTCCGTGCGCAATACATCATTCACCGATAACAACTCACTCATCCCACGAATTTCATATACTCATACATGCAATATAATCCTTAACCAGGAATTTCCTTATTCGATTCATCCTCAATCTCAACTTCTGCAAGTCATAACCAACCCACAAGTATGACTCAGAACGAAATTAAAATTTAGCACCTAACCATGAAATCAAATTGTCAATAGCAGACTCCCCCACTTGGCTCAAAGCCATAGATTAAAACACTCCATAATTCACAATACCCATACCCTATTACTGTCATAATACCGTAGTCAGTGCCACAAAAATTCTTCTCAAGCTCATACAACACCAACCATAAACAAAATACCCCAAATCATCCGCAAAGCTCGCAATCATTCTCTTGACACTCAAGTCGACTTTCTCAGCCATATTCAAATTCAAATCTCCACACATACGCCCCACTAGCAGAAAAGAACCCTTCACTCACATTACAAGGAACACACCTACATAGATTACTCTCCAAGAGATAACCCACCTCCCTAGCCTCAAATTGGCATCTTGTTATATCTGTTTGCAGTCCCAATTACTATGCAATCACTTAGTCTATCTGAGTCCAAACTCATTAATCAGACATAAGAATTTAATTTGTCCCAAAATTTAATAATCGTGAAAGATCCTTCAAAACATTCACACTCGAGACTGTACGTCACATCAAAACAAAAATCAAGCACCCGATGGCCTTTCCTTTGCATTTCACAGAATTGCTTCTCGTCACATTCAAATCGTCTTAACACATCCTGCAGTTACATCGTACTCATAATAAGGCCATTCCACCGCTAATCGAGCCACAAATTTCACTCGTAGGGACATTACCGGACATACGAGTCCAAATGTAAAAGTTATAACTGAAGCTACCGAGCTTAAGCTGCAGTCTAACCATGGCCTCAAGTCCTCCAGACTGGCCCATCACCAAAAGATATAATACACATCTCGAACCTCATTCATAGAATCACAAGTCGGCGATGCACAACTGATACCGAGCGCGCATGTGTGCATACGAATACGTGGAAGGAATTCAAAGAGTTATGTTTCAAGCTGAATCAATTTCGCATGATAAGGAAAGAAAGATGGAAAATTACCCTAAATGCCCTGTAGCCTCTCGAAGATAAGTATGGACGTCATCATACCGATCCGCAAGACTGTACTAGACACTTGCTCATGACTTGTAGAACCTATGAACCTAGGGCTCTGATACCATATTGTCACGACCGAAAAATCCAACTAGTCATGATGGCACCTAACCCAACCCGTTAGGTAAGCCAATTACCAACTATCCAATTCCAATGAAATTAATTAAAAGAAATATATAAAACCAATATATTTCCCCAAGAACTGGTAGTACAAATCATGAGCTTCTAAGAATAGAGTTTACAAAGCGGAAATAAAATCAATACATAGTCTGTTTGAATAGTACATAAACAGAGATTTTATAAATCTAAGGCTACCATGAACAAGAGGCAGCTACAACAGGAACGCCGGTACATCTTCAAATACAGCAACCGACCCTATGTACTAAGTAAGTAACAAACCTAGCCTTAGGTTGAAAGTAGTGATGAGCTTCTACCAAAGTCGGGTCCAAAATCAATAGTCCACAACAGTCCATAACAACGTAAAACAAATAATACCAGAAGTAACTCAGAGTAAAATGCTCAGCTAAATCATGATTTCAAAAATAGTTCTTCCTTTCAAGTACATCAGTGAAAAACCCAAATCATTTACCAAATTTTCCAAAAAAAATATGAATAAGTTTGAAAGCAATAATTTTCCCAAAAATCCTTTCCAGATAACTCGTGTAAAAAGAAATGCATCACTATGCCCATCTGTCAAAAATGTGTGAAACATCACGAATGATGTGATGTTGTACAGCATGAGGAAAATACATCTCTATGCATGTATGTCATGTGTGCATGCCAATGCGATGCAACTCAGTGATAAAATCATAAACAGCCCCTCGGGCAGACCTCACAATCACTCGTGTACAGCCCCTCGGGCTTACCTCACAATCACTCGTAAATAGCCCCTCGGGCTTACCGCACCAACTCGCATGCCTCCCAGTCACTCAGCCCTTGGCACTCAGCACTCACACTCAGTAGGTATCTGCGCTCACTGGGGTGTGTACAGACTCCGGAGTGGCTCCAACAGCCCAAGCGCTATATTGCTGCGGCGTGCAGCCGACCCAACACTGTTGCGGCTTGCAGCCTGATACAATTATTGCTGCGACGTACAGCCCGATCAAATATCATGGCCCGAAGGCTTGTTGCGGGGTGCAACCCGATCCAACATTTACTGTAGCGCATAGCCCGATCCAACATATCTCGCACAATCAGGCCCTCGACCTCACTCAGTCATCAATCTCTCTAGTCTATCTCTCATGGCTCATAATGTCACGAAAATAGCCCAAAATGATGGTATGATGTATCAATAAATAATAATAGAGACTGGGTTATGAAATGTAATGACATAAATATGACTGAGTATAAATTTTTAGTTTAAAATAAATAATTCACAGCAATATGACCTTTGTGGGTCCCAATAATACTGGCACATAGCCTCAACATGATTTTTGATATGCTTTTCACCTCAATTTCTTTAACACATAAAACATCATAGAAAATGCCAAGATTATTTAACTATAAAATTCCACAGAAACAATTATGTCACAATTTCTATAGTGCACGCACACACGCCCGTCACCTAGCATGTGTGTCACGCCCGTCACCTAGCATGTGTGTCATGCCCGTCACCTAGCATGTGTGTCACGCCCGTCACCTAGCATGTGTGTCACCTCGCAACAATTCACAAAATACATATATTCAGGGTTCATACCTTCAGCTCCAAGATTAGAAGAGTTACTTACCTCGAACAAGCCAAATCCAATATAGAGCAAGCTAAATAATACTCCATAAATCCCATTATGCGCGTATCAAATTCCGAATGGCTCAAATCTAGTCACAATTAGTTTTATTCAGTCCACAAAATTTATAGGAATTAATTCCTTATCAAAATACTAATATTTTCCACAAAATACGAAATTACGCCCAAAAAATACCCGTCTCTAAATCCAATGAACCATACAAAATACGATAATCCATCCAATTACAAGTTCAACCATACTAATTTCACTCAAATCCGACTCCAAATCAGTATTCAAACTCGAAAAATTCGTTTTGTGACATTATAAAAATTTTCTTCTATTTCTCTTGAAGATTCGATAATCTTACACCAAAAATGAAGATTAATTCATGAAATATAATTACAAGGGAGTTAAGAACACTTACTCCAAGTTGTGTGGAAAAATTCCTCTCTAAAATCGCCCAAACCGAGCTCTAAAATGTCCAAAATGAGAAACAAATCTCGGAACCCACGTTTTAACACTGCCCAGGCATTTCCGCACCTGCGGTGCTTGGGCACGCACGTGTGCATCCGCTTTTGCGAAACAATTTGCTCGCCTGCGGACAAAGATAACCTTCCAAAACCTTGCATCTGCGGGCTTGCAGATGCGCATTACCCTTCGCACGTGCGGCCTCACAGATGCGGGCAAATTTCACGCACCTGCGAGCACTGCCCTGTCCACTCTTGGCCGATTCTATGACTGTTTTCGCGCACATGCGGCTTCTCACCTGCGATCAAAAGCTTTTCTTGTGCGATCACACCAGCAGGCAGCAGTTCCAGCATTTCTTTAAGTCAAAATTTCATCCGTTAACCATCCAAAACTCACCTGAGGCCCCCGGGACCTCAACCAAATATACCAACAAGTCCCATAACATAATACGGACCTACTCGAGTCCTCACTTCACACCTAACAACATTGAAACGACGAATTACACCTCAATTCAAAATCAACAAACTTTCAAATTTCAAATTCTACATCTTGTGCCGAAATACATCAAATTAGTCCGGAATGACTTCAAATTTTGAACACAAGTCACATTTCACATTATGGGCCTATTTCAATTTCCAGAATCGGATTCCGACCCCGATATCAAAAAGTCAACTCCCCGGTCAAACTTTCAAAAATTCAACTTTCGGCATTTCAAGCCTAATTCCACTACAGAACTCCAAATAATTTTCAAAACACGCTCCAAAATCACCATACGGAGCTATTGGAATCATCAAACTCCATTTCGGGGTTGTTTACACATAAGTTGATATCCGGTCACTATTTTAACTTAAGATTTGAACCTTGAAACTAAGTGTTCCAATTCATTCCAAAACCTCACCGGACCCAAACCATTTACCCCGGCAATTCACACAACAATTGTAAAGTACAACTTGAGCTATAAATGGGGAAACAGGTTGTAATACTCAAAACGACCGGCTGGGTTGTTACAGATTTTTAGGAGTTTTCATCATGTAACACAAGGTAAGTAATTTCCCACATGTTGTGAGCTTAATGTAAGGTTTGTATGTGGATTTAAGACCTAGAATTTTTAATTTTGGATTTTGACCACGATTTTGGAAATGGAATTAAGAATAAATTACATATTTGAGTTAGTAATGTTATGGGTATGGTTTATCTTCAAAAAATTTCGGAATCTGGGCACGTGGGCCCGAGGGTTGACTTTATCGACTTTTTGAGTGGAGTTGGAAATTGTTCAAATTGATTAATTATGGGTATTAGAGTATATTTTGATTGGTTTTCACCTTGTCTGACTAGCTTTGGATCGACGGACATCAGTTTGAGATGTTAGAGAGGCTTTGGAGCCGGTTATGGAACTTTGGAGCAACGTAAGTCTCCTGTCTAACTCTGTTATGGGGAAACTACCCCTAGGTGATGTATTTGTTATGTGCTAGTTGTTGTGAGGGCTACGTATGCACAAGGTGACGAGGTACATATCTAGATTCATGCTATGTGCAGGTAGACTTAGGTTCCCGCCATGCTATAACTATACTATTTGAGTTATGTCTTGCCTACTAAATTCCTTTATCTTACATTACAACTTGAGACTAGACTTGAGTAGAGTGATAGACTTGCTTTTGTAGAGATTTGACGGGCTTCATGATAAGCCACAGATTAATAGTACTCTCCCTACGAAATTCTCCCGCGTTTTGCGTTCTCATCGAAAAGTTCCCTTAAAATTTATAACTCACATGACTATTCGTGAGTGGGGTCGAGGACCTATGGAAGCTTCTTATTCTAATGGGATCAGACCGTTTGCCTCGAAAGGATAGATACATCTATGGTTCGTGTCGTTCGACCCTCGGCAGTGCGCACATTATGATGGATCGGGTCGTATGCCTCGGAAGGATTATGTACCACACTCTTATGGGAGCGGGCCATTCACCTAGGCCATACAATAGATGTATCTAAGGTTCAGCAATATTATGATGGATCGGGTCGTACGCCTTGGCATTTCTATAAAATACTCTTATGAAATCGTGCGTAATAATTAGCAAGAAGCCAGCATATATGTGAGTTTGTTTTTTCCCGAATTGAACTGTGACGACCTATCTGGTGAGGTCCATTATATATATACTCTGAATGAGGAGGTAACTATTAGCTGAGAGCTTGAGTTATTTATGAGAGGAGACTGTACCACGTATTTATACTTGTTATTTTATTTATTTACTCGGACTCACACATGTTTACTTCTATTGTATTAGTCTTATTGGACCACTAGTACGTGTCGATGTCGACCCCTCGTCACTACTTCTCTAGGGTTAGGATGAATACTTATTGGGTATGCATTGATTTATGTACTCATGCTACACTTGCTGTACTTTTTGTGTAGGTACATATATGTCTGGTGGTCTTTTGTGCGTAAAGGCGCGACTATTGCAGTGACTTTACCGTGAGCGGAATTTCATGTTATGATCCGTAGCCTGCAGAGTCTCCATCAGAGTTATTTATATTTCTCATGTCTAATTTGTATTCCGGACAGATGTTGTATTTTTTTACATTTCCTAGTTGATGCTCATGCACTTGTGACACCGGGTTTTGGGGATTCCTACGGTTTGTTCATTAATGTAGCTCGTGTGAATATTATCATTCACCCTATATATTCTATTTCATGCTATTTAATTAATGAAAAATTATGATTTCAAATTATAAAAAAGAGTAAGTATGATGATAGATTATTGTTTGCTTACCTGACGGCGGTATTAGGCACCATCACGACCTTTAGCAGATTTTGGATCGCTTAGGTCTCATGAGTCATGAGCAAGTCTAGTAGAGTCTTGCGGATCAGTACGGAGACGTCTGTACTTATATTCGAGAGGCTACAGGACTGTTAGGAGCACAGATAGTCCCCTCGTTCTTTGGAGTGTAATGAGAAGAAATGAATTCGAGACTTCGATTTAATACCTCGATCAATTATGACGTCAACATCATGATGTAAGCGATATAAGCAATTGAAGTGTCACATCTGCATAGTTCCCAAGGTCATTAATTAACGCCAGTTGATGGTCGGCCACCAGTTCTTTCAAACCATCAAAGTGGATATCATAAATAGACCACCTTCATAATCTTCTCAAACTTTACTTTCAAACTTCTTCTAATCTTCAAAAACTCTTCTATTCTCTTCAAGGTCATCAACTTTGCCCGTTTCCATTTTCCAATCTCTTATTAAAATATAAATTCCGCCTTCTTCTTCCTTAAACCTCATATAGCAATGGAAAAAACATCAAAGACCGTTCCTCAAGAAGAAAAGGCATCCTCATTGTGGCCGGCCGGTGACAAAACACCGGTAGAGCCACATATCGAAAAGTGCATCCCCGAGCCATGTGAACTTACTTCCGACTTTAAAGTCGAAAAACCCTCTTTGGTTCTTGGCCGATGCGAGCCCATATCTAGATATATTTGTTTGATATCCGAAGGCGATCTCGATCAGGTGAAAAAAGACTACCACTGGGAGAATAAAGAGGTGGTGATTCCTACCCCCGAGGAGGACATCACCACTCATGGGAAAGGGTTCTCAAGTGTGTATACTTACCCTTTCACACTAGGTTCCATCGATCCTGTCATAATCGACTTATGCCGCCAATATCGGATAACCCTAGGCCATATCTACTACTTTTTTGGAGCATTGTTATTTTACTCAGATTCTTCTCGAGCAAGGTCGAAGGGATGTGTTTCACCCTCGATCATCTCATTAGGCTATACAGCCCCCATCTTTATCGGGGTAGACTGATAAGGCTTCAGTGCCGGGCCACGAAGGGGCTGTTCTCGAGCATATGCAAGGACAAGGACTGAGGATGGATGGGCCAGTTTGTCCGAGTCAGGATGTAACACCCCGAAAAATTTCAAAGTACTTAAGTGTAAGGTCTGGTAAATTTTGCAAAGAAAATAATGTTTCATGGTGCCGGACTAGACTTTTTGGATTGAACAATGCACGGGAATGATAATGAAATTTTTTGGCGGAAAAGTTCATTTCTACAGTCCATTATGCGACCGCAGAACCACTCTGTGGACCGCATAATGGCCGCAGAATGAGGCAGTTAATTAGTTCAGCTGGAAGCAACTATACGGTCGACTATGCGACCGCATAACTTTTATGCGGTGCATTATGCGACCGCATAACAGTTATGCGGACCGCATAGTGACTGCATACACAATCATTTCTTTTGGCTATTTTGTAACCAATTATGCGACCGATATGCGGTACGCATAACCATTATGCGGTCGCATATGCGCCCGCAGAACCTGTTCCGGAGCTTCATTTTTGGGTTTTTAAAAACCGACCCTATTTCGTTAAATACACTCTTTGGGTCATTTTTGAGCTATTATCTGACATTTTAGAGTGAGAGAGGGTGCCCTAGAGTGAGAAGGTGTTCTTCAATCTTTGCCCAAGTTTTGGAAGATTGAGAAGGGAAACTCCCTAGGTCTTCATCCTAGAGGTAAGATTCTACACCCTAACCCTAAATTTCGAATTTTGTGAAGAAATGGATAATAAGCAAGATAATTTCTAGGCAAGAGGGTTGGTTATTTTACACGCATGTGTTATCATGGGGTGTAGAAAGATTGTTGAGCTAAAAATGGTAAAGGTTGGGTTGTGGGATGATGGAATCCTCCATAAAAGGATCTTGAAACCTTAATGCACATCTAGTATTTGATAAAATGCTCAAATGAGCTAGAACCATGATCATCTACCAAATTTTGGTTTAATTTGTTATATTTCTAAAATAGATTGAAGTTGCTAAGAATTTTGGAACATTTAGAGTGTAAGGAAGCTCAAGTGAGGTATGTTGGCTAAACTCTTCTTTTAGAGTTGGAATTCTCATTATTCTTGTGAGTTCCGAGATGTTGATTATAAATCGAGTATTCTGATAACTTTATTGATGAAGATATATGTTCAATTTGAATTTCAAATGCTCTTATCATAATGCATTATAAATTGAGTATGTGTCTCAAACTATGGATTACGTATCCACATGTTATAATTTCTAGTCGTGATTTATGTGAAAGGTATTATGCCAAGTTGTGTAGAGATTGTGATTGTGACATACCTCCACCCGCATACATTGGGGTGAGGCAGCATGACCGCTTTGTGTGGGGATTATGGTATAGAGATTGTGATTGTCATACACCTCCACCCGCATATATATTGGGGTAAGGCGGCATGACCGCTTTGTATAGGGATTATGATATTGTGGGACTGCACCTCCACCTGCTTATATTGGGTTGAGGCGGTACGACCGCTTTGTGTATAGTTTTGGTATTGTTGTGGTACCACCACCCGCATACATTGGGGTGACGCGGCATAGCCGCTTTGTGTAAGTTCTTAGTACTGTGGATATATGTCCACCCGCATACATTGGGGTCAGGCGGTAGGGCCGCTTGATTAGAGTTGTGGTATTGTACGTACACCTCCACCTGCGTACATCGGGTGAGGCAACGGGGCCGATTTGCATGAAGATGGTTACATAGGATCTCATCTTAAATCCTATAAATGTTGTTGATAGCTTTTAATAAGCTTGCGCTGGTTGTGACAGTTATTTATATTATTCTATTGCCGCACTGGTTCATCATAATTATCTTGTATTTCTAAATTCTTAAATTGGTGTTTAGTTTTCATACTAGTACTATTCGACGGTACTAATGTCCCTTTGGCCGGGGGCGCTGCATCTTTAAATGGATGCAGGTGGTTCCACAGCAGGAGACATTGATCAGTGATAGCAGTACACCTTCTTCCTAGCTGACTTGGTGATCCCCACTTTATCCTGGGGTCATGTATCTATTGATCTTTATGTATTATGGTTGAGGTATAGCCGGGGCCTTGTTGCCGGTATTATCATTGTACTCTTCTTTATCTATAGAGGCTCCGTAGACATAGTGTGGGTTGTGTATTGGTGCTGGGGAAAGACAAACTATGTTATGTTGTGGATGTATTACTTGTCCATTGAGACTTTAAAAATGATGAAACAATTGGAAATGAATTGGTAATTGCAGACATGACCACTTTATTGTTTAATTAAGGAAAACATATATTCTCTTTATTCATGAATGAGTTTGGGTAGAAGGAATCTAACAGGCTTGCTCGGTCGGGTTCACTCGGTTGAGCGCCGGTCGTGCTCCTTAGTTTTGGGACGTGACAATAGTGACATACTCACGGATTTTAAAGTGTCCTAGGATCTCTCGGAGTCATGTCTAGTAGAGTCCTTATTATCGGTGTGTTGTCGACCACATCTATAATTAGGATGCTACATGAGAATTTAGGAATAATACCCTTCTTTCAGGTTCTTGATCGTGCGAGAAAGCTTTTTGTAAGATTGTTCCTCCTTTAACTCCTGAGTTGCTCTAATTTTCAGTACATGGCACCTAAGAAGAAGGCAAGAACTGGCCAAAGAGCCAATGTCACCCCAGGAGTGACAGTTGACCCTATAATTGATGATGCGGGTGAGCACCCGAGGAGTGAGAATATTCCTCCAGTTACTACACTGCCTGACTCTACTACAACTGATCAGACCACACCTGTCCCTACACCTACAGAAGGTGCAACAATCCCTCCAACTGATATTCGAGTTCCACCTCCAGCTCCAGCCTCCCCTCGGGGAAGAGGAGGTCCCGAAGCCGATCAAAGACAAGAAAAGGATAAGGTCCTCGACTCCAGATACCCCAAAGCCCAAGAAAAGTAGGGCTCGAAAGTCAAAGACTGATCCCTCCGTTCTGTCTGCCGATGTAGTCCAAACTCTACAAGATGATGATGAGGAGGGAGAAGATGGCGACTGCCTGCTGGTGGCTCGAAAGAGGGAAGGCATCAAAGTTTCGAGAACTACTGAGCCGGTGACGGTCGAGGAGGTTCAGTTGCAGACCGAGGTGATCTCGGGGGAAGGTCCGAGCAGAGTCCCCGAGTCATCGGGTTTTGATAATGCCTCCGGCCATGATGAACAACTGGCGGGTGTGCCCGAAGGGTCTAGTTCTGAGGCCGTTCAAAGAAAAGAGAATGCCCCAAGTGACTCGCTCGGGGTAATTAACAATAATGATTCAATGCCGGCTCCCACATTCACTGAGGGGCAGTTTTGAGATGCCTGGTCCATGGGGACCCCTGATGTGGAGACGGCCCCCAAAGGGGATGATATATTTTTCTGCTGCATCGCGGGGGTCGATGATGTTCCCGACCTGGACGCATCACTCATTTTTTATGAGGCTCAGCGGCTTCTGAACCAAGTGAGTTTTAGCCCATGTTACCATGCTTGTGTTTGTTCTTATTTCTCTAAGTCTGATTTTCTTCCTTTCTGTACAGGCTACAACGCTCCATCGAGAAGCGTCCTCCAAATACCGAGCTAAGCTGGCCCGATGTGAGGCCGATCTTAGAAAGCTTACAGAGGAGAGACAGTGTTACACCCTATTTTTTTGTACGTAAAAATGCATCGTAAGCAAACTAATGTAGGACCAAAAATGAGATAATATTTAAAAGTATATAAAGTAAGTTAATCATGTTACCTATGAGGTTACAAATATTGAAGATCATGAACAACAAGTACAAAAAGGGTTGGACAGTTCAGAAGCTAAAGCAATTGTATAAAACAATGTTTCGTCGAAAGTCGACAAGTTGGGAATGTTATAACATGTACCTTTGGGGTGAGACTAGGGTGATTAACATGATAAGGAGATTATGTTATGATTTATATTAGTCGTATGACATCCGTGTGTTATGTTTTAATGTCAAGCGAGTTGTGGAACAAAAGTCGATGAAAGTCATCACAAGTTACACTCATAAGTTTTACTGAAACTTTGGGTCAAATGTAACTGCAATTTTCTCCCAATATAATTAGAGTTATGGGGTGTTCTACCCATCAAATTAAAGATCTATGAGTCTAGTTTCCGATGCATTAAACCGTTTGTTAATATAACATCGGAGAAATGAGATATGGGCATTTTTGCGATACTGCGCAAGCTGCTAGGTGACAAGTAGATGTGTCACCTACTTGCTTAAATGAAAGCCCAAAAATGGGCCATTTCGGGTCATCCAAAGAGGCCTTTTAAAGGCCTATTTTCTTCATATATTAGACTTAAAATAGAGCATAATAACCAGACATAAGCTCTGCAAAGAATCCTCCCAAAAATTTCCCACAAACCCTAATTGATTTTCTCTCCCTTTCAAGTTCTAATTGGAGGTAAAACCTAGAGTTTGAAGAACCAAGATAGGAGCTGAGTTATCCAACAAATAAGGTGAGTTTACTGCTCTCTTTCATCCAGTTTTTCTTCTATAAATTCATGGTAAGTCGTTCTATACTTGTGAGAACTCACGGGACGGTGATCGGAAGCCGTGAGTTCGAGTTATTCACTTGTAGCGGACTGTTTTGTGGACTGTTTTGTGTTGCTGTTGGGCTGCATGTTTTACTACTGTTTTGTGGATTTTTGTAGGAGGAAGGGGGTGTAGAAACACCATATAAATGTAGGGTGGTTGGCTGGTCTTTCGTCATAACATTTTTGTGTCGTTTGACACTACTACGGTGGTCGTTTTGTGTATGAAGAGATTGGGGTGTGTTGGGCTGTTTTGTAGTATTTGATGGTGTATATAGGGCTGGAAAATGATGTATATATGTTGTCATTGTTCTGTTCTTGTATTGTTGGTGTTATCTTGAATTTGGAGGAAGTAAGGATTATAGGGGAGATGCTGCCCGTTTTAATACAAAATAAGTTTGTCGTTCGTTGTGCGATAGTTGTACCTTTCGTAACTTAACGATAGTATTATTATCATTCTTGTAGATTAAGGTGCAAAGAGGTGAGTTCAACTTGGTGATTGGAAAGATTGTGATAAGGTATGTTAAGGCTAAGCCCTTCCTTCATTTTGGCATGATCTCGTAGCTACATGTGTTAATAATGAGACGTAAAGAGAAGTTCGTATTCATGAATTTATTCACATTATTCTAGTCTCATAAGTTACAATATTATTCCTTATCGAGACTTCATATTCAGTTTAGTTTTGTCTTTATTCAGTCAAGAGAGCAGAGGGTCTATATATATATACAGTATTACACTATTTTCACCACCATCGAGCTATAATCGGTGGGCAGGCCCCTATTGGGCAACCTCTGATCAGATGGTAAGTTATATATACCGAGCCTACTGTGGCCGAGCGCCTATGAGCGAGCCCAGGATGGCCGAGATACAGAGCCCAGTATGGCCGAGCGCCTATGAGCGAGCCTACTACGGCCGAGCATTTACACGTACCGAGCCTTATAGGGCCGGACATTTGTTTTACTTACTATATTGAAGGGGTTTAGTCAATATCAGCAGGTAAGTATATCTCTAGATCATCTTTGACTCCCAGTTACTTCCAGTTATTATATTATCAGTTCAGTTTCGATTTTCAGTTATGTTATTGCCTTACATACTCGGTACATTATTTCGTACTGACGTCCCTTTTTCCGGGGACGCTGCATTTCATGCATGCAGGTTCAGATAGACAGACGAGTAGACCTCCTCAGTAGGTGTTTCCAGAGTTTAGCCTGATTGGTAAGCTCCACATCCTTCGGAGTTATCGGGTCTAGGTTTTTGTGTGCATCTTATGTATGTATTTATATATATATATAATATGGGTAGGTCGGGGCCCTGTTCCGATCACAATATATCTATCAGTAGAGGCTTGTAGACATATCCTGTTGGTTAGTGCAGTATGTTGGGTTTGTAGGCCTGGTATGTATATTTGATGGTTTGTCAGCTGTAGTAGCTATGACGGCCTTGTCGGCCTAGCTTTATATTGATGTTTAGTTAGCGCTAGTTTCCATTCAGTTTTATATTTTGCTTCGCAAATTGTCTTGCAAGGTGGCCCCATGGCCAAAGTATGACATTATATGTTCAGAGTCCCTTAGTCGCAATTTGGTACGCCAGGTTAGGTGAGGCACCGGGTGCTTGTCTCGCTCCTAGGTTCGGGGCATGACAAACAGGCCCTCAAACTCCTCTACGTGCAAAAAAGAAGAGGAGATCATGAGTATTCGAGCCGAGCCGACAAGAGCTCATCAAGATCAGATCGAGCTCATTGAATGGGTAATGTAAATTTTTGGGAGCTTGTTATGTATTAACTTGATATTAGCGACTAACACTTTGATCCTGTAGGTTCAGTAGAAGGTCGAATTGGCTGAGCAGCTTCGTGAGGAGGCCAAGATAAAAGAGGCAGAGACTTTGGGGTGGAAGGACAACATGGACTGTCTCGCCTCGGAGAAAGAAGCCCTTCGGGCCCAACTATCTTCGGTTGAGCGTCAACTCAAAATTGTGAAGGAGGAGAACTTGGACCGAGCCCAGAAGGTTAAAGAACTCGAGACTCGGTTGGCTGCTGAGCTTGCAAGGGCCACATCCGAGGCAGAGGGGCTCATGGCCTCCTACCGAGCCGACACCAAAGCCACTAACACTCGGGCAAAGGAACATTCTGACGCTATTAAGGTTAGATTGTCCTGTGTTGACGAGCATGCTAAGTGCTAGTCTCGAAGCGAGAATCTTGAGGAGGTACATACTCGTGGCTTCGACCTCATGGCTGATATCGAGAGTGCGAAGGTTTTGGAGGACGAGGCCGGAGCTTTGCTTTCTGATAAAGAAGACTCTGTGAGTGGATCCGAGCGCGGAGGAGATAAATATGAAGCTCCCGAAGATGCGGATCCCGAGGCAGACTAGGCACTTAGGATTTTTCTCCTTTTGTTTTTTGTGTAAGACCCTATGTGGTCTTTGTAAATACTTTGCATATATGAAAGATTCCATTTCTTTCTGTTTCGTCCCTGATTTCTGATTTATGAAAAATTTTGTTTTGCCTTTGCCTTGTGAAAACTTTGTTGCAATCGGGTTGTTGTAGCCTCTATAATCGAGTGAGCAATAGCTCAAACTCAGTGTAGAACAAACACTTAGGTTTTTTAGTTAAGCAAGGGTGAGTCCCCGAGCTCAACAATATGTTCGGGATTTTGATTTCGGATGGCTTGATCGAAGCCATAATTGTACTATTTTTATAGCCAAGTTCGAGTAAGTTTCGAACTCATAGTAACAGACCCCTTAAGGTTTTATATCAAATAATGATGAATCCTCGAGCTATATTCAAGTCAGCTTTATTTGAGCTCGGAATAGTGGAACCCTTAGGTGAGAATTGAGTGAAAAAAAAATCTCGAACTCTAAGTGTATTGGCCCTTAGGCTCTTTAGATTGGGCCAATATGGCCTCTAAAAGATGGCTATTTTTTCCCTTTTCGGCTTAGAAGACTTAGTAAAAAATTTCTTTATGCCTTAGCACGTATTCTTTACCCATTGGGTTTTTTGAGGGTTCAATATCGATTGAAACCCCTTTGCTTTTTGTGCCTTACCACATTTGTGTTAAGATAATTTGTGTCACGACCCAACTGGAGGGTCATGACTAGCACCCGGGCCATACTTGCCGAGTACCAACGTATATTTTATCTAACCTTCCTTATTATCTTTAAGGGCCGACAAGATCAATATAAATAGTAGACATGGATCATGAACATCCAACAATGAAAGATAATGTCATGAACATACATAACGTGGGACGACAAGACTATCAAGAAATTATATATAAGGTACGAGCTACCATGATGCCATGAAAGACTATACAACAAAAATCAGCCGACAAGGCATTCTAAACCATACATAAGTCGACACCTGTCTATGAGCCTCTAAAGGAACATAAGTGCTACAACATTGCCGGAATAGGGCCCCGACATACCCATAATGTCTATAACAAAAATGCATACCAAGACCACGGCAAGTCCGGAGAAGGGATCTCGCCAATAACCGCTGAACTAGACAGCCTACTGTGGTGGGGGAGCTACGTCTACCTGTCTATCAGGACCTGCAGTATGACATGCAGCGTCCACAAATAAAAAGGACGTCAGTACGAATAAAGTACTGAGTATGTGAGGCAAGAAAGCATAAGTAAGAACAGTAGTGTAAACAGGGATAGAGAATATACAACCTGTGACATCTGGGTACCTCTGAGGGCTACTGACATGAAATACATGATACATACATATATATACATAAACTTTTAAAACATTCGCCTTTGTGGGCATCACCATCATCATATCGTACCCGGCCATAATAGGCTCGGTAAAACGTACCCGGCCATCAAAGGGCTCGGTAGAATCGTACCCGGCCACCTGGAGCTCAGTAAAACCCAACTGATCAGTGGTTGCACAATAGGTGCCATACCCGGCCGACTATAGCGCGGCTCGGTAGAGTAAAATAGATACATATATATGATGCATGTTGGACTCATTGGAATCACATTTTGAACCTTTCAGAGTGACGTAAGGTTGGTATCCTTCATACACGTTATTAGGATTAACTCTTCATCAAGAATCTTATAAGAATCAGGAACTACCAACAACATTGATAATATAAGAATAAGAGAAGTAACATCAATATCAATCGTTTCATAAGAAGGGCAGCAATGTAAGTACTGCTAGCTTCTAAGAGTAGAGTATCTTTGGGAGCTCGTTCATTACATTATGTACAATCGGAGTCGTGCAAAAGAATGAAGGGGATAGCCTCACATACCTTGTATATACTTCCCAACCTCAAGCTATGCAAATGTCACGACTCCTTAGTCTACAATAAGACAAATGACACTATCATTATCGTTTAAGCGTCGTAACTATTATGTATCGACCGCAACCTATTTTACGATGAAACGGACAGCACCTCCCCTATTTATATGACTTCCCACAAGTCAATAAAATCACCAAACAGCCCAAACAACATCATTAATAATCATATTGATCCTCCAAAACAGTCCACCAACCAACAACATTACTACAAAGCCTTTCGATATATATTTCACAAGTTCTAGCTTCAACGACTTAACTGCAACTTGGATAATCTTAAATATATATAGAGTAAGAGGTTCCTTACCTTTAAACAGAAAGAACAACTCCAATTTGACCTTAATTTTTCGTGAAATATCCCTTCAATTCTGCCACAAGAACAAGGAAGCGAAACTAGCAATTAATTCGGGTTTTTCGGCACTAGAATTACTTTAGAAGACTTGAAATCACCTAGGGTTGATATTAAAAACTTGAAGGTGTATTTACAGGACATAAAACACTTAAAACAACCTCCCACACGAGCTGGAACAACACAAAAATCAGCAACAACAAGAAGAACAAGAAACTTACTAGCGCCACGGGATTCCCGACATTTGATTTGTGTTGTTTGCCCTTTGTTTGGGTCTTGGATCATGAGAGAACCTTGAGAGACTGTTTTTAGGGTTATAAGGTCTGAATATACTGAAAAATAATGACTTAAAACGGGGTTGAGGTATCTTATATATGTCCATATGTCTTAAACTGCCTTTGTGGGCCCCATACAGAGCAGCTTGGCGCACTCTCGCAAAAACGTGAATATCTCTCTATTCCGAGATCGTATCAACGAACGGTTTAATGAGTTAAAATATAGACTCATAGATCTTCAATTTAATAGGTAGATCACCCCATAATTCCAAGCACATTGGGAGAAAAATGCAGTAACATTTGACCTAAAGTTTAAGTAAAATTATAAACCTAAGTTGCGACAACTTTTATCGACTTTTGTTTCATAACTCGCTTGACTTCAAGACTTATGATGCGGATATTATATGATTCAAATACATTAAAACAAGACCTCTTGGGACAATTAATCACCTCTAGTGTTACCCGAAAATACGGGTTACAACATCCTTGATTAGTTTAACTTCAAATACTTGTTAACCACTCTTATACACCCTTGTATCATTTAAGACCAATAGGATTAACTTCTTATCATCTCAAAGATAATCTCTTCTTGGATTTACGTCGACTAACTTACGGCGTGATCTATGGTATGCGAATTTGGGTTGTAACACCCTCTCCCCCTTAGGAACATTCGTCCTCGAATGTAAGGGTTTATGGGGTGTCTAACTCATTGTGGATTCCGACGGAGATTTCCGGCTGAGTTTCCCCTATAAAATGGACACTAGCCAAACTTTCAAGCAGTTAAACCTAACATATGGCCTTACAAGACTATACAAAGCATTATGGATATGTACATTATCTGTATATTACCATTTTGTATTAAAAAAAAGAGTATTCACAAGCTATTGCTTACCTCATAGAGCCGTTTCACTTTAAAATGCGTCCTTCTTTCCCCCGGCATCCTCGTTATCTTCACTCTGGAATAGGTAAGGGTATTTAGACTTCATCTCCTCTTCTGCTTCCCATGTCATTTCTTCTATATTCTTGTTCCTCCATAATACTTTCACGGAAGCTACATCCTTTGTTCTCAGCTTGCGGACTTGTCGATCTAATATAGCCACTGACACTTCATCATATGATACATCCTTTGTAACTTGTACATCTTTGATAGGGACGACCTGAGAAGGGTCTCGAATACATTTCCTCAACATAGATACATGGAATACCGGGTGGACAAATTCCAATTCAGATGGCAATTCTAACTCGTAAGCAACCTGTCCAATTCGTCGAAGAATTTTGTACGGCCCAATATACCGCGGACTCAACTTACCCTTCTTCCCAAAACGCATAACACCCTTCATTGGCGAGATCTTCAGGAAAACCCAATCACCAACCTCAAATTCCAGATCACGATGTCGGAATAAGACTTTTGCCTGCTTTGTGCCGTCCTTAGTCGCTCTTGTATCACTTTCACCTTCTCAATGGCTTGGTGAATCAAATCTGGCCCATATAATTCTGTCTCACCGACTTCGAACCATCCAACTGGTGATCTACATCTCCTCCCGTACAGTGCCTCATACGGGGCCATTTTAATACTGGAATGGTAGCAATTATTGTAGGCAAATTCTATAAGTGCCAGATGGTCATCCCAATTCCCCTTGAAATCTAGAACACATGCTCGTAGCATATCTTCAAGCGTCTGGATAGTACGTTCAGCCTGTCCGTCAGTCTGCAGATGGAATGCAGTGCTGAGATTTACTTGTGTGCCTAAACCCTTCTGAAAAGACCTCCAAAAGTTAGCTATAAATTGAGCTCCTCGATCTGATATAATAGATACCGGCACACTATGAAGCCTAACAATCTCCTTGATATACAACTTCGCATAATCTTCAGCCGTGTAAGTTGTCTTAACTGGCAGAAAATGGGCAGATTTTGTAAGTCGATCAACTATCACCCAGATGGAGTCAAACATATGATAAGAGCGAGGTAATCCAATAATGAAGTCCATATTAATCACCTCCCATTTCCAGGTCGGAATCTCTATATTCTGAATCAATCCACTAGGTTTCTGATGCTCGATCTTTACTTGTTGACAATTAGGACCCTGGGCTACAAATTCTGCAATAGACTTCTTCATGTTATCCCACCAATACCGCTCCTTAACGTTATGATACATCTTTGTCGAGCCAGGATGGATAGAATATCGGGACTGATGAATCTCAATCATCATCTTCTCTCGCAACCCTGCCACACTAGGTACACATAATCGGCCCCGGTATCTCAGTGTCCCATCTCCTCTGATCTTGAAAGCTGTAATCTTACACTGCTGAATTCCCTCTCTCAATCTTACTAAGGTAGGATCTTCATATTGTCGTGCTTTTACCTCAGCTACCAAAGATGATTCTGCTGTATTCTGTACAGTAACACCTCCGTCATCAGAGTCCAACAATCTGATTCTTATATTGGCCAGCTGGTAAAGCTCTTTGGTCATAGATCTTCAATTTTGATAGGTATATCACCCCATAATTCCAAGCACATTGGGAGAAAAATGCAGTAACATTTGACCTAAAGTTTAAGTAAAATTATAAACCTAAGTTGCGACAACTTTTATCGACTTTTGCTTCATAACTCGCTTGACTTCAAGACTTATGATGCGGATATTATATGATTCAAATACATTAAAACAAGACCTCTTGGGACAATTAATCACCTCTAGTGTTACCCGAAAATACGGGTTACAACATCCTTGATTCGTTTAACTTCAAATACTTGTTAACCACTCTTATACACCCTTGTATCGTTTAAGACCAATAGGATTAACTTCTTATCATCTCAAAGATAATCTCTTCTTGGATTTACGTCGACTAACTTACGGCGTGATCTATGGTATGCGAATTTGGGTTGTAACAATTTGATACCTCTTAAGGTTTTTCGAGGTCTAATTTTATCGAAGCCTTTTTGATTACTTGCCGAGGGTAGCCTTTTTAAACCGGTTATTCAAAGAATTTGAAGGCCTATTTTTATTGCGGGATTCGGACGTCTCCGAGCCACCTTAATTTGGCAGTAGCCTTTGGGTATGCCTCTTGGGCTTATTTCCCAATAACACTTCAAACTTGTTCAAAGTGTTAGTCCCCCCCAAAATGATGGCCTTGGCCTATAGATCGAGGGGTGCCTCTCTGAGGTCTTATGAATTTGAGCTTAGATTACTCAAATATGTCGATCGTCGATGGCAGTCCCCGAGTGCACGAGGTATATTTGCACTTGGCCCTTGAGCCATTTCTCACAAAATCATAAGTATGGAGCTTGTATATTAGAAAGTTTTCTTTGAGACACAAGATGTTTGATATAGAAAGAATGCTTCTTTGAATAATTTATACATGCGTACATGTTTTGCCATCGGGGCTCGACTAATATATATGGACACGGTTTATTCGACCGTTTGGCCCATTACAAAGTTTCCCTATCGAGACCCTTTGACACGAAGTATTTTCCTCGAAAGTGTAACATCTAAGGATGATACCCGCCATTATTCGAGGTTGATTGTAAAGATGCCTTAGATATTTTTGAATTGTCCTCAGGTAGCACATAATTGTTGCCTCGTTAAAAGCCTCGCCGGAATAAACCCTCTTGGGACAAAAACCAATCTAAGGGAAAAAGAGTGCAACGCGTGCTTTTAATCCTGATGTCTTGATGTCTTAGCAATAATACCATTTGAGAAGTGATATGTTCCAATTATTTGGCAGTTGTTCGCCGTCCATCGTGCCGAGCTTATGAAATCCCTTTTTGACGATGTCGAGGACTTGGTAGGGTCCCTCCCAATTTGGGTCGAGCTTCCCTTCATTATGATCTCGAGTGTTGATGGTGACATTCCTCAATACTAAGTCCCCGACTCTGATGTGGCAATGGTTGGTTCTCCTATTGTAGTATCTTTCGATTCGTTGCTTTTGTACAGCCATTCGAATGAGTGCGGCTTTGTCACGCCCCAAACCTAGGAGCGATACAAGCACCTGGTGCCTCACCTAACCTGGCATACCAAATTGCGACTAAGGGACTCTGAACACATAATGTCATACTTTGCCCATGGGGCCACCTAGCAAGACAATTTGCGAAGCAAAATATAAAACTGAATAGAAACTAGCGCTAACTAAACATCAATATAAAGCTAGGCCGAAAAGGCCGTCATAGCTACTACAGCTGACAAACCACCAAATTATACATACCAGGCCTACAAACCCAACATACTGTACTAACCAACAGGATATGTCTACAAGCCTCTACTGATAGATATATTGTGATCGGAACAGGGCCCCGACCTACCCATAACATATATACAGATATACATAAGATGTACACAAAACTCTAGACCTGGCAACTCCGAAAGACGTGGAGCTTACCGATCAGGCTGAACTCGGGAAACACCTACTGAGGAGCTCTACTCGTCTGTCTGTCTGAACCTGCACGCATGAAATGCAGCGCCCCCAGAAAAGGGACCTCCAAAAATGTGCTGTAAACTGAGCCCCACGGTCAGATATAATAGAAACCGGTACTCCGTGTAGCCGCACTATCTCCTTAATATATAACTTTGCATAATCTTCTGTTGTATATGTAGATCTGACCGGTAGGAAGTGAGCTGATTTCGTGAGCCTATCGACTATCACCCATATGGAATCGAACTTACGATTAGAATGAGGTAAACCCATGATAAAGTCCATGTTTATCGCCTCCCATTTCCATGTCGGGATCTCTATAGTCTACATTAGCCCTCCGGGCTTCTGGTGCTCTACCTCTACTTGCTGGCAACTAGTACATTGGGCGACAAACTCAGCAATGTTCTTCTTCATATCGTTCCACTAGTGCACATCCTTAATGTCATGATACTTCTTCGTCGATCCAGGATGGATGGAATACCATGAATAATGTGCCTCTGACATAATCCTGTCTCGTATCCCTGCTACATCTGGAACACACAAACGACCCCTGTATCTGAGAACCCCATCTCCCTTGAGCTCTAACAATGGCTTCTTCTGCTGCGGAACTCGCTCTCTCAACTCGACCAACTTTGGGTCCTCGTACTGCCTTTCCTTGACTTCAGCTATGAGGGATGATTTTGCAGTGTTTTGGAGTACAACTCCACCATCCTCAGAATCTACTAACCGAACCCCCAACGAAGCCAATTGATGAATCTCTCTAGCTAATTGTCTTTTCTCAGGCTCTACATGTGCTAAGCTACCCATAGATCGGTGACTTAAGGCATCTGCTACAATATTAGCTTTCCCTGGATGGTAGAGAATGTTAACATCGTAATCTTTCAATAACTCAAGCCATCGCCTCTGTCGTAAATTCAACTCTTTTTGCTTGAAGATATATTGTAGGCTTTTATGATCAGTAACTACATCAACATGAACACCATATAAATAATGCCGCCATATCTTAAGTGCATGGACAACCGCAGCTAACTCGAGGTCGTGGGTCGGATAATTCCTCTCGTGCTTCCTCAACTGCCTTGAAGCATACGCAGTTACCTTTCCATGTTGCATTAGGACACATCCTAACCCGACACCTGATGCATCACAATACACGGCATAACCCTCTAGACCCTCTGGAAGTGTTAGAACTGGAGCAAAGGTCAACCTGTTCTTAAGCTCTTCGAAACTCCGCTCGCAAGCCTCTGTCCATTGAAACTTAGTTTCTTTCTGTGTCAACTTCGTCAATGGTGCCGAAAGGGAAGAAAAACCCTCTACGAACCTCCGATAGTATCCTGCTAAGCCTAGAAAGCTACGAACCTCTGTCGGAGTAGTAGGTCTAGGCCAAGATTTCACGGCCTCAATCTTCTGAGTGTCCACCTTTATCCCTTCATCTGATACAATATGCCCCAAGAATGCTACAGACTTCAACCAGAACTCACATTTAGAAAACTTAGCATACAACTTACGATCACGGAGGGTTTGGAGTACCGCTCGTAGGTGGTCCGCATGCTCATCCTCTGAACGGGAATAAACCAGAATATCATCAATAAATACTATCACGAACAGATCTAAAAATGGCTAGAATAGGCTATTCATCAAGTCCATAAACACAGCGGGTGCATTAGTCAACCCGAAGGACATGACAAGGAACTCGAAGTGGCCATATCTGGTCCTGAAGGCTGTCTTCGGAATATCTTTTTCCCGAACTCTGACCTGGTGGTACCTCGACCTCAAATCTATCTTTGAAAAGCATCTAGCCCCCTGCAATTGATCAAACAAGTCATCGATCCTTGGAAGTGGATACTTATTCTTAATAGTTACCTTGTTCAGCTGCCTATAATCGATACACATCCTCAGCGAGCCGTCTTTCTTCCGCACAAATAGTACTGGTGCACCCCAAGGTGAGGTACTGGGCCTGATGTAACCTTTCTCCAGCAAATCTTTTAACTGCTCCTTCAACTCCTTCAATTTGCCAGGTGCCATTCTATACGGAGGGACGGATATTGGTTGAGTTCCTGGAAGCAAATCGATGCTAAAATCAATCTCTCGCTCTGGAGGAATACCTGGAAGCTCATCTGGAAACACATCTGCATACTCTTTGACTACGGGAATAGACTGAAGTGTAAGTATCTCAGCATCTGCATCTCTAACTCACACAATATGATAAATGCACCCTTTTGCGATCATTTTCATCGCCTTCGGATAGGAAATAAACCTACATCTGGGTGTTGGTGTATTGCCTACCCATTCAATGACTGGCTCACTCAGAAAATGAAATCTGGCTGCCTTTGCTCGGCAATCAACTGTGGCATAGCAAGCTGCCAACCAGTCCATGCCCATGATAGCATCAAAATCCATCATCTCTAGCTCAACTAGGTCAGCTGAGGTCTGACGACTACAAATTGTCACCGTACAACCTCGGTAAACCCGTCTAGCAATAATCGATTCTCCGACCGGTGTAGATACCGCAAAAGGATCACTTAGTATTTCAGGCACTATACCAAACTTCCTCGCGACAAATGGGGTAATATACGATAAAGTAGACCCTGGGTCTATCAAAGCATAAGCATCGTGAGAGCAAATGGTTAATATACCTGTCACAACGTCTGGTGAAAACTCCTGGTCCTGTCAACCCGCTAAAGCATAGATACGGTTCTGATTACCACTTGAACTGGAACCTCTACCTCTGCCCCGACCTCTACCAGCCGAAGACTGAGACTCGCACCCTGAAGGATGCACGGACATAGATGATCCTGTTGATGAACTTGCTGGTTGTGCCATTCCCCCGGAATCTCTATTTGGGCAATCTCGCATCATATGCCCTGGACGCCCACATGTATAACAAGCATCAGAACCTGCTCGGCATTGGCCCAAGTGTCCTCTACCACAGATGTCACACCATGGAGGAAATGACCATGTCTGCGCAGATCCTCACTGTCACTGCAAACCCGACGCCCGTGAGCTCTCACCTGGTCCTGACTGATTATAGCGGTCATACCTGTAACCCTGTAACTGAGGTGGCAGAGGCCTAGGTGGCCGTCCGAAGTACTGGGTCCTATAACTTCCCTGATATTGCTCCTGAGACCTGGGAAATCTCATCCTCTTACGTTGCCCTTGCTCAGCCCTTTCTGTACCCTGCTACCGACGCCTACCCCTTTCTATATTCTGGGCGAATGCCTGAATCCGAGAGATATCCATACTATCCTGCAATGCAGCGGTGGCACATGCCTCGGTTAACTCTAGGGCTAACCCTGCTATAAACCTGTGAATCTTGTCCCGCATAGTAGCAACTATGGATGGTGCATATCTGGCCAATGAGTCAAAATGGAGACTATACTCTCGAACACTCATATTACCCTACTTGAGGGCTAGAAACTGATCGACTCGAGCCTGTCGGATCTCTCGTGGTAAGTACTGGTCAAGGAAGGCATCTGAAAAATTCTCCCAAATAGCTGGAGGTGCATCACGTCCCCTGAACCTCTCCCATCCCTCATACAAAAGGATGGCTATATCTCGGAGTCGAAAAGCTGCTAGCTCAACTGCCTCTTTCTCCGTGGCATGCATAACATGAAAGATCCTGTGAAGCTGATCTATGAAATCCTGCGGGTCCTCCCTCTGATCTGTCCCTGTGAACTCTGGGGGACTCAAAGCAATAAACTCTAGGACCCTTGAACTCCCAGACCCCTCAGAAGTTCCTGCACTAGCTGATGCCCTAGCCTGTTGCTGGGTAGCTACCAACTGTGTCAACAAATGCACCGCACTCCTTAAGTCCTGATCTGATGGAAGTGGAGGGGGAACTGGATGTGCGGTTTCCCTAGGAATCTCCGTAGTTGGTGGAGGAGCCGGTAATGGCTGAGTAGGGGTCTCACCTTGAGCCTCAGACTGGGCCCCATCTACTGGGGGTACCCTGCTGGTCCCCTCACCTACTGCTGTATCTCTCCTCTGGCTAGCCGTAGTCTTCCTAGTCACCGTCATCTGTGCATGCAAACACCAACACATAAGTTCAATTCAAATTTCCTATAACTCAGTTCTGTAGCACGATTTAGATTTCAAAGAAGGGTAACCAACTCCTAAATGCCCTGTAGTGCCCTGCTTATATAATGTGGTGCACAACACATCTATAAACAAGACCCTACTAGACACGGCTTGTAGACTCCCTAGGACAGAACTGCTCTGATACCAAGTTTGTCACGCCCCGAACCTAGGAGCGATACAAGCACCCGGTGCCTCACCTAACCTGGTGTACCAAATTGCGACTAAGGGACTCTGAACACATAATGTCATACTTTGGCCATGGGGCCACCTTGCAAGACAATTTGCGAAGCAAAATATAAAACTGAATGGAAACTAGCGCTAACTAAACATCAATATAAAGCTAGGCCGAAAAGGCCGTCATAGCTACTACAGCTGACAAATCACCAAATTATACATACCAGGCCTACAAACCCAACATATTGTACTAACTAACAGGATATTTCTACAAGCCTCTACTGATAGATATATTGTGATCGGAACAGGGCCCCGACCTACCCATAACATATATACAGATATACATAAGATGTACACAAAACTCTAGACCTGACAACTCTGAAAGACGTAGAGCTTACCGATCAGGCTGAACTCGGGAAATACCTACTGAGGAGCTCTACCCGTCTGTCTGTCTGAACCTACACGCATGAAATGCAGCGCCCCCAGAAAAGGGACATCAGTACGAAATAATGTACCGAGTATGTAAGGCAATAAAATAACTGAAATCTAAAACTGAACTGAAAATATGATAACTGAAATTAACTGGGAGTCAAAGATGGTCTGGAGATATACTTACCTGCTGATAGTGACTAAACTCCTTCAATATAGTAAGTAAAATAAATATCCGGCCCTATAAGGCTCGGTACGTGTAACTGCTCGGCTGTAGTAGGCTCGCTCATAGGCGCTCGGCCATACTGGGCTCTGTACCTCGGCCATCCTGGGCTCGCTCATAGGCGCTCGGCCACAGTAGGCTCAGTATATATAACTTACCATCTGATTAGAGGTTGCCCAATAGGGGCCTGCCCACCGATTATAGCTCGATGGTGGTGAAAATAGTGTAATACTGCATATATATATATAGACCCTCTGCTCTCTTGACTGAATAAAGACAAAACTAAACTGAATATGAAGTCCCAATAAGGAATAATATTGTAACTTATGAGACTAGAATAATGTGAATAAATTCATGAATACGAACTTCTCTTTATGTCTCATTATTAACACATGTAGCTACGAGATCATGCCAAAATGAAGGAAGGGCTTAGCCTTAACATACCTTATCACAATCTTTCCAATCACCAAGTTGAACTCACCTCTTTGCACCTTAATATACAAGAACGATAATAATACTACCGTTAAGTTACGAAAGGTACAACTATCGCACAACGAACGACAAACTTATTTTGTATTAAAACGGGCAGCATCTCCCCTATAATCCTTACTTCCTCCAAATTCAAGATAACACCAACAATACAAGAATAGAACAATAAAAACATATATACATCATTTTCAGGCCCTATATACACCATCAAATACTACAAAATAGCCCAACACACCCCAATCTCTTCGTACACAAAACGACCACCGTAGTAGTGTCAAACGACCCGAAAATATTATGACGAACGACCAGCCAACCACCCTACATTTATATGGTGTTTATAAACCCCCTTCCTCCTCCAAAACTCCAAAAAATAGTAGTAAAACACGCAGCCCAATAGCAACACAAAACAGTTCACAAAACAGTCTGCTACAAGTGAATAACTCGAACTCACGGCTTCCGATCACCGTCCTGTGAGTTCTTACAAGTATAGAACGACTTACCATGAATTTACAGAATAAAAATTGGATGAAAGAGAGCATTAAACTCACCTTATTTGTTGGATAACTCAGCTCTTATCTTGGTTCTTCAAACTCTAGGTTTTACCTCCAATTAGAACTTGAAAGGGAGAGAAAATCAATTAGGGTTTGTGGGAAATTTTTGGGAGGATTCTTTGCAGAGCTTATGTCTGGTTATTATGTTACATTTTAAGTCTAATATATGAAGAAAATAGGCCCTTAAAAGGCCTCTTTGGACGACCCGAAATGGCCCATTTTTGGGCTTTCATTTAAGCAAGTAGGTGACACACCTACTTGTCACCTAGCAGCTTGCGCAGTATCGCACAAATGCCCATATCTTTCTACTCCAATGTCGTATTGACAAACGGTTTAATGAGTTAGAAAATAGACTCATAGATCTTTAATGTGATGGGTGGAACACCCCATAACTCTAAGTATATTGGGAGAAAATCGCAGTTACATTTGACCCAAAGTTTCAGTAAAACTTATGAATGTAACTTGTGATGACTTTCATCGACTTTTGTTCCACAACTCTCTTGACTTCAAAACATAACACACGGATGTCATACGACTAATATAAATCATAACATAATCTCCTTATCATGTTAATCACCCTAGTCTCACCCCAAAGGTACATGTTATAACATTTCCAACTTGTCGACTTTCGACGAAACATTATTTTATTTAATTGCTTTAGCTTCTGAACTGTCCAACCCTCTTTGTACTTGTTGTTCATGATCTTCAATATTTGTAACCTCAGAGGTAACATGATTAACTTACTTTATATACTTTTAAATATTATCTCATTTTTGGTCCTACATTAGTTTGCTTACGACGCATTTTTACGTACGAAAATATAGGGTGTAACAGGCTTCTCATTTTTCATCCAATAATTCGAGGCTAGTATTCATAGCCTTGTGATTTGACTCTTCTGTTGTATGTCGAAACCTATCACTGGGTTCCCCTACTTCGACTAGAATCAAGGCTTCGGAGCCATATACTAAGGGGAACGGGGTTGCCCTGGTACTGGACTTTGATGTTGTTCGATATGCCTAAAGGACTTCGGGTATAATTTCTCTCAATTTCCCCTTACCGTCATTCAACATTTTCTTTAGGTTTTGAATGATAGTCTTGTTCGTTGATTCGGCCTGTCCATTCCCACTAGGGTGATACGGCGTTGATAATATCCTTTTTATTTTGTGGTCTTCGAGGAATTTCGTCACTTTGCTGTAGATAAATTGTTTTCCATTGTCACACACTATTTCGGCTGGTATCCCAAATCGACATACGATGTTATCCCAGATGAAGTCTATAACCTTTTTCTCTCTCACTTTCTCGAAGGTCTGTTCTTCAACCCATTTAGAGAAATAGTCAGTCATAAATAAAATGAACTTAGCTTTACCTAGGACCGATGGCATAGGGCCGACGATATTCATTCCCCTCTTCATGAATGGCCATAGGGATAGGACTAAATTAAGTTGTTCTCCAGGCTGATGGATCATTGGTGCAAACCTTTGACATTTATCACATTTTTGAACAACCTCCTTAGCGTCTTTTTCCATGCTATCCCAGTAGTATCCTGCTCTAATGATTTTGTGAATCAGTGATGTGGCACCGGAGTGGTTCCCACAACTGCCTTCATGGACCTCTCGTAGAACATAATCGGTGTCTCCTGGTCCTAAGCATACTTCCAATGGTCCATCGAATGTCCTTCGGTATAATGTTCCATCTTCAGCCAATGTGAATCGAGCAACTTTGGTTTGTAGGGACCTCGACTCTTTAGGGTTCGATGGGAGCTTTTCGTTTTTCAAGTACTCAATATATTTATTCCTCCAATACCAAGTTAAGCTTGTAGAGTTTATCTCGGCATGACCTTCCTCGATCACGGATCTCGAGAGTTAGACGACAGTCCTAGATCTGATTTCATCTTCCTCGATCGATGATCCCAAATTTGCAAGTGCATCAGTGTCACGCCCCAAAATCGAGGAGCGCGACCGACGCTCAACCGAGTGAACCCGACCGAGCAAGCATGTTAGATTTCATTCTACCCAAATTAACTTGTGAATAAATAGGAGATGTACTCAATTAATCAAATACTGAAGAGATTTCATTAACCGCTTCCATTTCCTTCCCATTAACAGCATCATTCAATATTTCCAAAATAGTACGAGTTTATAGATTTAATGGAAAACATGTTGCCAAATACCAATAGTTCTAATTTAATTCAAAACATCAAATACTACCCACAACCTGTCTACGGAGCCTCTAAGTATAACTGAAGAGTAATATGGTAATGCCGGCAACAAGGCCCCGGCTATACCTCAACCATAATACATAAAGAACAAAAGATACATGACCCCGGGATGAAGTGGGGCTCACCAAGTCAGCAAGGAAGAAGGTGTACTACTATCACTGATCAATATCTCCTATTGTGGAACCACCTACATCAATTTAAAGATGCAGCGCCCCTTGCAAAAGGGACGTTAGTACCATCGAATAGTACTAGTATGAAAACTAAACACCAATTTAAGAATTTAGAAATACAAGATAATTATGATGAACCAGTGCAGCAATAGAATAATATAGATAACCGTCTCAACCATAGAAAGCTTATTAAAAGCTATCAACAACATTTATAGGATTTAAGATGAGATCCTTTATAACTATCTTCACACAAAATGTCCTCGCCGCCTCACCCGATGTATGCAGGTAGAGGTGTACGCACAATACCACAACTCAAATCAAGCGGCCCTACCGCCTCACTTCAATGTATGTTGGTGGATATATAACCATAGTACCAAGAACCTACACAAAGTGGCTATGCCGCCTCACCCCAATGTATGCGGGTGGTGGTGCCACAACAATACCAAAACCATACACAAAGTGGTCGTACCGCCTCACCCCAATGTAAGCGGGTGGAGGTGCAGTCCCACAATATCATAATCCCTACACAAAGCGGTCATGCTGCCTCACCCCAATATATATATGGGTCGCCTCACCCCAATATATATGCGGGTGGAGGTGTATCACAATCACAATCTCTATACCATAATCCCCACACAAAGCGGTCATGCTGCCTCACCCCAATGTATGCGGGTGGAGGTATATCAGAATCGTAATCTCTACACAACTTGGCATAATACCTTTCACATAAATCACGACTAAAAATTATAACATGTGGATACGTAATCCATAGTTTGGGACACATCCTCAATTTATAATGCAATATGATAAGAGCATTTGAAACACAAATTGAACATATATCTTTATCACAAAACTTATCGGAATACTCGGTTTGTAATCAACATCTTGGAACTTACAAGGATAATGGGAATTCCAATTCTTAAAGAAGAGTTTAGCCAACATACCTCAATTGAGCTTCCTTAAACTCTAAAACGTTCCGGAATTCTTAGCAACTTCAATCTATTTTAGAAATATAACAAATTGAACCACAATTAGGAAGATGATTATGGTTCTAGCTCATTTGAGCATTTTATCAAACACTAGGTGTGCATTAAGGTTCAAGGTCCATTTATGGAGGATTCCATCATCCCACAACTCAACCTTTATCATTTTTAGCTCAACAATCTTTTTACACCCTTCGATAACACATGCATGTAAAATAACCAACCCTCTTGCCCAGAAATTATCTTGCTTATTATCCATTTCTACACAAAATTTAAAATTGGGAGTTAGGGTGTAGAATCTTACCTCTAGGATGAAGACCTAGTGAGTTTCCCTTCTTAATCTTTCAAATCATGAGCAAGAATTGAAGAACAATTATTGAAGAATCACCTTCTCACTCTAGCGCACCCTCTCTCACTCTAAAATGTCAGATAATAGCTCAAATATGACCTAAATAGTGTAGTTAACGAAATAAGGTCGGGTTTTAAAAACCCAAAAATGGAGCTCTGGAACAAGGTATGCGATCGCATAACCGATTTGCGGACCGCATATCGGTCACATAGTTGGTTACAAAATAGCCAAACGAACTGCTTGTGTATGCGGTCCACATAACCGTTATGCGGTCGCATAATGCACCGCATAATGGTTAAGCAGTCGCATAGTCAACCGCATAATTGCTTCCAATTTGTCCAATTAACTGCCTCAATCTGAGGCCATTATGCGGTCCGCAGAGTGATTCTGCAGTCGCATAATGGACCACAGAAATGCAATTTTTCGCCAAATATTTTTCTTTACTTTCCGGTGTATTGTTCAACCCAAAAAGTCCGAGCCGCGGCGAGCTTGTGAGCCACGAAGAATTTCTACAATTCTCAAAATGTAAGCCTATTCCGACAACATGAAACATTATTTTCTTTGCAAAATTTACCGGGCTTACCACTTAAGTACTTCGAAATTTTCCGGGGTGTTACATTCTCCCCCGCTTAGGATCATTCGTCCTCGAATGATGGTAAAAATCCGTCATTAGTATCTTATGCAACTTAGTTTGTTTTATACCATAAACTAGCAGCCCCAAATTTGACTAACTCCCTAAATTTCCAAATATTTCGCCAGAGTTTCCCTTGTAATTAGGCCTATCCACCTGTCAGAGAGCCCCAGAAACATATCCCGACAGCATATACATAATCCAACAATGTAACATAATACAAAACAACACCAATTGTGGCCTCACAAGCAATTATATTACCAGAACGGAACACCCTCCATACCAAATGTACAAGTCATACATATTTCATAGGAATATCCCTTAGCATTTTCATGAGGCACAACTCATAATTACATGGTTATTCAAATAAATAAGGATACTTTTTCTTCATATCTTCTTCGGTCTCCCAAGTAGCCACTTCAACATGTTGGTTTTGCCATAGCACTTTCACAGATGCCATTTCTTTGTTTCTCAACTTTCGGACTTGCCGATCAATAATGAAACTGAAGTGTCTTCATAAGTCAATTCTTCATTTACCTCAATAATCTCAACTGGACACATGACACACCGGGTGTACTAATGACATCTCGGGTGATAGCTCAAGCTTGTATGCTACCTCACCGATCCTCTGAATGATTTTGTATGGTTCGACATAACTCGGACTCAATTTTCCTTTCTTACCAAATTGCATTACACCCTTCATGGGGGAAACTTTCAAGAATACCTAATCATCTTCTTTGAACTCCAAATCCCTACGACGAACATCAGAATAAGATTTCTGATGACTCTGAGCAGTCTTTAACCGCTCCTTAATGATTTTAACTTTTTCCATAGCCTGATGCACGAGGTCTGGCCCTATCAATTCTGCTTCCCCAATTTCGAACCACCCAATGGGAGATCTACATCTCCTACCATATAAAGCCTCGAATGGTGCCATATGAATGCTAGCATGATAGCTATTGTTATATGCAAATTCTATGAGTGGTAAATGATCATCCCAGCTACCTTTGAAGTCTAGAACACAAGCACGCAACATATCCTCAAACGTCTTAATAGTCCGCTCTGCCTGCCCGTCAGTCTGCAGGTGAAAGGCTGTAGTTAGATTTACCTGAGTACCCAAACCTTGCTAAAATTTCTTCAAATAATTAGCAGTGAATTGTGCCCCCCGATCAGAAATGATGGAAACTGGGGTTCCATGCAACCTGACTATTTCTTTGATATACAACTGAGCATACTACTCCACTGTGTCGGTAGACTTAACCGGAAAAAGTGTGCTGATTTCGTGAGTCGATCCACAATTGCCCAAATTCTGTCAAACTTGTGCGGAGTGCACGGTAATCCTACCACAAAGTCCATATTAATTATTTCCCATTTCCATACTGGAATTTCTATGTTTTGTGCCAACCCACCGGGCCTTTGGTGTTCGGCCTTCACTTGCTGACAGTTCGGACATCTTGCTACAAAGTCCGCCACATTCCTCATCATATCATTCCACCAATAGACTTCCTTAAGATCATGATACATTTTTGTAGAACCTGGGTGCACAAAATACCTAGAAGTGTGAGCTTCAGTCAAAATTCTTTCACGGAGACCATCCACATTTGGAAGACAGAGTCGCCCTTGGTACCTTAGTGTACCATCATCCATGCCAAGATAAAAGGCCATGGTCTTATGTTTATGAATCCCCTCTTTCAACTGCACCAACAATGGATCGTTGTATTGCTTCTCTTTGACTTCCATAACAAGCGATGATTCAGCCCTATTTTGCACAATTATCCCTCCTTCACTAGAGTCCGCAAGACGAACTCCCAAACTAGCCAATCAGTGAACTTCCTTGGCTAATGGCCTCTGATATGCCTTCAAGTGAGCCAAACTACCCATAGATTTCCGGCTAAGAGCATCTGCCACAACATTAGCTTTCCCCGGATGGTATAAAATATCAATGTCATAATCCTTGAGTAATTCAAGCCATATTCTCTGCCTCAGATTCAATTCCTTCTGTTTGAAAATATATTGAAGGCTCTTATGGTCCGTGAATATATCCATATGGACCCCATATAAATAATGACGCCAAAGTTTCAATGCAAATACCACCGCCGCAAGTTCTAAATCATGTGTTGGATAGTTCTTTTCATGATTCTTTAGTTGCCTAAAAGCATAAGCTATCACCTTCCCATGTTGTATTAATACACATCCAAGCCCGATTCTTAAAGCATCACAATATACCACAAATCCATCTATACCCTCTGGTAGAGTCAACACCGGCGCCATAGTCAGTCTTGCTTTCAATTCCTGGAAACTCTTTTCACAAGCAACTGACCATTGGAACTTAATTGCCTTCTGCGTCAATTTAGTCAATGGAAAGGCAAGAGTAGAAAACCCCTCCACAAACTTTCTATAATATCCAGCTAAGCCTAATAAACTGCGAATATCTATTAGAGTTGTAGGCCTCGGCCAATTCTTCACAGCCGCAATTTTCTGAGGATCAACCTTAATCCCCTCACTAGAGACAACATGACCCAAGAATGTGATAGACTCGAGCCAAAATTCACATTTCGAAAATTTCGCATACAACTGGTGTTGATACAGAGTCTGCAACACTGCCCTGAGGTGGCTGACATGGTCCTCTTGATTGTGTGAATATACAAGAATATCGTCAATAAACACTATCACAAAAGAATCGAGGAATGGCTTGAAAACGCGATTCATAAGATCCATGAAGGCTGCATGGGCATTTGTTAGCGCAAAAGACATTACATGAAATTCAAAATGCCCATACCGGGTTCTAAAAGCTGTTTTCGGAATATCCCGCTCCTGATCTTTAATTGGTGATACCCGGATCTTAAATCAATCTTGGAGAAGTACCTGGCACCTTGCAATTGATCAAACAAGTCATCTATCCTTGGCAGTGGGTACTTATTCTTGATTGTGACCTTATTAAGTTGTCGATAGTCAATACACATTCTCAGTGACCCATCTTTATTTCTTACAAAAAGGACCGGTGCGCCCCAAGGTGACACACTCGGCCGGATAAAATCATTTTCTAACAAATCTCTCAATTGTTCCTTTAGCTCCTTCAATTCTGTCGGTGTTATTCTGTAGGGTGGAATAGATATAGGATGTGTGTCTAGCATTACATCAATACCAAAATCAACCTCCCTGTCTGGTTGGATCCCAGGGAGTTCATCCCGAAAGACTCCTGGAAATTCATTCAAAACAGGCACGGACTCAAGTGTAGGTGCCTTAGCATCGGTGTTCATAACCTGGACCAAATGGTAAATACATCCCTTGTTTATCATCTTTGTGGCCTTAAGGTAGGAAATAAACCTACCCTTTGGCACAACATCATCACCCTTCCACTCAATAACTGGCTCATTTGGAAATTCGAACCTAACAATCCTGGTTCGGCAATCAATCTTGGCAAAACAAGAATAAAGCCAATCCATCCCCATTATCATGTCAAAATTGACCATTCTCAATTCAATAAGATCGACACGGTGTCTCGACCATGAAATATGACAACACAATCCCTATAAACCTGTGTGGCCAAAATCGACTCACCAACCGGAGTAGATACAGTGAACGGCTCATAAAGTTGTTCTAGTTTTATCCCAAATTCCATAGCAACATAAGGAGTGACATATCACAAAGTGGAACCGGGATCAATAAGAGCATATACATCATGATATTGGACAGTCAATATACCTGTGACAACATATGGAGAAGCCTCTGATTCCCGACATCTCCGCATAGCATAAACTCTGCTGGATCCTCCCGAATTTTGTGCACCACCTCTAGCTGTACCACCCCTGCAGGTGCTGGGGTGCCTCGAACTGGAGGTGTTGTGGATGTAGTAGCTACAGAATTAGCTGGCTGTGCCATGCCTCTGCCCATATTTCGGTGGGACAAGCGGCAATCTCTATGAATGTGACCCCACAAACCACACCCATAGCATACTGGTAGGTCCATGAAATAGGACCCAAAGTGCATCCTCCCACACTTAGGGCATGGAAGCCTCCGCTGCTGAAACCTTCTATCGGGCTGACCCTCCTGGTGGGGTCCCCTGTTGCCCTGACTGGGTCCAGATAATTGTGCACCCATTGAAGACTAGGCGAATGATTGGGATGGTCCTAATGACGCTCCCCTGAATGCCAACTTACCACCACTACCACTGGAAGAACCACTAAAGTTGCCCGCGGACCGGGCCTTGCTGCTACTCTGACGCTCCATTTTGTTCTTCAATATATGGGTCTCTGTGGCATGAGCAAATGCCACCATCTTACTATAGTTCATATCGGAATTCAAGGTAGTTGTAGAGGCCTCATTTATAACCAAGGGTCTAAGGCCCTGTACAAACCGGCGCACTCTAGCTTCCATAGTGGGCAACATGTGAATAGCATACTTGGACAGGCGTGCAAACTCCATATGGTACTCCCACACATTCATACTACCCTACTTCAGGCTTTCAAACTCAGCGGCACAAGCTGCCTTAGTTTCGGCAGGCAAGAAATGATCCATAAAGGCATTTGTGAACTCACCCCACCTTGCCGGAGGGCTTCCCTCTTCACGGGATTCCTCCCACAACTCAAACCAAGAATAGACCACCCCTTTCAGGCGGTAAGACACCAACTCTACTCCCTCCGTATCTGTAGCATGCATAACCCAGGGAGTTTTGTGCATCTCATCAATGAAGTCATGGGGGTCCTCCTCGGGATCAGTACCCATAAACACTGGAGGATCTAATTGAAGAAACTTGTTCACCCTGGAACTAGCGGATTCTCCTGGATGACTGGAAGGAGTAGGCCCAACACTCGATCTTTGGGCCTGAGAAGCCACTATCTGTGTCAACATTTGTATGGCTCCCCTAATATCAATATCAGACACACCAGAATTGGAAGCTGGCGATGGAGGTGGAACTGGAATATCAGTTGGAGGAACTGTTGCACCTTCTGTAGGTGTAGGGACAGGTACAGTCTAATCAGTTGTAGTAGAGTCAGGCAGTGTAGTAAGTGGAGGAATATTCTCACTCCTCGGGTGATCACCCGCATCATCAATTATAAGGTCAACTATCACTCATGGGGTGACATTGGCTCTTTGGCCAATTCTTGCCTTCTTCTTAGGTGCCATGTATTGAAAATTAGAGCAACGTAGGAGCTAAAGGAGGAACAATCTTACAACCAGCTTTATCGCACGATAAAGAATCATGAAAGAAGGGTATTATTCCTAAATGCCCATGTAGCATCCTAATTATAGATGTGGTCGACAACATACAAATAATAAGGACTCTACTAGACACGGCTCCGAGACATCCTAGGACACTTTAAAACTTTAGGCTCTGATACCAAGTTTGCCACGCCCCAAAATCGAGGAGCGTCGACAAGCGCTCAACCGAGTGAACCCAACCAAGCAAGCCTATTAGATTTCATTCTACCCAAATTAACTCGTGAATAAACAGGAGATGTACTCCGTTAATCAAATACTGAAGAGATTTCATTAACCGCTTCCATTTCCTTCCCTTTAACAACATCATTCAATATTTCCAAAATAGTACGAGTTTATAGATTTAATGAAAAATATGTTGCCAAATACCAACAGTTCTAATCCAAATTGCAACATCAAATACTATCCACAACATGTCTACGGAGCCTCTAAGTACAACTGAAGAGTGATATAGAAATGCTGGCAACAAGGCCCCGGCTATACCTCAACCATAATACATAAAGAATAAATGATACATGACACCGGGATGAAGTGGGGCTCACCAAGTCAGCTGGGAATAAGGTGTACTGCTATCACCGATCAATGTCTCTTGTTGTGGAACTACCTGCATCCATTTAAAGATGCAGCGCCCCGACAAAAGGGACGTTAGTACCATCGAATAGTACTAGTATGAAAACTAAACACCAATTTAAGAATTTAGAAATACAAAATAATTATGATGAACCAGTGCAATAATAGAATAATATAGATAACCGTCTCAACCATAGAAAGCTTATCAAAAGCTATCAACAACACTTATAGGATTTAAGATGAGATCCTTTATAACCATCTTCACACAAAGCGGCCCTGCCGCCTCACCCGATGTATGTAGGTGGAGGTGTACGTATAATACGACACCTCGAATCCAGCGGCCCTGCCGCCTCACCTCAATGTATGTGGGTGGATGTATAACCACAGTACCAAGAACCTACACAAAGCAGCTATGCCGCCTCACCCCAATGTATGCGGGTGGAAATGCATCAACGATACCAATACCAACACAAAGCGGTTATACCGCCTCACCCCAATGTATGCGGGTGGTAGTGCCACAACAATACCAAAACCATACACAAAGCGGTCGTACCGCCTCACCCCAATGTAAGCGGGTGGAGGTGCAGTCCTACAATATCATAATCCCTACACAAAGAAGTTATGCCGCCTCACCCCAATATATATATGCGGGTGGAGGTGTATCACCATCACAATATCTATACCATAATCCCCACACAAAGCGGTCATGCTGCCTCACCCCCAATGTATGTGGGTAGAGGTGTATCACAATCACAATCTCTATACAATTGGGCATAATAACTTTCACATAAATCACGACTAGAAATTATAACATGTGGATACGTAATCCATAGTCTGGGACACATCCTCAATTTATAATGCAATATGATAAGAGCATTTGAAATATGAATTGAACACATATCTTCATCATAAAACTTATCGGAATACTCGATTTATAATCAACATCTCGGAACTTACAAGGATAACGAGAATTCCAATTCTTAAAGAAGAGTTTAGCCAACATACCTCAATTGAGCTTCCTTAAACTCTAAAATGTTCCGGAATTCTTAGAAACTTCAATCTATTTTAGAAATATAACAAATTGAACCACAATTAGGAAGATGATTACGGTTCTAGCTCATTTGAGCATTTTATCAAACACTAGGTGTGTATTAAGGTTCAAGGTCCTTTTATGGAGGATTCCATCATCCCACAACCCAACCTTTACCATTTTTAGCTTAACAATCTTTCTACACCCTTTGATAACACATGCATGCAAAATAACCAACCCTCTTACCCAGAAATTATCTTTCTTATTATCCATTTCTACACAAAATTTGAAATTGGTAGTTAGGGTGTAGAATCTTACCTCTAGGATGAAGACCTAGTGAGTTTCCCTTATTAATCTTCCAAATCTTGAGCAAGAATTGAAGAACAATTATTGAAGAATCACCTTCTCACTCTAGGGCACCCTCTCTCACTCTAAAATGTTAGATAATAGCTCAAAAATGACCCAAAGAGTGTATTTAACGAAATAGGGTCGGGTTTTAAAAACCCAAAAAATGGAGCTTAGTCCTCTTCACAGAAGAATTTCTACAATCCTCTTCACAGAAGAATTTCTACAATCCTCAAACACGTAAGCCTAGTCCGACACCATGAAACATTATTTTCTTTGCAAAATTTACCGGACTTACCACTTAAGTACTTCGAAATTTTTTGGGGTGTTACAATCGGCCTCACTGTTTTATTCTCGAGGTACATGTTGTAAAGTCCATTCCTTGAAATGGTGCAAAGTTACCTGCAGTTTGTCCAAATACCTTTGCATTCTATCCTGTCGAACTTCGAAGGTTTTGTTTACTTGGTTCACCACCAGTAAAGAGTCACACTTGGCTTCAATGACTTCTGCTCCCAAGCTTTTAGCTAGCTCGAGACCTGAAATCATGGCCTCGTACACGGCCTCATTATTAGTCAACCTAGAAGTTTTGATAGATTGCCTAATAGTGCTACCCATGGGCGGCTTCAAAATGATGCCTAGCCCGGAACCCTTCGCATTCGAAGAACCATCTGTGAAGAGGGTCCATACCCCCGATGATGTACCCAATTTTACAAGAGTTCCCTTTCAACTTTGGGTACGAGGGTTGGCGTGAAATTGGCCACGAAGTCCGCTAAAATTTGAGACTTGATGGCCGTCCGGGGTTGATATTCGATATCGTACCCACTGAGTTCAACGGCCCATTTGGCCAATCGGCCCGATAGTTCGGGTTTGCGCAAAATATTATTAAGTGGGTAGGTGGTTAATACGCATATGGGATGACATTGAATGTATGGTCTTAACTTTAAAGAGACGCTTATCAGTGCAAGTGCCAATTTTTCCAAGTGTGTATATCTAGTTTCTACTTCTCCTAAGGTTCGACTTACATAATAAATGGGAAATTGCGTACCTTGCTCTTCTCGAACTAGGACACCACTTACCGCTATTTCCGATACTGCCAAGTACAAGTAATGTTTCTCATTTGCCTTTGGAGTGTGAAGCAGTGGTGGGCTTGATAGGTATCGCTTCAATTCCTCTAATGCCTGTTGGCATTCCGGGGTCCAGGCAAAATCGTTCTTATTTTTGAGTAGAGAGAAAAATCTATGGCTTCGATCCGACAACCTCCAAATGAATTGGCCTAAGGTAGCTATCCATCCAGTTAGCCTCTGCATGGCTTTTACGCTGTCCACGACGGTGATGTCTTTGATAGCCTTGATTTTATCGGGGTTGATCTTGATCCACCGATTCGATACCATCAAGCAAAGGAACTTGCCCGAACCAACCCCGAAAGCACATTTCTCGGGGTTGAGCTTCATGTTGTATTTCCTTAAAATCTTGAACGTTTCCTGCAAAGGATCCAAATGGTCCTCTGCGCGCAGGGGCTTAACTAGCATGTCATCAATATAAACTTCCATTGATTTACCTATTTGTTCTTCGAACATTTTATTTACTAGGCATTGGTAAGTAGCTCCTGCATATTTTAGCCCGAAGTGCATTACATTATAACAATACGTTCCATACTTGGTGATAAACGAAGTCATTTCTTGGTCTTCCGGGTTCATTTGGATTTGATTGTACCCGGAATAGGCATCGAAAAAAGTAAGGATCTCGTGGACGGCTCTGGCATCGATCATGCGATCAATGTTAGGCAGTGGAAAATAATCTTTGGGGCACGCCTTGTTTAAATCCTTATAATCAACACACATTCTAAGTTTGTTCACTTTTTTAGGGACTACAACTATATTGGCTAACCATTCGGGATATTTCACCTCTCGAATAGACCCTGTTTTGAGAAGTTTAGTTACCTCGTCCTTTATGAATGCGTGCTTTACCTCGATCTGGGGTCTTCTCTTTTGCTTCACCGATTTGAACCTGGGGTACAAGCTTAGCCGATGCGTCGTTATCTCTGGTGGGATCCCTATCATGTCTAAATGGAACCAAGTAAAACAATCTATGTTATCAATGAGAAATTGAATAAGCTTTTTCCTGAGTTTGGGGGTTAATCCCGTTCCCAGGTATACCTTTCGTTCGGGCAGGTACTAAATCAATATAACATGTTCTAGCTCTTCGACCGTTGATTTGGTGGCGTTAGAATCTTTGTGAACAATAAAAGTTCGAGGGGTCAGAAAATCCTCCTTTTCTTCTTCTATTTCTTACTTCCCCGATTCGGTCGAGGTTGGTGGCTGTGATTGCTATTTAACTTCCTGTTTACCTTTGATGCTCGACCTTTCCGAGGTTGATAGTATCAATATCGACGTTACCTCATCGACCGCAAATATTTCCTTTGCAGCATGCTGCTCCCTGTATACTATTTTTACACCGTCCGACGTCGAGAATTCCATCATTTGTTGGAGAGTCGAAGGGACTGCCCTCATATTGTGGATCCAAGGCCTTCCGAGTAGGGCATTGTACCTCATGTCGCCCTCGATTACGTGAAACTTGGTATCTTGAATGGTTCCATCCACGTTCACCAGTAGAATAATCTCCCCTTTAGTTGTTTCACTACCCATATTGAAGCCGTTAAAGACCGGAGCTGCAGACATGATTTGATTTTGTAGGCCGAGCTGCTCCACGACCCTCGATCGGATGATATTCGCCGAGCTACCTAGATCCACTAAAGCATGCTTAACTTGAACTTTATTTAATAAGATAGAGATTATCAGAGCGTCGTTATGGGGTTGAGAAATGCCTTCTGCTTCTTCGTCGTTGAATGATAAAGTGCCTTCGGGCACAAAATCTTGGGTTCGTTTTCCCTAGTGATTGATACCTTAGTATGTTTGAATATGGGTCCCTGCGGAATGTCGACCCCATCGGCGATCATATGAATGACATGTTGGGGTTCCTCCTGTTCATTTTTCCTGTTGGAGTCCCTTTATCTGAAATGATTCTTGTCTCTATCACTGAGGAACTCTCGAAGGTGGCCCTTATTGAATAGACGGGCTACCTCCTCCCTTAATTGCCTGCAATCCTCAGTCTTGTGACCATGCGTGCCATGATACTTGCACATTAAATTTGGTTTCTTTGGGAAGGATCAGTTTGTATGGCTCTTGGCCACCTAGTATCTTTGATCCTTCCAATTGCCGATACAATGCATGATGCATCGATGCTAAAGTTATATTCCGATAACCAAGGTGCCTCTGTGGGATCGACATACTTTTCATAATAACTTTTGCTCATATGTCCCCAAGAATTCTATCCTCGATCACTTCTTCGATTGTTCCGGGCAAAATTGCATCCTGAACCATTGTCCCTTCGATCTACGGTATATGGTTAATATCGGTCTCTATCAACGTCCCTCTGGTTTTTAACTGCCGACCTATTTGGATGTACTGAAGGGGCTCCTAATTGGTCGTCCTTGACCCTTATCTTCGATTGATATCGATTGTGCACATCTGCCCAAGTTATAGCTAGATACTCGATCAAATTTTGTTTCAACTGAATGTGATGCTATCGAACTCCGCTCGTTCAACCCTTGGGTGAAAGCTTGAACGGCCCAATCATATGTGACCGGTGGCAACTCCATGCGTTCCATGTGAAATCGTGACACAAACTCCCTCAGTATTTCATTATCCCTTTGTCTTACCTTGAAAAGGTTCGATTTCCTCGTTTCGACCTTTATGGCCCCGGCGTGTGCCTTTACGAAAGAATCTGCCAACATGGCAAATGAGTTGATGGAATTTGGTGGCAGGTTGTGATACCAAATCATTGCTCCCTTCGAAAGGGTCTCTCCGAATTTTTTCAACAGCACAGATTCGATTTCATCATCTTCTAAATCATTACCCTTGATGGCGCATGTATATGAAGTAACATGCTCGTTGGGATCGGTGATCCCATTATATTTGGGTATGTCTGGCATACGAAACTTCTTTGGAATAGTCTTCGGAGCTGCACTTCGAGGAGACTTCTTTGGAACAGGCTTCCGAGCCACACTTGGAGGAAGCTTTTGTACAAACTTCTTTGAATCCATCCCATTCAAGATTGGCGGTGCCACCGGTATCTGATCAACTCGAGAGTTGCATGTCTCCACTTTTTTATCGTTGGCTTCGATTCTCTTCTCCCCTAATTCAATTCTTTTGGTGAGCTCCTCGAGCATTTTGCATTACCACAGGATCAGTGCCCGATTCGTTACCATTTGCCCTTTCTGGTACTGGCTCGGTATGGAGAGTAATTTCCGGCTCGACCCTATTCGGAGCTCTATGTTGATTTTGTAACTGAGCAATAGCGGCTTGCTGAGCCTGAAGCATCTCAGATATCACTTGGAGACTGAATCATTCGTCTCCTCTATCCCGTGTTCCTTGCTCACTAGATTGGCCTTCTCTGCGTACACTCCTATCGAGATCTATGCCTAGGTCTGCATTTAGAGAAACGTGCGAACTGACATCGACTGGATTGGCAACCGGTGCTCCCTCGAGATTAGCCTGTGGCACCTCGACTCCTGGAGAAATCACATTTTTATTTTCACCATGGAATCCGAGGCCATTGTCACTGTGTGTGGATGTGTTTTGTGAGTTTGACATGTTTTAACCTGAAAGCAAAGATACTTGACAAGAATAAGCGTAAAATAGTGTATTTTACCAGAATCAGCACTAAATAATCACTATTATCCTTAGCCCCACTGTGGGTTCCAAATGGTTTACCCTAAAAATTGAGTAACAATTAAACTTATATTGTGGTTTTAAGGATATATGATTTAACCCAGTACCCATTGATAAACAACGAATTAAATAGATAAATTGGACAATAAAATAAATCAAATCGGTATGCAAACAATGCCTCGACCTCGATTCGAGATAGTCTCGAGGTTAGTTAATAAGAACAATAGATGATGGAACCAACAGTGATGAACAGTTAGTAAAACAAAGAAAAAAACGTATATGCATATTCTTGTCAGTGAATAATGATTGTTCTCCCTACAAGTGAATAGGATCCCTCTTTATATAATAGAGGAATCCTAAATAAAGTACAACTCTCATAACGGAAGTATATCGCATGATTGGGACTAATAGCCGCTTTGATTTTATCTGTTCCGGGATTTCTGCTGTGATCTTCGACCGAATACCGATATCTCGCCATTCCATTATTACACCTTACTCAAAGTCAGTCATGCTTGATCTCGATTGTTGTTGGCCTCGATCTCAATGAACACTTTGATCTCCAGGCTTGACATTCTATCTTCGAGCTCGAGCTCGATCTATTAGGAGGTTACCCTCAAGGCAACTCCCCTGCCAACAAAATCGAGTATGCCCGATTTCGACCGTATACAATTTCCAAATAGATCGAAGAAGCTAAGAATTACAGAAAATTGTTGTAATTTAAAAAGACTCGAGGTTAGGTATGTTGGCTAAACTCCTCTTTTAGAATTGAACCCCGCAATGGCCTTGTAAGTCATGCGTTGCTCATTATAAATTGATTATTCCGAACACGCCTCGTGTCAAAATATATATGCGTTCAAATTGTATTCCAAACGTTCTTCTTTGTTGAGTTACTATTTGAGATGGTGATTAAACATGGGTTGTGTGTTAATATGTCATGATTTGAAGTGTGATTTTAATGAAAACTAGCTTGTCGAATTGTGTAAGAAATCATATGTGTCTAAGACCCTTAATTTGGTTAATTGCTCAAATGTGTATCTAAAGTCTTGAATTAAAATTCCTTGTTGTTGATAATCAATAAGGATGTTTGAAAGTTAAATAAGGGGGTTGGATAAGGAAAGTGTGGCCACCGTGCCAATAATAAGAGTTATACGTGTGCCCAGACGTGGCTGTTTTAACTAATGTTATGCTTTGTAAGTGTTTCCAATGTGTCTTTGGCTCTTATATATATTCATGAGTTTAAATTGTGTATTGCCCTTTTTGGGAAAGTTAATTCAAGATTAAATGATGTATTACTCGTTTATGCATCTAACTTGTGCTTTGATTGCCAACCATTTTACTCTATTTCTTGGAAAGGAATTCATTGTGTTTAAATTCTACATTGGTAATAAACTTAATGTTGTGATTTCCGTAATATTCTGTATGTTGATGATTGATGGTGATCCTTGAAATTAATGAAAAGAAAGTGTGGAATATGAAATACGATCATCGTAACATGAATAAAGAATCTTGTGAATGGCCAAAAGAGCCAATGAAATTTTCTGGTTGTGAGTGGTTGAAACTACTAATGAAGATTTATACAATGTGAGAGACGATGAGGTGAATACATTTGTAATTAGGTTACCTTTGTGTGCAAAAAATAAAAATATTTTTGGGAGTATCATTAGTAAACCGAGGAAGGGTGGGTCATAAGGCCCACACTCGAAACTACACGTGCCGGTGTAAGGGTAGATAGTGATGGATTGTGATTATTCCCCTTATTTGGAATGAGATTGATATTAGCTGGAATTGGAAAGTCAACCCACACGGCATATGTGGGAAGGCGGCCTAGCCGATCGGGTGGAGATCGGACACCATGTTGCGCACACGGTGGTACTACTCTTGGTAACACCTTTTTTTCGCATCATATGTCAAACCACATTGTCCGTGGGGAGATGGCCTAGCCGTTCGGGCATGATCGGACTTTGTGCTAAAAATATTGTGGTATATCGGTGCTAATGATCTCCCAAACAAAAATATATATTATTTTTCGTATTTTGAAAATTGGTATGTGTTAATTGGGCATTTGGATATTGTTGATTGTGACTTGCTATTTCAATGGTTTTCCCTTTCTTATAATGGTATACTATTTTGAAAGTGGACATTTATCATTACATACTAGTACTATTCCATATGTACTAATGTCCCTTTTGTCGGGGGCGCTACATCTTCAATGGATGCAGGTGATTCGTCAGTAGGTGGTTTTGACCTTCGTTAGCAGTTACTCTCTATTCAGCAGATTTTGGTGAAGCCTACTCTGTTCCGGGCTTCATGTCATTTGACGTTGTTCGTTACATTTTGAGGTATAGGCGGGGCCTTGCTGCCGGCACATCCATACTACTCTTCTGTTGTATTTAGAGGCTCCGTAGACAGGTTGTGGGTGGTATATGATGGTTGGAATTAAACTAGTAAGTGTTGGTATTTGGGAAGACATGTTTTTATCATATTAGTAAACTTGTTTTATTTTTGAAATCATAAATGAATATCCTTTAGTAGTGGAAAATATTGTGGAACACTTGACTCTTCTCATGTCTCTCACCTATACTGGTTCTTATATTGTTAATGGGAAAGGTTAGGTAGAAGGCATCTAACAGGCATGCTTAACCGGGGTATCTCGGTTGAGCGCCGGTCATGCTTCCCGAGGTCGGGGTGTGACAATGATCTTCTAGGAGGTTTAGAGTTGGTAGCAATTCATTAGATCCGGTGCTACAGGTATGGATTTGATTTGAGGCAACATTTGGGAAGAAAAGTACGAGGAAGGACATGGCGGGAGGTGTCTAGCAGCTAATGATTTACTACCAAGTCAAGTATGAGAAGCGGAGGTCGAGAAATTGCTTAAAGGAGATGGTTTGACCGAAATGGTAGTGGCAGAGTAGTATATGAATTCTGTGGTTAGATAGCCACATACCTTGAGGAAGATTTGAGCGATTTGGAAGGCATGGTGGGAGTGACTAGGTCCACGGATTATAATTGGAATGGTGGTTGCTGTACGGATTGAATATGGCGGAGAGGAGTTTGCTTGAAATAAAGAGGGGTGTGAAGATTTGATTATCGTTACGGATGAAACATAGCTTTGAGTTTGGATGGTATTGTTGAAATTTCAGTTGATGTCAGCGTGGAAAGAACCGGCTTGAACAGTTGGTGGACTAGCATGGGCTCAGAAGAATTCATTGATTACATAGTAGTTGTAACCAGTCCAGCACCCTTGGAAGATGTCGGCATGGAATTCCACAGGTGGGTTATCTACTGTGGGCATGTTAGCAGTTGTGTGATATTGATGAAGCTTCTGCGAAGAATACTACTTTCTACCCAGTAAGAGATTGAATATTTGATTGTAACTGATAATTCAGAATGTTTCATGAAAAGTTTAACAAAGGATTTTGAGAAATTTTGTGGATTAGAAGGGCGAGCCCCACCATTTACGATTGGATCGCGTGGTTGTCTGCTTATGCGGTTTCCAGTTATCGATGCGTTAAAGGATTAATTATGACTAGGGAAAAGAAAATGTCAGGAGTAATTCTAACAAGGAACTCGATGAATGTGTGCTACACTTCGCCTTATCGATTGAGGTGCAGGATTTGGGAAGACTTAGAGTTTATGCTTCTTATGGATGTAGTGTACAAGGAAAAGAATTCAGTCGGTTGCTTCTTTAAGAGGGTGTTCATGTGCTCGCAGAGCGTTGGAGTTCAGTTATGTTCGGGATCAGGTCAGAGTGAGTGACTCTCAACAACAGTCCCGGTGGATCCAAGAATTATAGTGCAATGCTTAAGTATTTTGGGTCCGTTGTGTAGTTAAGGACCAAGGTTTCGAAGTGGATGTCACGCCCCAATCTCGGGGAGTGCGACCGGCGCTCAACCGAGTGAACCCGATCGAGCAAGCCTAGTAAACCTTTCCTATCCGACTCATTCATGATCCAAAAAGGGAACACATCACCATTTGTAAAACAGGGGAGAGATCAGTCATATAAATATATAAACGTTGATAGTTCATTTTTCATTATAAACATTATGCCATAGTTAAGTTTCCAAAATACAACTCGATCCAACGACCACCCCAACACACATACATGACCCACATAAACGTCTACGAAGCCTCTAAGGGTACAAAAGAGCAACATGACAATGCCAGCAACAAGGTCCCGGTTATACCTTAAAATATGAAAACTTATACAAAAGAAGGACTACATGACCCCAGGAAGAAATGGGGCTCACCAAGACTGCTGTGATGAGTGTGAGGCAGAGCACCACTATCTGCGATCAGCGCTATCTGCGATGGAACCACCTACATCCATTAAAAGATGTAGCGCCCCCGACAAAAGGGACGTTAGTACTGTCGAATAGTACTAGTATGTAAGGAAAACACCAATCTTAGTAGAATGAACAGTGAAACAAAGAGACGGCAGCCATAATAATCAATAAGTACTTCACAAAAATACAAAGAAACACTAAGGATCACATAGTTTCCAATTCAATCTTTCCATCTTTTTAGGTTAATAATCTTTAGTGCCAAAGCCACAACTCACAATGCCACCCTATTTTTACACGGAATCCGGTATCGGCCCTACCGGCTAAGCCATCTCAAGTGAGACATATCCATATCCACAATGTAAATCAATAATTCCAACACAAATGCCACCATGTGTATAGCATGGCATCCGATCTCGGCCCGATCGGCTAAGCCATCTCACTTGAGACATAACCTCTTTCAATTGTTCACTCAATTCACATCTCTTTCCCATCTTTTGTTACATGGCACAAACATCCTCATTTATTAAGTAGTTCTTGGCACTTAGAACATGCTACCATTCAAGTCTTTCCCTTTTTATTCGTTCAAATAACATCATCATTCATGTCGATAAGTACCATCACATAAGGCATTTCACACATAAGGGAAGGAGCTTGGAAAATCATGATTTTGTTCTCAAATAGCATGATGCCATGGTAACCATCTAAAACAATTAGGGAACATGAATCTTTCAATCCAACACACTAAGGCAAACAATTCTAGTGTGATCAAGTTGTAACTTACACCAATTATTCGGACACCAGGAGTTCGATTCTAAGAAGAAAAGAGTTAGCCATACATACCTCAATTGCGCTTCTTTAGACTCTACAATGATCCGGAACCCTTAGCAACCTCAATTTATTTTTGCAATATACAAATTGAACCCAAAATTAGGAAAACGTTCATGGTTCTAGTTCACTTTTTTTTTTATTTTTCCCACACTCTTTATGACATGCATGCAAGATGAACAACCCTCATACCCATGGACCATCTTATTAATACTCCATTATAGCTATGTTTGAAATTAAGAGCTGGGGGTGATGAAGTCTTACCTTTTTGATGAAGAATTTGGTGCTTTACTTGAATATTTCCAAGCTTTGAGTGATGGTTGAAGATTAATTGATGAAAATTAGGCCCTCCCTCTAGAACCCTCTCTCTCTCACACTAAAAATATGAGAAATAAGCTTCAAAATAGACTAAAGGGGTAATTTAATGGAATGGGGATCGGGTTTTAAATTAAGAAAAATGGTGCCCTGACAAAGGTTTGCGGTCGCATATGCGACCGCATAATGGTTATGCGGTCCGCAAAATGACCGCAGAAATGGCCCTCAGGGGTCTAAACTTTTGGCTCAGGTATGCGACTAGTATGCGGTCCGCATACTTGTTCTGCGGTCACATAATGCACCGCAGAACTCCCTCCGCAAAAACCCAAGAGGAATTATGAGACCGATATGCGATCTGCATATCGATTATGCGGTCGCATAATCGACCGCAAAACTGACCTCAAGTTGGCCAAACTTACTGCTTCACTCTGCGGCCATTATGCGGTCCGCAGAGTGATTATGCGGCACATAATGGGCTGCAAAAACGCATTTTTTTGCGAAACATTTTCCTCTCAGTCCGTAAGGTACTGTTCAATCGAGAAGAATTCCTTACAGTGGATTGTGAATGGAACTTGGAATATTCTATGTCATCGTCGGGTATGCGGTGCAGTATTGGAGTAAAAGAAGAAATAGCTTCAGATTTGCGGAAGGTCTTGTAAACTTGGGTTACCGGTTGGAGATGCTATTATGTTCTTGAGAAGGGTATGAGGTGGTTCATGGGTATTGAGATGATGTGGTCTCGCGATTTGGGTCACTCGGGATGAGTGCGGATTGAGTTCGTTATGTTGTGAATGGGGATATTATATTTCTAAGTCAGGTCAAGAGTAAATTGAAAGAAGTTAGGCCGGTTAGTAATGGTTGAATCAACATGATTGTGGCAATGATCAGTCCCTTCGGTGTATTAAGTTATACATGTGGTTTGTAGTTGTACGTGCGGGCTTGACAGCCACCATACTTGATTGATTTGGGAAGTATTGGATTCGAATGGTCCTGTTGTGTAAATGGATTCTAAAAGAGTCCCGGCGGTTTGGATCACGACTTGAGGTTGGTATTTTCTACGGTTTGGGAATCCAGTTGTGTGGCCCCGTAAAGTTTGCCAAGGGATTCAAGTTTTGTGGTCCCGTAAAATCTCGCCATGGTACGGACTTTTTGGGTTGTAGAATGCACTGAGGAGTTGATGGAAAATTTTGGCAGAAGATGGCAATTTTTGCGGTCTGTTTCACGACCGCAAAACCATTTTGTGGGCCGCATAAGCATCGTAGAGTTGAGCAGGGAGTTTGTTGAATTTTGAAGGTCATTTTGCGGTCCATTATGCGATGGCATAGTAGTTTTGCAGTCTGCATGTTCCATCACAAATTTGGCATAAAGAATTTTATTTGGTCATTTTGCGGTCCATTCTGCGGCCGCATAAGTGGTCTGCAGACCGCAGACTTATCGCAGACCTGTCCAGACCATTCTAGTTTTTGGGCATCTATTTCGCGGTCCATTTTGCGGACTGCATATCTGTTATGCGGTCCATTCTGCGACCGCGGACCTGAGTTCGGAGGTTCCATTTTCCCATTTTATAACCCGGCCCCATTTCTTATAAAATGACTTTGGGGTTATTTTGGCCGGGTTAAACACATATTTTAGAGAGAGTAAAGTACTTTAGAGAGAGATGAAGGAACCCCAAGTGCATTGATTATAAATCCCTGCCCCAATCTTGAAGATTCAAGGGAATCATTCACTAGACCATCATCTACACGGGTACGCTCTTGTCCTAAAACCTTCATGCAATTGTTATGGGTTTAATTAGGTTATGGAGTTGGAAATACGCCATGCATCTGACAATAGGTTGTAGTATGTGGGGTTAATGAACCATTTTGGGTAGTTCTTGTTGAAATTGGTTGAGGGAGGAAGCGATTACCATTGTAGAGTTTTATAGTCTATTTTTTGCATACTGGGTGTTTGAAAAAATTCCTAAGAGAGTTACACCATGTGAATCCTTCTAATTATTATCCTATTTTTTCTATCTTCCTATAGATTGTTATTGCGAGAAGTGTTGGGACGTTTTAGTAACTTAAGGAAAGCTCAAACAATGTATGTTGGCTAAACTACTCTTTTAGAATTGAACCCCACCATGGTCTTGTAAGTCCTGTGTTGCTCATTATAAATTGATTATTTCGAATAAGCCTTGTGTCAAATGATATATGCGTTCAATTTGTATTCCAAACGTTATTGTATGTTCAGTTACTATTTTAGAAGGTGATTAAGTTTGAGTTGTATGTTAATATGTTATGATTTGAAAACGTGATACTAATGAAAACTAGCATGTCGAATTGTGTAAGAAATCACATGTGCCTAAGACCCTTAATTTGGTTAGTGGCTCAAATGTGTATTTAAAGATTTGGGTAGAAATGCCTTGTTGTTGGTAATCTATAAGGATGCTTGAAAGTGAAAGGTGTGGGGGGGGGGTATGAAGAGGGTGGCCAACGTGCCAATAATGACGGTCATACTTGTGCCTAAACGTGGTTGTTTTAACTAATTCTATTCTTTCTAAGTATTTCCAATGTGTCTTTAGCTCTTATATATATACATATATATATATATATATACATATATATATATGTATATATATACATATATATATGTATATATATACATATATTCATCAGTTGAAATTGTGTATTGCCCTTTTTGGGGAAAAGTATTTCAAGATTAAATGATGTGTTACTCGTTTATGATTTTAATTTGGGCTTCGATTGCCAACCATTTTACTCTATTTCTTGGAAAGAAATCCATTGTGTTTAAAGTAATCATTACTAATAAACTTAAAATTGTGATTTCCGAAATATTCTATATGTTGATGTTTATGTTGATAATCCTTGAAAGTAAAGAAATGAAATTGTCGAATATAAGATACAGCCACCGTGCCTTGGGATGAGGAATCATAAGTATGGCCAAAAGAGCAAATGAAATTATAATAATGTTGTGAATGAAGTTACTAAAGAGACTATATATAGTGTGAAAAGTAATGAGGTGAATATAAAATATATTTGTGCTTTTGTTTCCCTTGTGTGCAAACCAAAAATATTTTTGGAAGTATCATTAGAAAACTGAGGAAGGGTGGTTCATAAGGCTCATGCCCAAAATTATACGTTCCGGTGTAGAGGTGGATTGTGGTTATTCCCCTTAATTGGGATAAGGTTGATATTAGTTGTGATCGGGTGGATATCGGATGCCATGTTACGCGCATGGTCATACTACTCTTGGTAACACCTTTCTTTCGCATCACATGTCAAACCATAATGTTCATGGGAAGATGTCCAAGCCGATCGGGCGCGATCCGACTCTGTGCTAAAAACACGGTGGTATATTGGTGCTAATGATCTCCCAACCAAAAATATATATATATTATTTTTGTATTTTAAAAATTGGTAAGTTTTAACTGGGCATTTGGATATTGTTGATTGTAACTTGCTATTTCTATGGTTTTCCCTTTCTTATATTGACGTTCTATTTTGAAAGTGGAAATTTAGCTTTACATACTAGTACTATTCCATATGTACTAACGTCTCTTTTGCCGGGGGCGCTGCATCTTCAATGGATGTTGGTGGTTCGTCAGCAGATGGTTTTGACCCTCGTTAGCAGTTACTCTCTATTCAGTAGATTTTGGTGAGCCCTACTCTATTGTGGGCTTCATGTCATTTGACGTTATACTTTATGTTTTGAGGTATAGCCGGGGCCTTATCGCCTGCACTTCTATACTACTCTTATGTTGTACTTAGAGGCTCCGTAGACAGGTTGTGGGTGGTGTTTGATGTTGGGAATTAAACTGATAAGTGTTGGTATTTGGGCAAACATGTTTTTCATCAAATCTATAAACTTGTAATATTTTGGAGATTATAAATGAATATCCTTTAGTAATGGAAAATACTGTGGAACCCTTCACTCTTCTCGTGTATATCACTTGTTCTTATGTTGTTAATGGTAAAGGTTGGGTAGAAGGCATCCAGCAAGCTTGCTTAACCGGGGTATCTCGGTTGAGCGCCGGTCGCACTCCCTGATGCTGGTGCATGACAAGTTGCGTGTTGCATGGGTTCTTCAAAAATGAGTTAAGTGAAAGGCATCTAGCCAATGAAGTGGTTATTTTACTAGTAGTTCAAGGGTTATGGTGAATGCGTGTATTATCGCATAGCGGCATGATGGGTGAAGTGAGCGGCATGATAATTTGAAAGTAGAAGATCAAGTTTGCAGTTCGATGTTGATAAGAATGTCACGAGCTCGGATGAGCAGGGAAGAATTCAGATGTTTAGATTGCACTGGCGTTAACTTAGTGTCGCGTGAGAATGGTGTTCTATGGAAGAGGCATTGTGTATTGATTTGCGGGTTTTGATTTGCCTTACAGAATTAGTACGGTTGGTGGTATGGATGTGCGGACTTTTATAATTTAGCGGAAGGTCATGTGGGTGTACCCCACAGGGAGATTTGTATAAGCGTGACATGTTACTCACTCGATTGTTAAAGATTGAAACCAAGTACGGGGATTTTTTGTAATATCGTTAATGTGAGAGTTTATGCCTGGAAGGCGCTCTACCCCTTTGGTTGTGAACGGTGGGAGTTGTTCCGGATTAGGACGACTTAACTATGCACACATGTGTTGACATCCCGTGTAGCTTGTGGTGTTATATGAGCAGGATGTCTCTCGAGATGTAGATCATTTATCGCACCTTAGTCACGCTTGGGTTTTGTGGCTTACTGCGCTATCCGTCTCCCCCGAGTTGTATTTTTTGCACTTAGCATGATTATGGCCGATATCTGGTATTCAGTAGGTAGGAGTCTTATGGCTTGATGAGTATGTCCTTATTTATTGTTATGAGTGGATCGGGTGGCACGCCGCCACGGGTGCGTTATTTGGATCGAGTTGCACACCGCAACGGTATCATGTTTGGATCGGGTTGCACGCCGCAACAGTGATATGTTGAGTACAGTTCCCTATATCTATTCCTGCGTATTTTGTTTCTTGTTCTCTGAGAAGGGTTCATAACATATGTTGACCGTTTTATTCGTTATGCGGGCTGGGTAATTCTTTTCCGAATTTCGTTCCTCCTTATGTGTCACATTCGAGTTTGTAGATTGTTGATGTATTGTGGGCATCATATGAGATTTTTGGCAGTGTATGAGATGGCTTATTGTCTGAGCAGCTTGTACTGGGTGAGACAAGATTATTGGACCTGAAATTAGTGCAATCAGACTTATATAAGGTATATTTAAGAGCAAATATCATTATTAAATTCAGAATGAGGTAATGGTTCTTGTCAGGAGGAGAAACTCCATTATTTTTTGATTCGGTAGGTGGATATTAGTTTCTACGCATCTCCTCCATTATGGCAGTATTTCTAGAGTTGGAACAAGACTTATATGCATCACGAGGCGTATTCCGGGCATCAGATTCGTGAAATTTAAGCTATTATGGTCGGAAGAGGTTATTATGGGCAACCGACTTATGCGGTGCATGCTGTGATTTTAGCATAGGTGCATGATCATGTTTTGGTACAGTGTATGGTGATTGGTACGGTGTTCGTATCTTAGAATCAGGTCTGGTAGAGAAATTTGGAGGTTGGAATTTGGTTCTAAGGCTTATGGAATAACTAAAAGGGAGGATCTTCAGTCTGACTCGAGCTAATATATTCAACTAGATTGTGGTGTCACGGGTAGGTGCACAAGGTGTTAAACAGTGATTTTGGACAACCCCGAAGCAGTCCTCGGCACGTTCGAGGACGAACGTATGTTTAAGTGGAGGAGAATGTAACGACCCGACCGGTCGTTTTGAGCTCTAGTGCATCGTTCGGTGGTTTGAGGCCTTGGTAGCTTCACTTCAGGTGCTACGACTTGTACGCGTGGTTGGAATTGACTTTCGGGAAGTTTGGAGTTGATTTGGAAAGAAAATTCTAATTTCGGAAGCGTTATGTAGGAATAATTAACTAAGGTTTGACTTTTGAGTAAACGACTTTGAAATCGGGACTTGAAGGTTCCAACAGGTTTGTATGATGATTTTGGTCTTAGGATTGTATCCGCATGTCGATTCGAAGGTCTGTAGGTCATTTCGGCATCAATTGGCGAAAGTTGGAAATCGGATGATTTTGGGAAGTTTGACCGGGAGTGGACTTATGATATCGGGGTTAGATTATAATTTCGGAAGTGGGAGTAGGTCTGTAATGTCAATTATGACTTGTGTACAAAATTTAAGGTCAATCGGACTTGATTTGATAGGTTTCGCCGTCGAATGTAGAAGTTTGACGTTCTAAAGTTCATTAAGCTTGAATTGGGTTGCGATTCGTGGTTTTAGCATTGTTTGATGTGATTTGAAGGCTCAACTAAGTTTGTATTGTATTTTGGGACGTGTTGGTATATTTGGTTAAGGTCCCGAGAGCCTCGGGTGAATTCCGGATGGTTAACGGATTTATTTTTGGACTTAAGAAATGCTGAAGCTGGGCAGCAGCTGGTGTGATCGCTTCTGCAATGTCTTGGTCGCAAAAGTGAGGACAAGCTCCTAGAAGCGAAATGGGAAAGGACAAGGTAGTGGTCGCAGGTGCGAAGCTATTCCTCCACCTGCGGAATCATAGAAGCGAGAAATGAAGACGCATAAGCGGCTGGTTTGCAAGTGCGCGATTGGCCATCGCAGAAGCGCCTGCGCAGAAGCGAAATGCTTCCGCAGATACGAGGTCTCAACTAGGTGGTGTACTCCACAGATGCACATTTTAGCTCGCAAAAGCGAGGCCGCAGATGCGCAAATATGTCCGCAGAAGTGGAAAGTGGGCATAACATAAGGGGATCGAACTTGGTCATTTCGTCATTTTCATTTGGGATTTTTGGAGCTCGGTTCTTCGGCGATTTTGAGGATTTTTCATCATGTAACACAAGGTAAGTAATTTCCCACTTGTTGTGAGCTTAATGTAATGTTCATATGTGGATTTAAGGAGGAAAATTTAGGAAAATTGTGGGATTTTGGTAGAAGACCTAGAATTTATAATTTTGGATTTTGACAATGATTTTGTAAATGAAATTAATAATAAATTACAAATTTGAGTTATTAATGTTATGGGTAAGGTATATCTTCAAAAATTATCAGAATTCGGGCACGTGGGCCTGAGGGTTGACTTTATCGACTTTTCGATCGGAGATGGGAATTGTTCAAATTGATTAATTATGTGTATTAGAGTATATTTTTATTGGTTTGCATCTTGTTTGACTAGCTTTGGATTGACGGGCATCGGTTTGAGGTGTTAGAGAAGCTATGGAGTCGGTTATGGAACTTCGGAGTGAGGTAAGTATCCTGTCTAACTCTGTGAGGGGGAAACTTGTCACGTCCCGAAACCAGGGAGCGCAACTGGCATTCAACCCAGTGAACCCGCCGAGCAAGCTTATTAGATTTTCTTCTACCCAAACTCATCCATGAATAAATAGGATATACATTATCGTTTATTAGACAATAAGATGATCGTGTCTGTAATACAAATTTCTTACCATAAGTTACTTCATTTTAAAGTCTCAAAATTCACACACATTTTAATAGTCTGAAGTGGAAATAGTAATTCAAACAGAGCATAACTAGTTTGACTTCCCCAGCACCAATACACAACCCACACTATGTCTACGGAACCTCTAATAGATACAAAAGAAAACTATGATAATGCCGGCAGCAAGGCCCCGGCAATACCTCAAATACAATACACGAGGAACAAAAGATACATGACCCCGGAAGTGGGGCTCACCAAGTCAGCTGGGAAGAGGATGTACCGCTATCACTGATCAATGTCTCCTGATGTGAAACCACTTTCATCCATTGAAGATGCAGCGCCCCCGGCAAAAGGGACATTAGTACATATGGAATAGTACTAGTATGAATGACAAAACACCCTCTCAGTAGAATGATAAATAATACAAAAAAGAATATCATAATAATAATGGAAGCCTTAAACAACATCAAACCACAATTTAGGATCAAGACAGTGTTCAAATTAATTTCCATATTTTTAAGTTTGAGATTCTTAGTACCGATATACCATCATTCACAATAACATTATTCACAATAACAATACCACCGTACTCTTAGCACGGAGTCCGATCACGACCTGATCGGCTAGGCTATCTCATTAGAGACATCAACCACAATCAATCTCAATATCAATACCACCGTGCCTTTAACACGGAGTCCGATCACGACCCGATCGGCTAGGTTATCTCATTAGGTACATCAACCACAATCACAATTTCAATTACTATTTCCAGCACAATCACCACCATGTGTGCGATATGGTGTCCGATCACGACCCGATCGGCTAGGCTGTCTTATTCGAGACATCAACCTTTTATATCAATCATCGCATTTCATACTTCTTTCACATCTATTCATTTAATTGGCACTAATTGCCATAATTATAAAACCATTCTTGGCACGTTGGCCGTATTTAGTATTTCATGCTCACCTTTTCACTTTCAAACATTAACATCATCATCACCAACAACAACAATTTAAATCAAGGTGTGTAGTACACATGTGAGAAATTAAGAGTCTAAGGCACATAGAGATTCTTCACAAAATTTTGCATAATAGTATTCGTTTGAATTTGACTTGAAGTTGAACATTCTTAATGCACAACCCATGTTTTTAACACATCCTCAATTGATAATATAACATAAATAAAGCATTTGGGATACTTATTGAACATATATCTTTCAATTCAATCTTACTCGGAATAGCCAATTTTATAATGAAGACTTACATAAATTAGATGAATGTTGTGGGATTCAATTCTAAGAGAAGAGTTTAGCTAACATACCTCAATGGAGCTTCCTTAAAACTCTAAAATGTTCCGAAAATCTTAGCAACTTCAATCTATTTTAGAAATATAACAAATTGAACCAAAATTAGGAAGATGATCATAGTTCTAGCTCATTTTAGCATTTTATCAAACATTAGGTGTGCATTAAGGTTTCAAGGTCCTTTTATGGAGGATTCCATCAATCCACAACCCATTTTTAGCTCAACAATCTTCGTACACCCTTTAATAACACATGCATATAAGATGGACAACTCCCATGCTCAAACATTATCATACTAATTACCCAATTCTAGACAAAATTCGAAATTGAGGGTTAGGGTGTAGAATCTTACATTTAGGATGAAGACCTAGTGAGTTTTCCTTGTTAATCTTCCAAGATTCAAGCAAGAATTGAAGAACAAATTGTTGAAGAACACCTTCTCACTCTAGGGCACTCTCTCACTCTAAAATGGCTATAACTTTCTGTAGAAATATCCAAATGACAAACGGTTTGATGCGTTGGAAACTAAACTCAAAGGACTTTAATTGGATAGGTATATCACCACCTAAGTCATTATATTGAGGGATTTATATGAATTTGAATTCGGGTCTTGTGCCAATTAAAGTATCATTTCCACTTAATGTGTCCAGCTTGTTCCACACAAATTCTTGCCATTCCCAAAACTCCTTAGTATGTTCCAACACACCTTAAACATAAATTATCAATTCGACATGATGTAGCTCTATCCCATAGGTTTTCTTTAATATTCAAATACGTTATTCCCAAATAATGTTGGCGCACTTTAAAATCTTAAATCATTAGAAAATTTTTACGGGGCCTTACATTCTCCCCACATAGGATCATTCGTCCTCGAATGAGGAGTAGACTCCGTCCCCAAACACTTAACATAACTCGACTCTTCTTTCAAACATTTCAATCCCCTAAATTTGACTAACTCTAAAACTTTTCAAAACTTTCGGCAGAGTCTCCCCTGTAATTGGGCCTAACCACCTGCCAGAGAATCACCAAAACCACCCTAACAACATATCCATAACTCAACAAAGTATCACAGTATATTTCAACAACAGTGATCTCAACATTAAGGGTATTACATTAACAGAAGTGGTATCTAGACATGAGTTGCACATATTTAAATCATAACATATAACAAGTACCCTTTTGAATCACAACCATTTGGTTATACAAGCATGTGAGAATACTTCCTTTACTTTGACAGAGGCAGATCTCAATTTCCGGACTTATCTAACAGGGATGACAACTAGGTACCTCTTATAAGCAAATTACCCATTAACTTCACCTTCAATAGTTTCCACCGGAATGATAGGAAAAGGATTTCCAATAACCTTCTGGAACCTAGATACATGATGCATCGGCTGCATGGAGGAAAACAATGGGAAAACATCATACTCATAGTTTGACCTATTTCCTTCAATATTCCATAAGGCCTAATGTGACTACATATACTTTACCTTCCTTAACAATTCACCTAATATATTCATAGAGAAAATCTTGAGAATAACCCATTCACTTTCTTCAACTCTAAATCACTACGCCGAACACCCAAACTAAACTATTTGGCGACCTCCAACAATTACTCTAAGATGTGCTAGCTTTAATATTACCATAAAACTTCCTATCCAATATGTTTGTTCACTGGATGACGCTTCTTCTTTGATATGTTTGAACCTTCAGCCCCCATAGGTTACTATAAATAGGAACAACGAGGTTCGAGATTGGGCTGAAATTTTTCAAGAATCCATCAATGTGCTGAGCAGGACATTTCAGGAGGTTATATCCTAAGAGACATGAAGGTTACTACCAATAGCGCTGGCATGGTTAATCATTGTGATGACATTATTGATTTGACAAATGAGGCATAGAGTTACCTAGTATGCATTGATAATGTGTGGACCATGTTCATGATTCTGGGATTTAAAAGAAATGAGTCATGAAAAGGACAACAATAATTGTTTCATTTCATATGTGCCTTGTTCGGCAATAGTATGCCTCAAAGTGAGATAGCCAAGTATGTGACACTAGTCGCCTCTTGGAATATAGGAAAATCTATTTAACTCAAAATGAGAATATTCTAACACTCTGAATGTGATATGGGTTTCAAGATACACGAAGTTGCATTGCGCTCTTAACAATATTTGACATAAGAAATCTATCCCACAAACCCAATGAGGATGAAAAAGAAGTTGAACATTTGTGAGATTATTATCATTCTGACAGCTTAACCCCTTTCCGATAGTTGATCCTATATGAGAGAACTAGAGATGCGACAAACTTGTCTTTCAAATCAATATACTCATGATATGCGCCAAAAATCTGGAAGCATCTAATTTCAACCTTTCACGAATGAAACCACATAGCTGGGACATCTAAATATTTAGGATGAAATCATCTATTGGTTAGAGAAAATGAACACTTTTCTATGAGATAGACATGTTTTTGCCATAATAACTATCAAGTTGCAATACAAGGCCACTTCATGGGCAACTACAATACTAGAAACAAAGTGAGTTATTCACTGAGGCATGATCTAGGTGGACATGAAAGTCATACTGAGATGGGCGAACAAAAAGATCTTTCCGCAACGAATTTGTGAAAATCTCAAATTACCCAGAAACTTTATGCGGTCAAGTGGCCCCCTTTCAATTGACAGGTACACATATGATAGGTGCTGAGATATGCTCTCATGTTACTAGACAGTGGAAAGGTTCCTTGATATTACTCACAAAGGAGTAAAATGACTGTTCCAATCATAGGAGCCACATACACCGGAGAGAAAAAGAGTGGCTCAAGAAGGATCTCAACAATAGGCTGCTTTACATTTGATTTGATACCACATAGGTAAACTTTATGATGGTGCATGCATAGGAACTAGTGAGCATATGTTATCCATTCGATTCAAAAGGTTCTATAAGAAATTCATCAGGTATAATCCCTTGTTGAGAATTTAGAGAACCAAGTGGGAAGTATTAATCCTAGAGTTATAACTCAATTTCAAGGACATAATTATAGAGCTCAATTCCATAAAAGGTTGTAAATAAGAGAATTTGTGATAGAGTGGCTTCATGAATACTGCGTCTCGTTCAAAGAGTAGGTACATGCAACAATTTGTGATTCAACATCTTGTTAAGACCATGTTTATGAGAGCTCTTCAATATCGGTGCACATATACAACAAGGAAAAATTATGCGTGTCCATAATGATGTACTAAGGAGTGACTTACAGGGTGATTTTAGATTGACATGCCAATACCTTAATTGATGCCCCTCGACTCCACATCCATAACATATATTGGTACCATAGTAACATACCCCCGAATGATATCTCCTACATTTCACATAATGAGGATGGGGTCCGCTAAACTGACTCACCCCACTTACCTAATATTTATGCTTTTCGCATACATTATAAACATTCCCCTTAGTCTTCCTCCAAGACTTCATGGTAGGAGTAACAATCCCGGCAATAACTCATTGTATGGACTTTTGGAATTGCCCAAATCTACCATCCCTAACACGCTTCTCAGCATACTCACAACATGACGCAAAAATGTTTTCGCCCGCATATCGGGCAGACCGGGATGGGTGTATCCAACCTAAGGGCATTTGTTCTTCTTGTGCCCCCTTTTTCCACAACCATGACATATTTCAAGAATCATCCAACATAAACCCGAGTGGCTAAACCTGAGTGGCTCTTCTTTCATATCAAACATTTCGGCTTATTGATGCCAATAATCCTCTTTCATTTCTTAGGTGCTCTAACCACACAATCTGGTGGCATGGTGACATTAAATACTTCCCTTAGCAATTGGTTCTTTCATTCCCTCCTTGATGCCTCAAATCCGTGGGTTACTCATATGGAAAATGAGATACGACGAGGAAATTAGCTTCCTATCTTTAGCTCTATCGCACGATCTGGAGTATCAAAGAAGGGTGAAATTCCTAAATGTCCAAGTAGCCTCCTCATTATAGATGTGGTCGACAACACACCGATAAGAAGGACTCTACTAGACACGCTCCAAGACATCCTATGACACTTTAAAACCATAAGTTCTAATACCAAGTTTGTCACACCCCAAACTCGGGGAGCGCGACCGGCGCTCAACCGAGAGAACCAGGCCGAGCAAGCCTGTTAGATTTCCTTCTACCCAAACTCATCCACGAATAAAGAGGAGATGTAATCCATTAATTAAACACTAAAAAGATATTATAAACAACTTCCTTTTCATTCCCATTAGCAGCTTCATTCATAATTTCCAAAATATTACGAGTTTATAAAATTAATGAAAAACATGATTTCCGAATACTAACATTTCTAGTTCAATTCCCCAACATCAACCACAACCCACAACCTATCTACGGAGCCTCTAAGTACAATAGAAGAGTAATATGAAAATGCCGGTAATAAGGCCCCGGCTATACCTCAAAACACAGTACATGAGAAATGAAAGATACATGACCCCGAAATGAACTGGGGCTCACCAAATCAGCAGAAAAGAGTGTGCTTCTATTACTGATCAATGTCACCTGCTGTAGAACCACCTGCGTCCATTAAAGATGCAGCGCCCCCGGCAAAAGGGACGTTAGTACTGTCGAATAGCACTAGTATGTATAGCTAAAAGTCCTCGTTCAAAATAGAATGTCCATATAAGAAAAGGCAACACATAGAAACAACAAGTCTCAATCGGCAATATCCAAATGTTCAGTTAAAACATAATAATTTTCAAAATACGAACTTCATATACAATTTTGGTTGGGAGATCATTAGCACTGATATTCCACCGTCCTTATTAGCACGGAGTCCGATCATGCCTGATCGGCTAGGCCATCTCCCCACGAACAATGTGGTTTGACAAGTGATGTGAAAGAAAGTTGTTACCAAGAGTAGTACCACCATGTGCGCAACACGGTATCCGATCTCCACCAGATCCGCTAGGCCGCCTTCCCACATATGCCGTGTGGGTTGACTTTTTCAATCCACAAAAGTTCTAGTTTCATCCCAATTAAGGGGAATAATATCATAATTTCCCAAAGGTTCCAATTTCATCCCAAATAAGGGGAATAATCCCAATCTACCCCTACAACGGCACGTGTAGTTTCAGGTATGGGCCCTATGACCCACCCTTCATCGATTTTGCTAATGATGCTCCCAAAAATATTTTTTTGATTTGATTTGCACACAAAGCTAACATAAATACAATTGTACTCACCTCAACATCTTTCACATTGTATATATTCTCATTAGTATTTCCAGTCATTCACAACGACAATATTTCCTTTGCTCATTTGGCCATTCACAAGATTCTTTATTCCTGGCACGATGGCCGTATTTCATATTCCACACTTTCATCTCTTTCAATTTCAAAGATCACCATCAAATATCAACATATAGAATATTTTATAAATCATATACATCAAATCCATTTGAAATGGAAACTTCAATCACAAATGATTTCATCATAAAGAATGAGGCATACCAACCAACGATAGAAACACACGTGAAAATCATAAACAATCAATACACCATTTAATCTTGCAATATTCTTCCCCAGAAATGACAATGTACAATTTCAACACACGAGTATATAGAACTCGTATCACACTGGATATATTTATAAAGTAATGCACTAGTTAAAGCATTCACTGATGGGCGTGAATTGAGTATAAAAGCTCTTAGGCAAATTCTATTTTCCAAATAACTTTTAAAACAGTGGAGTCGAGGCTCATTTCATATTCTTTATCATATCCTCTCAAATCATTTTGTACTACTATCCATAATCATAACTTAAATTCTTGGCACGTTGACCACACTCTATTTCTTCAATCCTCTTATTTCATTTTCAAGCATCTTTAAAGATTATCAACAACAAGACACTTCCAATCAAGTCTTTAGGTACACATATGGGCAATTACGAGTCTTAAGCATATCGAGTTTTTCTCACCCAATTGGTATACTAGTTCTCATTTAAAACATGACTCAAAGCCACAACATTTTAATACGCAAACCATACTTTGAACATCTATATTTTGACATTAGGCTCATTCGGAATAAACAGGTTTATAGGGAATAACCCGGAATATAGAAGTTAGGAATCTTGAGCCAATCATACTTGATCTTATAGAAACATTATGGAATTCAATCCTAAGAGAGAAATTTTAGCCAACATACCTTGCTTTGAGCTTTCTTTAAATTACTACAACGTTCCGAAAATTCTAGCAATCCCAATCTATTTGAGACATAACAAAATTGAACACAAATTAGGAAGATATTCATGGTTTCAGCTCATTTGAACATTTTATCAAACACCAGGTGTGCAAATTTGGCTACAAGGTTCTTCTACAAGATTTCCTTCATTCCACAACCCAATATTTACTTATTTTAGCTCAACAATCTTCCCACAAACTTTATTGGTACAAGCATGTATAATTAACACTCTTACACCGAAAAATCATACTCTAAATCACCCATCTTTTACCCCAAACTCGAAATTGAAGACTAGGGGTTTGAATCTTACCTCTTGAGTGAAGATCTTGTGAGATTTTCTTGTCGGATTTCAAGGCTTGAACAAGATCTTGATGAACAAAACACTTCATCTACTTCCTCTCTCTAGAACACTCTCACTTCTCTCTAAAATATTAGTTTTTAGGTCAAAAATGACTTAACCCCTATCTCTACCCGGCCTTGGGGGTATTAAATGAGCTCCTACATGCACGGCCGCGCATCTGGCCGCGCACCTGAGGCAGAAACTCTCAAATATGCGCGGCCGCGCATCTGGGCGCGCATATGACACAGGTCCAATAAAATGGCCATAACTTTCTGTAGAAATATCCAAATGAAGAACGGTTTGATGCGTTGGAAACTAGACTCAAAGAGATTTAATTAGACAGGTAGATCACCACTAAGTCACTATATTGAGGGAGTTATATTCATTTGAATCCGAGTCTTGTGCCAATTGAAACATCACTTCCACTTAATGTGTCCAACTTGTTCCACACAAGTTCTTGCCATTCCCAAAACTCCTTAGTATGTTCCAACACATCTTAAACATACATTATCAATTCATCATGATGTGGCTCTATCCCATAGGTCTTCTTTAATGCTCAAATATGTTATTCCCAAATACCGTTGGTGCACTTTAAAATCTTAAATCATTAGAAAATTTTTACGGGGCCTTACAAGTAGTTTCAAAATTTGGCTAACTCCCTAAATTTCCAAACATTTCGCCAGTCTCCCTGGTAACTGGAGCTATCCACCTGTTAGAAAATCCTTGAAACACATCCTAACAACATATACATAATCCAACGATGTAACATAACACAAAACAACACCAACTCTGGCATCACAAGCAATATATATTACCAGAAAAGGAACACCCTTAACATCAATTGTAAAAATGATGTATAATTTATAGCAGGTAACCCTTAGAATTTTCATAGAACACAACTTTATAAGTACATGGATATTCAAACAAATAAGGATACTTTTTCTTCATTTCTTCCTCGGCCTCCCAAGTAGCCTCTTCAACATGTTGATTTCCCCATAACACTTTCACGGAGGCAATCTCTTTATTTCTCAACTTCCGGACTTGTCGATCGATAATAGAAACTGGAATCTCTTCATAAGTCAATTTCTCATTAACCTCAATAGTCTCAACCGAAACAATGAGTGTCGGGTCGTTAACTACTTTCTTCAACATAATGACATCTCCGGTGGTAGCTCAAGCTTGTACGCCATCTCACCGATCCTCTGAATGATTCTGTATGGTCCGACATACCTCGGACTCAATTTCCATTTCTTACCAAATCTCATTACACCTTTCATGGGGGAAACCTTCAAGAATACCCAATCATCTTCTTTGAACTCCAAATCCTTATGACGAACATCTGAATAGGACTTCTGATGACTCTGAGCAGTCTTCAACTGCTCCTTAATGATTTTAACTTTTTTCATAGCATGATGCAAGAGGTATGGGCCTATCAACTCTGCTTCCCCAATTTCGAACCACCCAATGGGAGATCTACATCTCCTTCCATATAAACCCTCGAACGGTGCCATCTAAATGCTAGCATGATAACTATTGTTGTAGGCAAATTCTATGAGTGGCAAATGATCATCCCAGCTACCTTTGAAGTCTAGAACATAAGCGCGCAACATATCCTCAAGCGTCTGAATAGTCCGCTCTGCCTTCCCGTCAGTCTACGGGTGAAAGGCTATACTAAGATTCACTTGAGTACCCAAACCTTGCTGAAATGTCTTCCAACAATTAGCGCTGAATTGTGCTCCCCGATCAGAAATGATAGAAAGTGGAGTGCCATGCAACTTGATTATTTCTTTGAAATACAACTGAGCATACTGTTCCGCTGTATCGGTAGCCTTAACCAGTAAAAAGTGGGCTGATTTCGTGAGTCTATCCATAATCACCCAATTCGAGTCAAACTTAGAGAAGTGTGAGGTAATCCTACCACAAAGTCCATATTAATTATTTTCCACTTCCGCATTGGAATTTCTACGTTCTGCGCCAACCCACCGAGCCTTTGGTGTTCGGCCTTACTTACTGACAAATTGGACACTTCGCCACAAGGTTCGCTACATTCCTCTTCCTATCATTCCACCAATAGACTTCTTTAAGATCATGATACATTTTTGTAGAACCTGGGTGCACGGAATACCTAGAAGTGTGAGACTCTGTCATGATTCTCTCCCGGAGACCATCTACATTTGGAACACATAGACGCCCTTGGTACCTTCGTGTACCATCACCCATGCCAAGAGAAAAAAAGGCATTGGTCATATGTTTATGAATTCCCTCTTTTAGTTGCACCAACAATGGATCGGTGTATGCTTCTCTTTGACTTCCACAATAAGCGATGATTCAGCCCTATTTTGCACAATTAACCCTCATTCACTAGAGTCCGCAAGACGAACTCCCAAACTAGCCAATCGGTGAACTTCCTTCGCGAATTTTCTTTGATATGCCTCCAAGTGTGCTAAACTACCCATAGATGTTCGGCTAAGAGCATCCGCCACAACATTAACCTTCCTCAGATGATATAAAATATCAATATCGTAATCCTTCAGTAATTCAAGCCATCTTCTTTGCCTCAGATTCAGCTCTTTCTATTTGAAAATATACTGAAGGCTCTTATGGTCCGTAAATATATCCACATGGACCCCATATATGTAATGACGCCAAATTTTCAATGCAAATACCACCTCCGCAAGTTCTAAATCATGTGTTGAATAGTTCTTTTCATGATTCTTGAGTTGCCTAGAAGCATAAGCTATCACCTTGCCATGTTGCATTAATACACACCTAAGCCCAATTCTTAAAGCATCGCAATATACCACAAATCCATCTGCACCTTCTGGTAAGGTCAACACCGGTGTCGTAGCCAATCTTGCTTTCAATTCCTGGAAACTCCTTCCACATGCATCTGACCATTGGAACCTAATTGCCTTCTGCGTCAATTTAGTCAATGGAGAGGTAAGAGTAGAAAACCTCTCCACAAACTTTCTGTAATATCCAGCTAAGCCTAAGAAACTGCGAATCTCTGTTGGAGTTGTAGGCCTCGGTCAATTCTTCACAGCTGCAATTTTCTGAGGATCAACCATAATTCCTTCACTATAGACTACATGACCCAAGAATGTGACAGATTCTAGCCAAAATTCACATTTTAAAAACTTTGCATATAATTTGTACTGATACAAGGTTTGCAGAACTGCCCTGAGATGATCAGCATAGTCCTCTCGATTATATGAATATACAAGAATATCTTCAATGAACACTATCACGAAGGAATCGAGGAACGACTTGAAAAGTCGGTTCATAAGATCCATGAAGGCTGCGGGGGCATTTGTTAGCCCAAAAGACATCACCAAAAATTCAAAGTGCCCATATCGGGTTCTAAACGCTTCTTTCGGAACATTTTGTTCCCTGATCTTCAATTGGTGATACCCGGATCGTAAATTAATTTTGGATAACTACCTAGCACCTTGCAATTGGTCAAACAAGTCATCTATCCTTGGCAGCGGGTACTTATTTTTGATAGTGACATTGTTAAGCTGCTGGTAGTCAATACACGTCCGTAGTGACCCATCTTTCTTCCTCACAAAAAGGACCGGTGCGCCCCAAGGTGACACACTTGGCCGGATGAAACCCTTTTCTAGCAAATCCCTCAATTTTTCCTTTAGCTCCTACAATTCTGTCGGTGCCATTATGTAGGGTGGAATAGATATAGGATGCGTGTCTGGCATCACATCAATCTCAAAATCAATCTCCCTGCCTGGTAGGATCCCAGGGAGTTCATCCGAAAAGACTCCTGGAAATTCATTCACAACAGGCACGGACTCAAGTGTAGGTGCCTCAGCATCGATGTCTGTAACCCGAACCAAATGGTAAATACACCTATTGTTGATCATTTTCGTGGCCTTAAGGTAAGAAATAAACCTACCATTTGGAACTACATCATCACCCTTCCACTCAATAACTGACTCATTTGAAAATTCGAACCTAATAGTTCTACTTCGGCAATCGAGCTTGGCAAAACATGAATAAAGCCAATCCATCCCCATTATCACATCAAAATCGACCATTCTCAATTCAATAAGATCGGCCATAGTGTCCTGACCACGCAACATGACAACACAATCCCTATAAACCCGCGCGGCCAAAATAGACTCACCAACCGGAGTAGATACAGAGAACGACTCATGAAGTTGTTCTAGTTCTATCCCAAATTCCATAGCAACGTAAGGAGTGACATATGACAAAGTGGAACCGGGATCAATAAGAGCATACACATCATGATATTGGACAGTCAATATACCTGTGACAACATCTGGAGAAGCCTCTAAATTCTGACAACATCTCCTAGCATAGAAACGGCCGGATCCTTCCGAACTCTATGCTCCACCCCTATTTGCACCATGCTCTGCGGGTGTTGGAGTGCCTCGAGCTGGAGGAGGTGCTGCGGATGTAGTAGCTGCAGAACTGGTTGGTTGTGCCATGCCCTTGCTCGCACCCTGGCGGGACGAACGACAATCCCTCTAATGTGACCCCTCAATCCGCAACCGTAGCATATGGGTAAGTCCATATAACAAATTTCCTAAGTGCATCTTTCCACACCTAGGGCACGGGGGCCTCCTCTGTTTCTGGAATCTACCACCATGACGATCCTGCTGATAGGATCCCCTGTTGCCCTGATTGGGCCTGAAACGGCTCCACTGTTGCTACTAAGTGGGCCCTGATGACGGTGCACTAGCCGAAGATTGAGCAAAGGACTGGGATGGCCCTGACGACCCTCCCCTGAATATTGACTTGCCACTACCAGAAGAATCACCCAAGTTGCCCGCAGACTGGGCCTTATTGCTACCCTCTCGCTCCATTTTGTTCCTCAATTTATGAGTCTGTTGCTTGAGCGAATGCCACCATCTTACCATAGGTCATATCAGAATTCAAGGCAACTGTAGCGGCCTCATTAATTAACAAGGGACTAAGTCCCTGCATAAACCGGTGCACTCTAGCCTCCATAGTAGGCAACATGTAAATAGCATACTTGGAAAAGTATGCGAATCTCATATGGTAATCCCACACACTCAGGCTACCTTGCCTCAGGTTCTCAAACTCAGCAGCACGGGCTGCCTTACTCTCGGCAGGCAAGAAATGATTAATGAAGGCATCGGCATACTCTCCTCATCTCGTAGGAGGGCTCCCTTCTTCACGGGACTCCTCCCATAGTTCAAACCAAGAATATGCCACCTCTTTCAAGCAGTAGGAGGCCAATTCCACTGCCTCCGTCTCAGTAGCATGCATAACTCAGAGAGACTTGTGCATCTCATCAATGAAGTCCTGGGGTCCTCCTCTGGGTTAGTACTCGTGAACACTGGAGGATCCAACTGGAGAAACTTGTTCATTCTGGAACTAGTAGAATCCCCTGGCTGACTGGAAGAAGTGGGTGCATCATTTTATCTCTGGGCCTGGGAAGCCACTATTTGAGCCAACATCTGTGTGGCTCCCCTAAGATCAATATCAGAAACACTAGATTCGGGAGCTGTAAATGGTACATCAGTTGGGGGTATCGTTGCACCCTAGGTAGGTGTAGGGACAGATGCGATCTGGTCAATTGTAGTCTGTGTAGTAACCGGAGGAATATTCTCACTCCTTTGGTTCTCACCGGCATCATCAAATATAGGATCAATTGTCACTCCTGGGGTGACATTGGCTCTTTGGCCAGTTCTTGCCTTCTTCTTAGGTGCCATGTACTGAATGTTAAAGTGAAGCACGAGTTAAAGGACGAACAATCTTACCATCAGCTTTATCGGACGATCGAGAACATGAAAGAAAGGTATTATTCCTAAATGCTCATGTAGCATCCTAATTATAGATGTGGTCGACAACACACCGATAAGAAGTACTCTACTAGACACGGCTCCGAGACTCCTAAGACATTTTAAAACCTTAGGCTCTGATACCAAGTTTGTCACGCCTCGAAATCGGGGAGCGCGACCGGCGCTCAATCGAGTGAACCTGGACGAGCAAGCCTATTAAATTTCCTTCTACCCAAACTCATCCATGAATAAATAGGATACACATTATCATTAATTAGACAATAAGATGATCATGTCTGCAATACCAATTTCTTACCATAAGTTACTTCATTTTGAAGTCTCAAATTTCACACACATATTAATAGTCTGAAGTAGAAATAGTAATTTAAACACAACATAACTAGTTTGACTTCCCCAACACCAATACACAACCCACACTATGTCTATAGAGCCTCTAATAGATACAAAAGAGTACTATGATAATATCGGCAACAAGGCCCCGGCTATACCTCAAACACAATACACGAGGAGCAAAAGATACATGACCCCAAAATGAACTGGGTCTCACCAAGTCAGCTGGGAAGAGGATGTACCCCTATCACTAATCAATGTCTCCTGATGTGGAACCACCTTCATCCATTGAAGATGCAGCGCCCCCGGCAAAAGGGACGTTAGTACATATGGAATAGTACTAGTATGAATGACAAAACACCCTCTCAATAGAATGATAAATAATACAAACAAGAATATCATAATAATAATGGAAGCCTTAAACAACATCAAACCACAATTTAGGATCAAGATAGTGTTCAAATTAATTTCCATATTTTTAAGTTGGAGATTCTTAGTACCGATATACCATCGTTCACAATACCATTATTCACAATAACAATACCACCGTACTCTTAGCACGGAGTTCGATCACGACCCGATCAGCTAGGCTATCTCATTAGAGACATCAACCACAATCACTCTCAATATCAATACTACCGTGCCTTTAACACCGAGTCCGATCACGACTCGATCGGCTAGGCTATCTCATTAGATACATCGACCACAATCACAATTTCAATTATAATTTCCAGCATAATCACCACTATGTGTGCGGCATGGTGTCCGATCACAACCCGATCGGCTAGGATGTCTTATTCGAGACATCAACCTTTTATATCAATCATCGCATTTCATACTTCTTTCACATATTTTCATTTCATTGGCATTAATGGCCATAATTATAAAATCATTCTTGGCACGTTGGCCGTATTTAGTATTTCATGCTCACCTTTTCACTTTCAACATCAACATTATAGTCACCGGTTTCCTGCGGATACGTGTCGAGATTCATGCTGTGACATCCGGCTGGTCACGGATATCACGGCCTTTTGTTGGTCGTGCTCGATTATCTAGTAATGCTCTTGTGGCCTCGATACTCCCAAGGGCAGACATTTTTCCCGGACCCCGGCTCGAGGGGCTCCTTGCCTCGATTCCTGTCCCTTACAGTCACGTCTCTTCCTTCGTTTACTTCATCAAAAATCGAGGCGTCCCGTGCGCTCGGTTTCACTCGGACACAGATAGTCCCCTCGTTTCTCGGAGAGTAAGTTTACGGAAACATCTAGAAACGATATGTGCACTTTGATTCCTTCTTCAATACGCCGTGATAGAAGTGACAAAGAATTTGAAACATCCCGTCAGTCGCGTCCTTACGACTTTAAACACATGTCAGCCATCGATAGGTCATCCCTGGATGTGAAACTACGCGAAGCCTTTATAAATACTCCCCTCATTCGTTCACTTTTTACCTTTTGATCAAGCTTCTACCTTCGAGTCTTCAGGATATCACTGCCCTTCTTCATACTCTAACATTTTTACCTCTGTTCTTTGAGATTCCTCAGTAAATTTCATGTTTTTACTTATTTTCTATCCAAATCAGCGCACTTGACCTTCTCAGTAAAGCTTTTACCTTTTATCTCCCAACCTTTCTTTGTATTTTTCAAACATTTTTCGGATATCAATGGCTAAAACATCAAAACCTGTTCCCCAAAAAGTTGCTTCCTCTTCTTCACAGCCGACTGTCGAAGTCGAAGAGACCACTCCCGATGTGATCGTCCTCGAGAAAACCGCTCCGTGTGCGTCATCCGATGTACCGGCTGCCGATCCTCCCTTGAAAATGTTTGTCCCCGGGGGGTGCTCGGTCGCGGATGATTTTAAGGTCGAAAATCCCTCGTCGGTGCAGGGCGGGTGTGAGGCAATATCTAGGTACATATGCTCTATCACCGAAGACCTCCTTCGTGCAGTTCGAAAGGACTGCGGCTGGGCGGATAAGGACGTAATAATCCCCGATCTCGATGACGTCATTACTACTCATGTGGAGGGGCATCTGAGTATTTACACTTACCCCTTCACACTAGGCCCGGTGGACCCAGTTATTCTGAACTTCTATAAGAGGTATGAAGTATGACTCGGTCTAATCCACCCGTCACTGTTGAGGATCGTAATCCTCTTTTAATACTTCGTGAACAAAATCAACTCATGTTGGTTCACCATCGATCATCTACTCCATCTATACAGTCCCTGAATCTTCTGATAGGGACTGATAAAGCTCATACGCCGGGCTAGCAAAGCCCTATTCTCAAGCATCGATGAGGACCGGGATCGAGGTTGGCAGGGACGTTTTGTCCGGGCGAGGACTGCAGACTTGATCCCTGTCTAGTTTAGGCCATTCCCCGAGAAGTGGAATGTATCACGTAAGCATAACTTTCCTTTAAATGTCGATTTTACGTTCATCTCATTTTTCCTCACCAGTATTTGCGGTGGTGCAGTTGTTGCTTGAGTCCCAAACGCCATTCTTCTGCTCAAGGAGTGGATCGAGGACATTTATTCGTAGATGCCTTATTCTGAGCGCACATGGCGTGAACTCTCGAAGGGTCGTTGGGAGGCCCGTTCTCACAGTAAGATCTCTTAGGGTCCACAGGGGCGAGCGTGAAGGGGTAAGTGTAAACACCCATATACCCCTTTTATGTGAGTAGTAATATCATCATTGGGCCTGGGGACGACCACGTCCTTACCCTCCCATTTACAGTCCGGTCGGACTATGGGTATGGTTTCTTCAGTGACGGAGCATATGTATTTCCATACTCCCTCGCCTCGGTCTTGTTGACTAGAGGCCTTCTCGACCTTGAAGTCATCCCTGATAGAGCAGCCCCCAGGTATGAAGCTTTTCATGGGGGGCTCCTGAGCCACCTCGGGAACGGCCACCTCGACATCTGTTGCATGTTGGGAAGATGAAGAGGCAGTCTGCTGAGACACTAACTTGGAAGTTTTAGCCATTATAATCTGAAAAATATAGGTCTGAAAAAAATATGGAGATTTGAAGATTGTATGAAGGTATGAAGGTCTGAGATGAAGGTTCAAAGAAGAAGTATGAAGATGAAGATGAAGATATGAAGGCTCAATGAAAAATGTATGAAGATCTGGAAAATTAAAAGCCGTTAGGATATTCGAAAGTAAAGTCTAGAATCGGAAAGTGGAAGAAGTGAAGAGAGATGAAGCTTTTATAGGGGGGAAAGACAATCAATGTGCAACGTTTCGCATTCGAAGACAGCCAGCCGATGACTGACACGTGTTCGAAGTCAGAGCGACGCGTCTGATGGGACGTTTCGATTTAATCGTCACTTCAGTTATAAAGTACAAGGGAAGAAACAGGGAATCATCTATCGTTTCCCATCGTTCCGACAAACATACTCTACAGAAAACGAGGGGGCTATCTATATTTGAGTAAAATCGGGGATAGAGCATACCCTGATTTTCCGGTGAAGAAAATGAAAGAAGGGCACGGACGCATGAGACTGAAATCGAGGTCGGGAATCTTTCGTATCGAGACCCATGAAGGATGATGTGTTCATCACCGGGCCTGATAAAGCAACGCTCCTCGGACCTGGAACGAGTTCTAAAACCTCGAAAAATACAGTAAATAGTTACACACGACGGATAAAGGGCCGTGATATTCGTACCCGACCGGATATCACTGCGCGGATCTCGCTCGATATCGGTTACGGGTCAGTAACTAACGGAAAAGGAAGATTTTTACCTTTTTTAGACTTGTACTAGGGATGTAACTCTCCTACTATATAAAGAGGAGGTTTTTTCTTTTGATAGACACATTATAACACGCAAATGAAAGCAATACAAATTCATTTCTCTGCTTTCTAGCAATTGCAAAAGCCCTAACTTAACTGTATGTTCTTCATCCGATTTGGGTTCGAACCAACGGTCCGAGCGAGGGCAAATCTACTTTTCAATCTAGGCTCAAGCTAGGCCGTAATATTACTACTAGTTTGATCATACATTTTATCTAAAACTCGTATATCTAATATTCTTGATTATTTGTGTTGAATCAATCTGCATATCCTTAAAACCGCGTACAAATTTAATTGTTATCCGATTTTAGAGTAAACATAGAGTGTGTTTGGTATGACCAATTTTTCCATGTTTGGTTGGCTAAAATATTGTGAAAAATATTTTCTTCATGAATTCTATCAATTGGAGGGAAATATTTTCAACACCAAGAGGAGGGAAAACATTTTTCAAATTTTTTTCAACCTTCCTCATCCTTTTTTCCATCCCCACCCACCCCCATGCCTACCCCTAACCCCCCACATCCCACCCTCGCCCCTCGCCCCTACCCTCACCCTACCCTCTCTCTCATCCCCCACTTGCCCCCACCCCCACAACCCTACCTCTCACCGCCTATCCCGCTATCCCCACCCCCACTTCCACTAAATATTTTTCACAAAAAATGTTCCACTCACCTATCAAACATGAAAAAATAAGTGATAAAACCATTCATTTCCAGAAGAAAAATATTTTCCTTCGTACCAAACACACCCTTAATCTCGATATGGATTCTGAAAGTAAGTAGCAGTTATTGCATGATGATCAGAATCCTCTACATTGTTGAACGAAGGATACAAAATTCTGCAGAATTTATATTGAGTCGGGTGGACACACTCAAAAAATGTATAAGGCGGCAAATGAGGTTATAGTTGTTGTCAGCAATATCGATACGAGGTTCACGGTATTATTGTCAAGGACAGTAAGACCAGATATTCTCTTCACAGTTGGCCCTGGCTTCCCAACCACCTGCAAGGTAAAATATCACCATATTAAACTCCGAATTATGAAGCATCAATAACCAAAGTCTTGTTTCTTGTTGTTTAGTCATTTGCTCCTTTACATAATGAACTCGGTATCCTTTTTTTCTCCAAATATTTTCTGGGGTATATCTTCGCTTTAAATATCAAGATACCACTTAGAATCAACAAAAGTTTTTTTAACGATACTTCTAAGATATTTTCAATAAATCTCCTTAGCAAAAAAGCACAACAACCGGCAATTTGTTTTTGAGAAATGATTTCCTAAACATACAGTAGACTGGCTGTATCTCTTCTTTTGGTTCAGTAAGTTATAATCCTTTAATTTAGGTATGCAAAAAAGACTGCTTCCATTTACCTTTCAATTGCTAAAAGAACGTTTGATTGGATATTAGAGCACAAAGAAAATTAATCATAACTTACTAGATCTTCTGAAATACTTATAAAATTATAATCTAAGTTGCTCTGACACGACAGTTTAGGTGTCGCATCCGTGTCGACACAACATTAGTATGGGTGCGAGCATGAGATTCGTACCGGATTTGGTCAAACAATTTTGGATACTTTGACCACGACGAACGAAAATATTCAAGACGAGATAGAAATTGATTCTCAAAATCTGAACCAAAACCAGGGTAAATTTGAAGAAAAATAGCATACTTTATCTAGCAAATCAATCATTTACTTATCTACAACTTGAGAATAGAAAAGAAATTCACACTTTGCAAGCTATAACATAAATATTCCACAAAATTTGCATAATTTAGAGATATTTTTATATATATATATTTTTTTTGAATCCAAACCCCACTTGTGGGAATATACTGGGTTTGTTGTTGTTATTTGGTTTGAATTATTTTTAGCGAGACCCCACCTTAGCAATACATTACACGCTGCAACTCAGATATGGACTTCAACCATCTCAGCAAAAAATGGCACGGATTGCTTTTATGGTTTTAGAAAATGCACTGACAGATGTTTTCTACATTTTTGGTTTTCATTTCCAGAGAAGAGGGGGTGGGCTGATTGGCTACTCTCTACTATTTCTTGCATAAACAAATCAATTACTAGTTCTTTTAAGATATTAATTACGACTAACCTTCTTCCGAACAGTACAGAATCCACTGAATTGCAGTGTTGCTCCCAATAAAGAATCAATTACACTACCGCATACTCCAGCCAATGCAGAAAGTGGTATCACCAAAAGCTGCTTTACAGTCACATCAGATGTGCATTTTGTAGTGAAAAATCCCAGGACTACAAATGTCAATCCAATGACAGCGCCTGCTGCTGCTGCAGCCAAGAGTCCTGCTTTTGTCACTCCACCATTTGTACCCCTTCGAACGGGCTGATTTTAAGTATAAGGGAGAAATGAGAAACATAATGTCTTAAATCTTTTACCTTCTGATAATAGTTCAAAAAGGGTCGACATAAAGCATCATTTTAAACTGATTATCATGAAAAATTTTAAGGTAGTTATCATGTTTCAAGGCTTAAGCTGGGAAGAACTCAGTTTATCATGAGACTAGCTCATAGTTGACTATCAATAAACTAATCAAAATTTGTAAGGACGAAAAAGAAAAAAGTAAAAGCTTAATCATAATCAGCATTTGATAACTATTCATCATTGAAGAGAAAAGGCACTGTGCATTGTTTTCGCCTATGTCAGGCTAAAGGATTAAGCAGATGTCAAAGCTTTAAATTCCCACCTTGAAGGTTGTAATAAGCCGAGGCTCCTCATTACTAAGTATCCCAAGCTCTGAAGACCATGTGTCCCCATTGCAGCAGCAATACTGACCAATGATACCACCAATTAAAGATGTTATTGTGCGTGACTCTTTTGAATCCAGACACTTGTCCTGTGACCCAATCAACTTCCATGCAGTCAGGACCAAAAGGGTAGCAATGCCACTGTTGAACAAGACTTGAATCCTGTAAACGCAAAGTAAAATGCTAATGAAGAAAGCTAACAACTCTCTCACACAATTACCTGTGGGCTTTCTACAAGGTTACTTGGTATCCAATCACACAAATTTAAAAATACATTCTGCTGAAATAACACTGGTCTTGAATAAAGCGTCAAAATGATACCCTTCCTTCTTATTCCTATCACATAATGACTAGGTGAGTTGTAAATTTTACGATGTCAGGATATCATTTTCTTATGGCAAATATAAGGGCTACAATGAACTTTTCTGAAAGTTTGCAACACCGACAAATTTGGTAGATAATATTGGTTTTAAGCACAAAGCACATAACGTGCTTTGAAAACACAGATTAATGTACAGAACTTCTACTAAAGACTAAATATTCACATTCACTTAACTGTCCTCGTTCTCAATCCAAAAAAGCACAGACTAATTGAGAAAACTTCTACAAAAGACTTAATTCCGGCATTCATCACATTCTCCATCTAGAAATCAGAAAACACTACATTGTCAAAGTTCTTACTGCTTCAAGAAAACTTCAATTTTAAATATTTAGTCAAAACTGTAATAAATGTTAGATAAGCCCTTATTAAAATAACTAGACAAGCAACTAAACAAGATTTTTCAGAAAGTAGTACCTCATACAGGCAGAGGATACAAGCACCATGTTAAATTTCAAAATTATTAACTGGTATGAGGTATCTTCATCTCATCTCAGTCCTTCCTTTGCACCTATTGAAAGGTATGAGATGAGATGAAGGCACCCGTTAACAATTTTGTAATTTAACATGGTGCTTCTAAGCACCGCCTATGTGATCTTGCTCACAATACCGGTTTCAAGCCCGGAAGGAGCTGAAGGTTGTGGTAGGTCAATAGCTAGCGTAAAACAAATCAAATTGTGATGAATTCTCACAATGTATACATCGGGACGTGCTCACGTAGACACAGGTTACATTAGTACTTGGGTGTGATAAAAATTAGTAAAGGGGTTCTATCACATCACAACCTCGACATGAGGGAGTATAAGCAAAGGTTTCTACATCAAGAACGAGTATGGGTAAAGAAGTTAGTCCTGCCACATCGACATCTAGGCGTGGTGCAATAGTGCTTGGATGGTTAGAGCAGCATGGCATCGGATCCACAATAAAACTGGCATTAATCACGTAACATCATAACCCAAGGAATCTATGAGTGGTTTTCATGGATTACCGCAAAGTATGAAGATTAAGCAACACTATAAGGTGAATATAATGTAAAATTTACACGTGGCTCGTGCTTTCAGCTCAGACATACTTCAACAACACTAAATTTCAACAGAACCTTTTTGCCATCAATCAAACACTAAATTCAAGAGAAATAGCAAAAATAATGGAAAATGAATCATATATCACCGCCCTAAATTTCTCATTTTTTCTTTTTCAAAATTTTCTAACATGTTGATAGACTTATCAATATATTATGAGTAATTATGGTTCTTGTATAGGTCCAGTGTCAGCGCATAGAGACCAATATGTAAGTTTGAGAATTGAAGAACCTCTACTGTTAGAAAATCTTATTCGCATATATAAAGTATTACTTCAACTAGTTAATTTATTGTTTCAATTTCATGCTAGAACTATCTATGTACACAAGAGTCATACAATGAGAGAAATGGGAGTATTACCAATCGCGTTGACCACCCTCTTTAAAATCAGCATCAAGTTTCCTCTTTCTATCTTCTCCAAATAGGGTAAACTTTGAACAAGTAAAAAAGAACACCAGCAGCATTGCTCCAAACCTAATAACTCCAGCCATACGAATTTCAGATCAAAAATCAGAAATCAACAACTAACAATAGAGTATTTATGCGACTGTTGCAAACCTGTAATTAACGGCAAGGTGAATAAACATGACAATGAATCCAGAAATGGCGCCGGACAAGTTGAGAGACTTCCGTTTGTGAGCTCTAATGGCGATTACCGATGAAACAAGTGCAGCCACTGCCGGTTGAATTAAATGTTTTTCCATTTTTTCGCCGGCAACTGCGACGCTTTCGGCTGATCTATGAATTTAGAGAGGTAGTAAGTGGAGAACTTATGTTAGTTGTTGAGTTGGCTTATTTTGACTTGATTCTCTAATATTCATTTGGCTGCTCTGTCTTTGTTGCACAGCGTAATCAATTCTTCGATTATCATAATCTGTGGTTGTATTTCCTTTCCAACTTTTACCTAGTCTTAGTTTGTGTGCCACTTTTATCTTTATTTTACAATAACAATTCAAAACGTTGATGCAAATTTAAAACAGCTTTATTTTACATAAGTTCAATAACTTTAGGACCCGTTTAGCCATGAGTTTTTGGGATTTATTTGGCAAGCACATGTTTGGCCATAAATTTTGCCCACATTTTAGCAAAATCCCAAATTCAAAATCCAAAATCCCAAAATCACTTCAATTGATGATTTTGGACCAAAACATGACCGTTACATTTTTAAATTTTTTTAAATATTACCCCAAACTTTTATAATTTATAAAAGAGCCCACATTTATTACGACCAACTAAATATTTGATGAATATGCTCCCTTATCAGCTCAATCCTTTGTGCATCTTACTTTTGCTTTTGATTTGTAGGCTAAATGGCTTTCTGAACACTCATATCAGTTAACTTTTTCTTCTTAATTAGGAGCCGTAATTCTCTAATGGGATTTCACTGTAATTAATGATTTATATAGTTCATTATAAAAATAATAATTTTGTACCAAACTTATTTATGTTCAGGGCTATGGTTTGTGATAATGATACTATTGGGTATTTGTGATAGTTTTTAGAACTTGTGGGTATAAGTCATGTTTCATGTTTTTTCAAATAAAAAGTGGAATATATTTTGAAAAATCATGTCCAAACACATTTTCATCTTCAAACCAAACTTCACCCAAATCAGATTTTTAAAAACTAATTTGGGAATCTATGGCCAAACGCTAGCTTAAAATCCCAAAATCATTAGCTGATCATTTTAAAAAATTTCGGGCATACATCCGAGAGAGAAGGATTAGTTCGTGTTTGGTTCAAGGGTGTGTTTGGTATGAAGAAAAATATATTCCTCGAAAAATAAGCGAACACTATATGATAAGAAATGGGTAAGGGTAGGGGAAGATGGTATGTTGGGGTTTAGGCGCCGGAGTGGCGGTGGAGATGTTGGAGGTGTAGGGGTGGGGTAGGAGGTGGGGGGTGGGGGTAGGGGTGGAGGTGGGGTTGGGAGGTGTGTATAAGGTAAAATCGATTTATATTAAATACTCGAATGACAGCGTGACACGTGGAACCAGAGACAGACGGAAGATGAAGCGAGTAGAAACCAAGACCGAGGACAACAACTTCGGTTGGCATCGAGTAGACCCCGAAGGGAACATAATCAACGGGAGCAAATGAATACTTGTCACCAGAAGACATTCAATGAAGAATATTCCATAGTATTAAATACGCAACCGTTACAGAAAATTTTGGCATTCATGGAATGCCGTTACATATTCATCAATGGCCCCTATTATTGTCATTTAAGAGGGGCTTGATCCTAAAACTTTATTCCCTAGGTATATCTATAAATAGCGACTTCAACAACTATTGTAACACATAAATTTTAGCAAACTTATACTACACACTTTTCCAAGCTAAACAATACTTTATTTTTTGTCTAATATTATTCTTATTGTTGCCTTCGGAAGCCTTGCTCCCGGAACCAAGTTATATGCTATTTATCTCGATTTCAATGCAGTCTTTTATTTTATTTAATTTATTTATCATTTTTGGATCAAATCCGTTCGCTTGTCTATAAACACGTAATAAATTCAACTGTACTGTTTTACGAGTAAACTATTTGGCGCCCACCGTATGGCTTAGACAGTTGTGTAATTGAATTGATCCTTGCATCTATTACTAACTTGTTTGATTCTTTGTTTCATAGCAAAAATCAAAAAAAATGGCAGCTAACGATGTCAACATCACACACAACTCGGTCTGTGACACCGTAACGAGGAGGACGTAGCAACTCCGGTCCATGGCGGGCGTTATCCCTGACATATACGGGAGACAACTCCTGATGACGCTGAGGATGAGAACATTGCAGAAACAGTAAATGTAAGGCCCTATAATTTTTTTTTAATGATTTAAGATTTTAATGTGCGTCAACGGTATTTGGGAATAACGTATTTGACTATTAAAGGAGACCTATGGGATAGAGCCACATCATTTTGAATTGATAATATATGTTTAAGGTGTGTTGAAATATAGTAAGGAATTTTATGAATGGCAAGAACTTGTGTGGAACAAGTTGGATACATTAAGTGGAAAGGATATTTCAATTGGCACAAAATCCGACTTCAAATGAATAGAACTCTTTCAATATAATGACTTAGGTGGTGATCTACCTATCACATTAAATCCCTTTGCGTCTAGTTTCCAACGCATCAAATTGTTCGTCATTTGGATATGCATACAGAAAGTTATGGCTATTTTACTGAACCTATGTCATATGCGCGGCTAGATGCGCGGCCGCGCATATTTGGGAGTTTCTGCCTTGTGTGCGCGGCCACTTGCCCAGGTATGCAGCCGCGCACATAGGAGCCCTAAAAATACCCCCATGGTTGGGGAGAGAGAGTGGCTAAGTCATTTCTTCAAGACTAGGGCTTTCTCTCCATCACCCATCCGGCCAAGGCTTCTAATTGTAACACCATGGAAAATTTTGAAGAACTTAAGTGTAAAGCCCGGTAAAATTTGCAAAGAAAATAATGTTTCATGGTGCTGGACTAGGCTTACGTGTTTGAGGATTATAGAAATTCCGCGGCTCGGACCTTTTGGGTTGAACAATGCACGGGAGAGTAAAGAAAATTTTTTGACGAAAAAGTGCATTTCTGCAGTCCATTATGCGACCGCAGAATCACTCTGCGAACTGCATAATGGCCACAGAGTGAGGCAGTTAATTGGGTCATATGCGACTGCATAACTGTTATGCGGATCGCATAGTGACCGCAGACTCAAGCAAGTTTTTGATCATTTTTGTCGGCGATTATGCGACCGATATGCGGTCCGCATATCCATTATGCGGTCGCATATGCGACCGCAGAACCTATTTCGGAGCTTCATTTTTGGGTTTTTAAAACCCGACCCTACTTCGTTAAATACATGCAAAGAGTTATTTTTGAGCAAATATTCTGATGTTTTAGAGAGAAGGGAGAGTTTTTTTAGAGAGAGAGAGAAAACCCTAGGCTAATTATTCATCAAGTCTTGCTCAAATCTTGGAAGATTAACAAGGAAAACCCACAAGTTCTTCATCTAAGAGGTAAGGTTCCATACCCTAGTTTTCAATTTCGAATTTGGGTAGAAGATGGTTGATTAGGAGTATGATTCATGAGTATGAGAGTATTATTTATACATGCATGTACCAATAAGAATTGTGGGAAGATTGTTGAACCTAAATAAGTAAGGATTGGGTTGTAGAGTGAAAGAAATCTTGTAGAAGAACCTTGTGGTTAAATTTGCACACCTAGTGTTTGATAAAATGCTCAAATGAGCTAAGACCATGAATATCTTCCCAATTATGGTTCAATTTTGTTATGTCTCAAAATAGATTGGGATTGCTAGAATTTCCGGAACGTTGTAGTAATTTAAGGAAAGCTCAAAGCAAGGTATATTGGCTAAACTTTCTCTCTTGGAATTGAATTCCATAATGTTACCGTGAGTTTCAAAGTATGGGTGGTGTATTAAAATGATGTGGCTTTAAATCATATTTCAAATGAAAGCTAGTATGCCAAATTGTGTGAGAAAATCTCAATATTCTTAAGACTCTTAATTGCTCATATGTGTACCTAAAATCTTGATTGGGAATGTCTTATTGTTGATAACCTATAAAGATGGTTGGAAGTGAAATCAGTGAATTGAGGATATAAAGTGTGGCCAACGTACCAATAGTGAAAGGTATACTTGTGGCCAATGGTGCCGATGTAATGAAATAATGTGAGAAAGATTATGAAATGAGCTTTGACTCAACTATTCCAAAATTGACTTCGACAATATAATTGGCATTTCAGGTGCACCACTAGTATTAAAGGGCTCGGGCTCGAAGAAGTATACACAATTGCCGTTCAAAACCGAACACAATGACAGAATTAATTCCGAAGTGGTTGAAAATGCTGGACATACCAATGTTTGATGGGAATTCAGACCCTCAGGAGCACATCACAACTTATAAAACGGCGGTGAAATGAAATGACTTGGCTCAACATAAAATTGAGTCTGTCGTGTTGAAGAAATTTGGAGAAACACTCACGAGAGGGCCTTGACGTGGTATTCACTCCTACATGAACACTCGATCGCTTCTTTTGAAATGCTCGCATATTCTTTCATTAAGACCCATGCCAGGGCCAAAAAGGTCCAGGCCCGAAAGGCGAACATATTCAGTATTTCGGAAGGAGAGTCCGAATTGCTATGCGAGTTCATGATCAGGTTTCAGAAATAAAGGATGTAGTTATTGGCCATACCAGATGAATGGACAATTGAGGCATATACTAAGGGTTGAACCCGAGGAGCTCCGACGCCTCCCGGAAGCTGAAAGAAAGCTTGCTCGAGTTCCAAGCAACCACATAGGCATATGCCCATAACCGCTATGAATCAAAGATAAGGATAGAAGATGATCAGGTCAGATTCCTGGCATCAACCAAAGGTCGAGATCGAGAAATGAACAGGGATAAATCAAAAGATGATTTTGATGCAGATCAATGATCTTCTAAGGGTCATTTCTTGTCCTACGAGAGGGCCGAAGGATGCTACAGCAAGGGGTTCCGGTCGGTGGATAGGTTCACCCCCGATAGAAGGGTTGACCATGACCGAAATAACAGTTCATTGCAGGACAAAGAGGCATCGAGTTCCCGGGATTCCACATATCCAAAGCTTTTCAAATATAATTTCAATGTCAGCATAATGGAGCTAGTATCAGCGATGAGTAACATCAAGGAAGCACGGTTCCCGAGGCCGATGAGATCCGATCCCAGATAGAGAGATCCTAATTTATGGTGCGAATATTATGGGACTAATGGCCACCGAATTGGGGACTGTCGACATCTGCGCGAGGAGGTAGCCACACTATTGAAAAATGTCCATCTTAGGGAATTCTTAAGCGACTAGGCTAAGAATAATTACGGCCCTAACCCAGACAACGCAAAGCACTCGAAGATAGGTGAAGAGCCTCCTCGACTAACTATCAACATGATTTTCGAGGGGAATGAGATCAATGATGTAACCTTCTAGGCGGAGAAAAAGACAAAGGTGTCGGTGACTCATAGCAACAGACTCCGGGAAGTCTCCGAAGACAATATCACCTTTATAGAAGAAGACACAGATGGACTTCTTCTGCCGCACATTGATACCCTGGTAATTTCTCTTAAAGTTTTAGATTTCAAGATTAAACATGTTTTGGTTGACCTATTCAATTGAGAGTGCCGGAACAAGCCAAGTTAATCGGAAGCATCATTCCGGCAACAAAACTCCTTGCCGGATTCAACTTAGCAAGTGTGATGACCCGGGGGGAGATCTTGCTACCTACGAATGCCGAAGGGGTCATGAAGACCACCATATTTGAAGGGGTGGACAGCGACCTGGGCTACAAAATAATTCCCGGTAGGCCATGATTTCATGAGATGAAAGGCGTGCCATCCACATATCACCAAATGTTGAAATTCCCAACTCTAGAAGGAATCAAACAAATAAGAAGGGATCAACCAGCAGCAAGGGAAATGAAAGCGGTATCGATTTCTAGTAGTAAAGGGAAGGAACTCAACGCATAGCAATTACAGGAACCGACGCCTGCTCCTGAGCCAAGTTAAGATGACAAAGGGGAGTAGTCGTTGGAATCCCACCAGGTACCAAGATATTTTCAGGTACCGGAAGAAAAGGACTCGACCAAGTCCACGGCAGAAGAACTCGAACAATTGGCTTTGTTCGAAAATTCCTGGAGAGAAAATTCCACTTGGGGACATGCCTCAACCTCGAGCTCAGGTCAGGATTTATTAATTTTCTTAAAACTAATGTTAATTGTTTTGCATGGTCGCATACGGATATGATAGGTATCCCGGTAGAGGTGGTCGTGTACAAGTTAAGCTTGGACCCAAGTAACCCACCGGTAAGGCAGAAAAAGTGCCCGATAGCCGAGGTCAGAAACATGTTTGTTAAAGAAGAGGTAACTCGATTACTTGACATCTATTCAATCTGGAAGGTAAAGTATCCCGACTGGCTAGCTAATGTAGTTGTTTTTCCGAAAAAGAATAATAAATTTCGTATGTGCGTAGATTATAAGGACTTGAATAAAGTGTGCCTAAAAGACTCATTCCTACTGCCAAGCATCGATCAAATGATTGACGCCACGGTTGGGAACGAGTTAATGAATTTCCTTGATGCCTATTTCGGGTACAATCAAATTAAGATGAACCCGTAGGATCAGGAAAAAATTTTGTTAATAATGAACGTTGGCACGTATTGTTATAATATGATGCCCTTCGGGCTTAAAAACGCCGGAGCCACTTATCAAAGGCTCGTGAACACGATATTCGAAAAGCAAATAGGCAAAACAATGGAAGTGTACATAGATGATATGCTGGTCAAGTCTTTGAATACAGGTGACCATTTAAAACACCTCCAGGAAACATTCGACATCCAAAGGAAGCACAACATGAAGCTCAACCCCTAAAAATATGTATTCGGAGTTAGCTCCAGCAAATTCTTGGGGTTCCTGGTGTCACAGAGGGATCAAAGTCAATTCTGATAAGATCAAAGCCATCAAGGACATCCCAGACCAACTAACAAATGTAAAAGAAGTCAAAAGGCTAACCATAAGACTGGCCGCTCAAAGCAGGTTCATTTATCGATCATCGGAAAAATGTCATCACTTCTTCTCACTTTTGAAAAAGAACAACAACTTCCAATGGAATCCACTAATAGGCACTAAAGACCTGAAATGATATCTATTGAGCCCTTTGTTACTATCAAAACCGTAGGAAGGCGAACAATTGCTAATATACTTAGCCGACTCGGAGGTAGCGGTAAGTGCCATTCTAATCCGGGAGGACAAAGGTGCGCAATCTCCTATTTATTATGTTAGCAAACTTTTGACGGGAGTGGAAACTCGTTATCCGCACCTCGAAAAATTGGCCTTATCTCTCATAGTCGTCTCTCGAAAGCTTATGCCTTATTTTCAATGCCACCCTATAGCCGTGGTGACAACCTTTCCCCTACAGAATGTCCTACACAAACCTGAGTTGTCAGGTAGGCTGGCCAAATGTGCAGTTGAATTATGAATTTGATATTGAGTATATACCTAGGATTGTGATCAAATCACAAGTTTTGGCCGACTTCGTGGCCGATTTCAATCCCGGGCTACTGCCTTTGGCAGCAAAAGAAGCAGTGTTGGTGTCAAAAATGACATTAGGAGTTTGGACCCTATTCACAGATAAAGCTTCCAATGTGAAAGGGTTCGGGCTCGGGGTGGTCCTAATCACGCCTTCGGGAGAAACCTTGAGGCAGGCCATAATAACTGTTCCTTTGACTAACAAGGAAGCCGAGTATAAGGCATTGATTGCATGACTTGAATTGGCCCAGGGACTTGGCTCCAAGGTCATAGAAATCAAATGTGATTCGCAGCTGGTGGTAAACTGAGTTTATGGGATCTTTGAATCAAAGGAGGAACGCATGCAGCAGTATGTGATTAAAGTTCAAACTTTACTCATGTCTTTCCGGGAATGGCCAATCACCCACATCCCGAGAGAAGAAAATGTGGAAGCAGATGCATTGGCCAACTTAGGGTCGTCCATAGAGATGAAGGGATCAAACTCAGGTACTGTCGTACAACTCATGCATTCGGTACTAGATGCGGACGATTATTGTGATGTAAATACAACCAACCTAGTCTGGGACTGGAGGAATGAGATAATCGATTACCTTGTGCACGACAAGCTGCCCGAAGACCCAATGACATCCCAGGAACTCTGCACCAAAGCAGCTCATTATAGATTCTGGGGAGGACAGTTATATAGAAGGTTCTTCCAAGACCCGTTGGCCCGATATTTAGGAGACTCCGAGGCTGACTATGTCATGAGAGAGGTTCATGAAAGAATCTGCGGGAATCATACCGGTGCAGATTCATTGGTCCTAAAATTAGTCAGGGCCGGATTCTACTGGCCCCAGATGGAGCAAGATGAGAAGGCATTCGTTCAGAAATGTGACAAGTGTCAGCGCCATGCACAGTTGGTGTAACAACCGGCAAAACTATTGCACTCGGTACTGTCCCCTTGGCCATTTATGAAATGGGGGATAGATATAGTCGGGCCGCTGCCATCGGATCCCATGAAGGTAATGTTTCTTTTAATTTTAACTGATTATTGTACTAAATGGGTTGAAGCAGGTCCTTACCAAAAAATTTGTGAGCGCGAAGTGGTCAATTTCCTATGGGAATACATAATTTGCCAGTTCAGAATACCGAAGGATATTGCCTATGATAATGGGCCATAGTTCATAGGCTCATAGGTCACAAAATTCCTTGAAGAATTAAAAATTAAAAGAATCACATCTTCGCCACACCATCCGAGCGCAAATAGGCAAGCAGAATCAACCAATAAGGTGATTATTCAAAACCACAAAAAGAGGTTGGAAGCAGCCAAAGGCAAGTGGCCTGAAGAGTTACCGAGAGTGTTGTGGGCATATCGAATGATGGCCAAGTCGAGCACAGGAGAGATGCCTTTCTCTCTCGTATACAGTGCACAAGCTTTGATCCTGGTGGAAGTAGGAGAACCGACCATACGGTACTTTCGCGCAGACGAAGAAGCAAATAATGAGGCATTACTTGTCAGACTGGAGTTCTTGACAAAAATAGGGACTTGGCGCACAAAAGGATGGTGGCCTAGAAACAAAGAATGGAAATGTACTATAACCGAAGGGCCAATCTCCGTTATTTCAAAGTAGGAGACTTGGCTTTAAGGAAAGTAACCCAGAACACCCCGAAGCTCAACGCAGGAAAGCTGGGTTCGACGTGGGAAGGCCCCTATCGGGTCTCTGCTATCACCGGGAAAAGGGTCATATGAATTAGAGAACCAAGACGGAGTCAAATTTCTGAGAAACTGGAACGTGACTCACCTCAAAAGGTATTACTGCTGATGGATCCTGCTTATACTGAAAGTGTGTGCTGCACTCTTTTTTCCTTCGCCTAGTTTTTGTCCCAATTGGGTTTTTTTCTAGTAATGTTTTTAATGAGGTAGCAATGAAAAACATACTATGAAGAAAACGTCATCAGCAGAGATAAGACCCTTAAACGACAAGGCATTGAGACAACAAACCACTGCAAGATGGTTAAATAGTCTTTGGCTCGGTGGAAAATTCCTAATGGGAAGCAAAACTTGCCACCGGACCAAAGGCTATTCAACCGTTCACAAGTGTTTTCCGCAAACAAGCCACTAGGGGTGGTTATATCATCTTTGGTTGGATAGCAAAGTTCCTAAGAGAAAATGAAGCTTGCTACTGAACCAAATATTATCCAACCATTCACTAGTGTTTTCCTTCAAAGGCACAAGACTTCCAATGTTCCAATTCACATTCTTCGCATTCAAACACTGGGGGAATGATAGGGGGGGATAGTATGAGGATACGACAACCTGATTGCCACAAAAATCGGGACTACGAGACCTGGGAACAATAACGTCTCATCATGATCGGGGACTGCACAGATAGCCCCGTAGAAACAAGTTGTACAGAATAGCCACATGTATTGGCAATTTCTTTTCTTTCAGCACTCGACTGCTTATGTACTTTTGAAGATAGAAGGAATAAAATGAAATCCTTTTATTTTTTTCTTGTTTCTTGTCCAAATGATGAATTGATTTTATCATTTGAAAGTTAACTAAGTATTTCAAATGTTAGTGCCGGAATGAACATGAGACGTCCTCTTCAAGAGCACTGTATACATAAGAGGTCCCTTTCTTATGAAACCCTCACAGTAAAGGGATGGTGCCGGAACCCAAATGCTATCAGGGGAAAATACACCCGAAGCCTTGCCTAACATGAGGCAAAAAGAATAAACTTTGTGCAATACTTAAACAAAAAGCACCTTTATTTGTTAAATGTGTTGTTACGCCCCGTAGTATTATGTCGATGTTACGCTCCGCAGTATTATATTACGATGATGTTATACTCTGTAGTATTGTACATTGAATTTGTCGTAAGATAATTGATATCAGTTCAAGGACAAGATTATTTGGAGATTATAAGTATTATGCTCTTTCAAACAAGTGACGAGTAAATTCGTGAAGGTGAGAGTGTAAGCAAATCGAAGAAAATGAATTTCATTGAAGTTTGACATTTTGAGATAAAATATGGTCCAAGCTACAATACCCCGTATTTATGGATTAGTGCCATACAAGGTACTACATGACCATGATAGTATGATGTATAAGGTGTATTAAAAATGAGTAGTATTTTAAGTAGTTTGAGATAATTCTTAATTATGTGGATAATTGATTAATTATTGGGTAATGGGATATTATCCATGTAATTAAGGATTTGTGAATAATTGTAGGTGGGGACAAAGACTCCCCCATGTGGAAGCAAGCCACCCCAAGCTTTATGACTCTTAAGACTTATGGATTATGTGGCAAAGATTAAGGATTAAAGGTATGTAGTTAAGCTACCACATAAAGTGGGCCGCACATCCATACATAAAACATCTCAAATTTAAGAATCATGAATAAGCTACTTAAGTCACATAAGTCACTCTAATACGCATCTGCATATATCACATACGCAACGTAAGACCTTCAATAATTCAAAGCAACGTCAGATTTTGCAATTATAAGGGAGTACGGTGCAATCTTTCTCAAGAATATCATACGAATTTTTCCCTACTCCTATCTTGCCATCACGTGTTTTGTCGTAATTAACGTGTGTTAGAAGGATTGTCAAGAGAATTGACTCAGGTATGTTAAGGCTATCCCTTCTTTTCTTTTGGCATTTATCCATACGATACATACAAAACGAGCAAATGCACAACTTCCATAAATGACTCTATTCATAGAAATGCTAGATATGCTTATGTTCTTGATTCCTCATGTGTTCTATTATGCTATCATCTATTCACGGGTCTAAGAAAATACGTAAGTTGATAAAGTTTACTTCATGATATTAATTAAAGGCATAATAGTCTTATGACATTCCGAGAAATTTTATTGACGTACTTCTCATGCATTGCATTAATTTACATTGCCCATGACCAGATGGCATTATATACGTATATATATGTATATTATATGTATATGAGAAATGGAAAAAGGTTACGGCATTATATACGCACCACCACATGATCAGCTGGTATTCGTTGATGATTTAACCATAATGGCCGAGATGATAAGATGGGATGCCCTTAGAGGCTTGATGACGTTGTGAATGCATATACCTAAGCATGGTATGATATTGATACGCATATGCATGACACTGTAAATATTAATGATTCATAGAGTTATTCAGACATACATGTCGAGTCTTTTACTCCATGTTTTTCTCATGTCTATTGTTTACTGATTTTCATTCCTTACATACACGGTACATTATTTGTACTGACATCCCTTTTTCTTGGGGACGCTGCATATCATGACCGCAGGTCCTGATAGATAGGTCGAGAGTCCTCCAAGTAGGCTATCGGCTCAGGGAAAGGTGTTGGTACGCTCCATTTGCTCTGGAGTTGCTTGTTTGGTCAGTATAATTTAGACATTTATTGTTTGGTATGGCGGAGCTCTATCCCGACCTTTATGACAATTATGTATTCTTAGAGGCTTGTAGACAAATGTCATGTACGTAAAAGATTGTATGGTCTTGGCGGCCTATGTTCATTGTACGAGTGATTATTTTGGTCTTATAGGCCCGCACTTCTCATGTATAAGTTGGTATTTCATGTTGTACTCTACTTATCTCACGGCAGCCTCTCCGGCTCAGTTATCTATGATAGTATGATACAAAAAGATACATTATATTGGTACTCGGTTGAGTAAGGTACCGGGTGCCCGTCGTGGCCCATCGGTTTGGGTCGTGACAAAAGTGGTATCAGAGCAGTTCTGTCCTAGGGAGACTACAAGCCGTGTCTAGTAGAGTCTTGTTTATGGGTGTGTTGTGCACCACACTTATAAGCATGAGGCTACAGAGCATTTAGGACTGTATTTCTTTCTTCTTACTCTAGATCATGTGATAGAGCTTAGTTGTAAGAACTCAATTTCCTAAACTCTGTCTTATTTATAATACGACGATGCCTACATCCAGAAAGACGGTTGGTAAGAGATATAGCTGTGGAAGAGTTGAGTAAGAGGAACTCGATTTTTCATGATGCTTATGATGAGTAAATATGAGGTCTTCAGCAGATCATGTGTGTACTAATACATGTAAGCCTCTTGATAAGGAGCCTTAAGGCAAGAATATCTATCCACCCCTATGGTGAAAGGCAATGCGAGATTCAGAAGATAGATACAAGTTCGAACAAATAAAAGAAGTAAGGTGAAGAAAGGTATGAGGCGCCCAGTTAATGAAGATTATCAGTATTTACAATTCAGCCAGAGAAATATAAGTATTTTGAGTTACCTTCAACAATAGCAGAGGTATGTACAATTGGTCACACCCATCTTATTTATGCCCTATGGGGACTAACAGAAGTAGTATAAGAGAAGGCAGGATATCAAGATCTAGCTAGGGTTAGGATAACCCAAAATGGTGGATGGATTGTTAGCAATAGTTGACATTTCCGAAGGGATATTGCAAATGTGCTAATAGATCTCCTAGCAAGACACCCAGAGGGTGCACTCTAAAATAGTACAGCCAGATATGAATACTATAAAGATAGGCATTGGAAGCCTGGATGCTCAGTGTAGCTCCCGTCCCTAGTGGATAAAGAGTGTTAGGAAACCCGAAGAGCCAGTAGATGGAGCAAGGGGAGCTAAAAGCAAAAGAATGTCTTGTTCAAGTTTTCAGAATAAAGTGATAAACATAAATGTTAGCATGAAATAAGAAGAGAGTTAATGAAGCATTATGAGTAAGATGTGATACATGGATGACAACGGTAGATAAAAAAGATGACAGTATTACAGAGTCTATAGTCAAGTGAAGGAAAGGACGAGAGGTGACAGGCCTTGAGACAACAAAAGAATATAGGCCATAAAATCATATCCTCATTTCGAGAAATAAGTTCGTGACTCTAACGTGATTACCAAAAGGAAAAATTAGACCCCAGAGTAATAAGAAATCAGCATGGACTGATGAACAAGATAAACTAAATATGAACTAGGGACTGAGTAATAGTCAGCATCATGAGAATTTTAGAGATTGCGACCCGGTGATAATGGAATGGACGATAGAAGAATACCCTTTAAAGGTCATTCAAGAAGACGCTTCCCTAAGCTTAAGGGACTGTATGTGCCAGTTATACTAAGTGTCACCCTCACGAGTGAGGAATTTTGTTATCCTTGGTACAGAAGGATTACCGCGAGGCGAGTAAGGATCATCGATGATGTGAAAAGATGCCAAAGATGAAAAGGTAAAATACCTATACGTAGATCATTGTAGCACTAAATCTTAGTGCTCCCCTAAAGGGGGGAATATAGTGTAATGTGGCATTAAGTTAGAATTAAGTAGTTCTAGTAACTATGGAATGGTAAAGGAAGAATGTGATAAAAAAATGAGAAAGGGATGAGATTGCACTTATTCAAATCCTACAGATATGCTACGGTTCTAGAACATTATGCAAACACGACGTCAAGGAGAGGAAGTAAGGGTTCCTGACCGAGATGTTATTGAAAAATAAGGAACCGATGTGAGACGTAAGTTAAGACAAAGGAAATAACCCAAGAAAGATTACTTGGAATATTGATATGAGAGTGGGCCAACGAGTAGTTAGTAGTTGATTCAGGAGGAGCCTAGTTATGGCTAGACAAGAGGATACAGACAATCAACATGCTGTGCAAGATAAACATAGTGAATCCTGTCTCGTAGATATGACATTATAATACTTGGGATATATTCAGATAGGAGTTGGAGTAGTTAAAGGCACCGTATGAGTGTTACGAAAATAAAAGAGAGTACAACTAGGAAGACAGTCAATACTTCAGTTCAGGAGCAACCCTACAAGCACAAGTGTGTGGAAATAAGTAATTACGAATAATTATAGGTGAGGAAGAACATCAAAAAAAATAAAATCCGTCAAGTATATGATGTAATAAGCTCGCACCTTTACAAGAGTCAGAAGGTCTTCCCTAAGTACTACAATGAAAGGCTAGCTGGGAGAATAAGGAAGAGGGCTTCAACCTAAGCACAGTGACCTAAAAAGGAAATGGTCTTGTAACAACAGTCTCACTACAATATTGTATGCACTCCATAAGAAAGTGGCACCTACCATGGCTAATGAATGGGAAGTAAAATTAAAAGTAATATTCGAGATCATATGAGTTGCACAAAAACTCTGGCATGCATGGGAACTAAGATAAGCTAAGTATGCACGCAACAAAGGGGCAGAAAGACGAGGAAAGGTAATAGCTTACATTTAAAGAAAGTCGAGAAGGAACGAAAGGAATTATTCGATCAATGATCCAGAGTTAGTTACATTATGAATGCACTCAAGATTTCGGAGTATTATCCATGCAGCATATATGCTGACAATCATACAGCCATAGAAGACTCTGATATAAGTTAAAAGAAAGAATTGAGTCCAGGTCATAGACAAAGGATTGAATCATTAGAAGATTATATCATAGATATTCCATAGCTCCCATGAAAGGCTAAAGTAATACCAGGAGCCGTAAATCGAAAAATAGCTTAAGCCTACATAAAGGCTGATTAGAAGGAAGAGGAAACTAAAGAGTTACATTAACTGAGTAAATCAGGAGTCTGATTATTGGACCCAGAAAATTATAGACATTATGATTGAGAACATTGCAGAATCACTCTTAATATCAGAGGTACAAGAGAGATAGTACAACAACCATATTCTATAACGGCTCTACGAGAAAGTCAATTAGAAGAGTACCAGCCTCATAAGAAGTCAGTATGAAGCTTCCACCTGATTATGTATGCCCCAAAGGTGCAAGTGTTATAATAGAGCTTCCAGTTGTGGATGTGAATCATACCTATATGGAAGGGAGGTCATGAAAGAAATAGAAGATGTGATGCGAGATTTTAAGGCAAGTAAGGTAAAGGTGAACAACGTATGAGATACTCAGGTGCAAAAGGTTGTGAATAATCTATAACTTCAAGATGAAGAGCTAGAAGCATTTGGATTCAGTATCCAGGAATAATAGCGGCATCGTCAGTGGCATATCTTCCAGCCTATGGCTTCTAGATACCGAGAGGCTTAGTTAAGAGAGTAAAGAAGAGTTTGAGACGATGTAATGTCTCGCTTGATATTTTAGAATAACATAAGGAAATCCAGGGTACAAGCAGGTTGAAGGAAGGTTGCGAGTAGTAATAATAGATTGTGTAGATCGCAAGCTAAAGTATGGTAAAATTACAAGGTTTTAGAAAGACATGAGTAAGGATAAGAAAAGGTGAGTGAGAAGGTGACGAAAATGGATAAGTCCTCGGGATTAAGCCCAAGAAAACAAGAAGAGATGATGGTTTCTCTAAGTTATAGAAAACTCAGTATAGCCTGAATAAACTCAAACGAGTCTAAGACTAGTAGCATTTAGAAGAGATGGAATGCTGCCCCGGTAGTATAATGAGGGTGTGATTGTGATAGATAAAGGATGACGTTTGGGCCTTCGATTGAGTAATGATTTGAAGAGAATTTCATGAACTGTACGTGATTAAAATACCTACATAAGTGAATCATATTGGGATGCTATAAAATATGGTTATTGATGTACAGTATCTCCACTAAATGGATCAGGAAAATCACTTCAAATATTCCTTGATGCAACGTAAGCCCTAGTGGCAAGGTATTACGTAAGAAGTTTCAAGTTATCACTGGTATATTGTGGATCAATATTGAGGTGAATCAACGATGGATGGACAAAAGTCACAAAGTATGAGATGAGATTAGGTCGTCATTCTTAAGATGAACAGTAATGAGGAAGCACTAAAGGACTTAAACATATACATATAGGATAAGCAACGAGAGTAAGCTGGAATTTGGTAGAAGACCTCAGCAACAATAAACCAAGGTAAGAGTTATGGTATATTATGATCTACCTAGATGCAAGGTCTATGAAATAAGATATAACAATATCCGTAAGTTCGACAAAGTACCGAGCGAAGAACTTCAGTGTACCTATAGATGCCCAGAGGGACATCTCATTAAGCTCTGTATATGTTTACAAAGTGAGGCCTAGAGATTGGCTAAAAGCTGGAGGAAAAACAAAGGGAGAGAAGAGTCGTATAGGCGCACTTACAAAGTCAGAGTCGTACATGCTGCATGATAAAAGGTAGTAACAGTTACAAGATTGGAAGGATTACGACCACGAGTCGTGGTGTGAGAAAGAGGCATAAAGGGGGAAATGCCCTGGCCTTTGGATTTATTCACAGAATAGTTGCCTAAATGGAAAGGACATTATTAAAACCATTCGTAAGAGCCATCTAGTTATGAGACCGATAAATGCATTAGTCAACATTCAAGGACGAATGTTCTAAAGGGGGAATGATGTTACGCCCCGCAATATTACGTCGATGTTACGCAGTATTATATTACGACGATGTTATACCCTGTAGTATTGTACGTTCAATTTGTCGTAAGATAATTGACATCAATTCAAGGACAAGATTATTTGGAGATTATAAGTATTATGCTACTTCAAACAAGTGACGAGTAAATTTGTGGAGGTGAGAGGGTAAGCAAATCAAAGAAAATGAATTTCGTCGAAGTTTGACATTTTGAAATAAAATACGGTCCAAGCTATAATACCTCATATTTATGGATTAGTGCCATACAAGGTACTACATGAACATGATAGTATGATGTATAATGTGTATTAAAAATGAGTAGTATTTTAAGTAGTTTGGAATAATTCTTAATTATATGGGTAATTGGTTAATTATTGGTTTAATGGGAGATTAACCATGTAATTAAGGATTTGTGAATAATTGTAGGTGGGGATAAAGCCCCCCACTCCCCCATGTGGAAGCAAGCCACCCCAAGCTTTATGACTCTTAAGACTTATGGATTATGTGGCAAAGATTAAGGATTAAAGGTATGTGGTTAAGCCACCACATAAGTGGGGCCCACATCCATACATAAAGCATCTCAAATTTAAGAATCATGAATAAGCTACATAAGTCACATAAGTCATTCTAATATGCATATGCATATATTACATAAGCAATGTAAGACCTTCAACAATTCAAAGCAACGTGAAATTTTGCAATTATAAGGGAGTACAATACAATCTTTCTCAAGAATATCATACGGATTTTTTCCTACTCCGATTTTGCCGTCACATGTTTTGTCGCAATTAATGTGTGTTAGAGGGATTGTCAATAGAATCAACTCAGGTATGTTAAGGCTATTCCTTCTTTCCTTTTGGCATGATCCATACGATAACGAAACGAGCAAATGCACAACTTCCATAAATGACTTTATTCATAGAAATGCTAGATATGCTTATGTTCTTGATTCCCCATGTGTTCTATTATGCTATCATCTATTCACGGGTCTCAGAAGATACGTAAGTTGATAAAGTTTACTTCATGATATTAATTAATGGCATAATGGTCTTATGACATTTCGAGAAATTTTATTGACATACTTCTCATGCATTGCATTAATTTACATTGACCCATGACCAGATGGCGTTATATACGCGTATATATGTATATTATATGTATATGGGAAATTGACAAAGGTTATGTTTTTATATACGCACCACCACCTGATCAGCTGGTATACGTTGATGATTTGCACACAGTGGCTGAGATGATATGATGGGATGCCCTCAGAGGCTTGATGATGTTATGAACGCATATACCTAAGCATGGTATGATATCTATATGCATATGCATGACATTGTAAATATTAATGATTCACAGAGTTATTCAGACATACATGTCGAGTCTTTTACTTTATGCTTTTCTCATGTCAATTGTTTACTGATTTTTATTCCTTAAATACTCGGTACATTATTTGTACTAACATCCCTTTTGCCTGGGGATGCTGCGTATCATGCCCACAGGTCCTGATAGACAGGTCGAGAGTCCTCCAAGTAGGCTATCAGCTCAGCGGAAGGCGTTGGTGCGCTCCATTTGCTTCAGAGTTACTTGTTTGGCCAGTATGATTTAGACATGTATTTTTTGGTATGGCGGGGCTCTGTCCCGACCTTTATGACAATTATGTATTCTTAGAGGCTTGTAGACAGATGTCATGTACGTAAAAGATTGTATGGCCTTGTCGGCCTATGTTTAGTGTACGAGTGGTTATTTTGGTCTTATAGGACCGTATGTCTTATGTATTAGTTGGTATTTCAAGTCATACTCTACTTATCTCACGGCAGCCTCTCCGGCTCAGTTATCTATGATAGTATGATACGAAAAGATACATTAAATTGGTACTCTATTAAGTAAGGTACCGGGTGCCCGTCGCGGCCCATCAGTTTGGGTTGTGACATGTGCCAAGCAGCACAAATACAAAAATACAAAAGGAAAACAACAAAGGAAAAGAAAGCAAAAAAGGTAAACTATGTCACTACCAGAACTCGGGGAAAGAGAAACATCTATGCCCCGGAGAAAAGTAGGCGGATCTGCCGCCAACGCAGGATCCTCGCGTTCATCATTATTCTCTTGTAGTTCCTCCTCGGTTCCTGAGGACTCAGAACTGAAACTAGAAGAATCAGTTGCATCAGGCTGAGCTGGGAGGCATTCTCGAGCAGTTAACTTTAGCGTCCGGGCCTTGACGATCCTATCGTCGATATTAATAGCGCACGCTTTGGCCTCTTCTAAGGTTTTTCTCCTCATGTGGCACATAGAATGTGTCTTTTCAATAATGAGAGAATCTCCTTGGTGCTGGAGTTTTGCTTTAAGCCTATCAACCTCGGCAAAAGGCCATCCCGCTCGGATCTCATGGTGGTAAGGCTAAGATCGAGATCACGGATTGTGGTTATATGAACCTTATTGTGCTCCATGATCTTCTTATTCACTCACTAAATGGAGGCAGACTCGTGTTCGGCAGCAGCAAGCACGACATCTTGAACTTCAGACCACTTAGCCTTAGCTTCTTGGAATTGAACATTTAATTGAGAAGCTTCTTGACTAAGGGCCACTACCTCCTGCTCACTAAGCTGTAGTTGGGCCTCAAGATCACTCGCCTTGGTGGCTTTCACTTCTAATACCGGGTGGCACACGGCCAGTTGATTCCTATCGGCCAACAGTTGATTCCGCTCAGACTTGAGTCCTTCTTTGTCAAGGATAAATTTTTGAAGGCCCTCAGAAGCAAGGAAGTTGGCCTGTAAAACATATATCGAGGTCAAAAACCCTTTTTGTAATAGATGAAGAGAAACAAGCAGTTAAATGAATAAGTATAATACCACTACTGCATTGTGCATGGCATTATTTATCATACACTCCCCGAAAGTGAGTGTATTTTCTTCTTATCTTTCTCTAAAGCCAACGACTTCAGATAATTTGCGCATTCCACCAGTCTAGATAGCAGATGGCACTCTGTTGACACCGAGAGAGAGAGAGACATTCTCCTCCTTAGGGATTTGCAAAAGGGGGAGAGTAATTGTGCCCCAAATTCCCATTGTCAGGTGATTAGGGAGGAGGGACGTCCTCCCCTCGGGCGTCTGCGGCCGGTGAGAGAGATGTAGTAGTTGCTGGTGATGATGGTATGGCTGGTGTGGAGGGAGATGAAGCTGATGGTGTTATAGGTTGAGAAAAAGCATTGGCAGAGGTGATATTTATTGGTTTCTCACAAATCGAAGGGGGAAGAGGCCCGGTACTCGACCTCATAGTACTGGGAGAAGTACTTGGGATCGGAAAGGGAGAATCAACATTCTCCCCTTAGTCAAATTCTCCCTAGAGCGCTCGGGCATCATCCTTGATTGGGGTTCTAAGATCTTCATACTGAGCATTCTATGGAGCTGATGAAGGTCATTGTCTCTTTTGTAGGGAAGCCCCTTCATCACTGGCTTCCCCATCATCATTAATAACCACAGCGACAGCGGCTGGCTCGGGCGTGGTATTCTTCACTTCCTTATTTTTACCCTCGGCCGAGGAGGAACGCCACCTTTTTTGGTTTCTTGTTCTCCGACTGGGGACTCTGAGAGGAACACCTGCATTGGAAGCAGAACCCGAGGGCACCAGTCCGGGTGAGAGCCCCCTTCAATAACCTCGCAACCTCTACGGGATCAACCAAAATATCCTCCTCGGGGACAAAAATAAAACCCAGTGGGAGACCTAAATCAAACAAGGAGGTAGGGTTAGTATATTTACTCATGTACAAAGATGGAATAAAAGAAGAGTTTGTTTACCATGATTCTTGGCCCTCCACCTGTATTTGGGGGCCAATTCCTTCCACCGGCGGGTCTTTGGCATAGTGATATCCAGAATCTTCTGAACCCACCAGTCCAGATCTTCAACCCTTGGTGGTGTCCACCGAGTTGCTAATATAATGAAAGAACAAAGGTTAACAATGACACGAAACAACCTATTTTCAATAAAGAGACAAACTTTTAACTTACGTGAACAATTCCAGGATTCGGGGAAGGATGGAGTTGTGTCCAGGATGATATCCCTGGTAGCAATGATGACAAACCGCTCCATCCATCCATGATCATTATCAACATACATGCTGGTTAGAAAAGCATGGTGGCCACATTTACTGAAGTTAATTACTCCCCCACGAAAGATTTTGGGGGAGTAAAGGTTCATCACATGTGCCATGGTGAGTGACTCCTTTATTTCCTGGCTCAACCATCGTAGACAGGCCACCGTTTTTCACACCTAAGGGCCCACCTGAGCTAGGCAAACCTGGTACCGCTGGTACAATTCCAAAACCACGGGGTCAAGTCCCCTGCTCAAAGAAAACGGACACAAAGTGAAGGGGTATGTGTAAACATACAGGAAACCCTTTTTGGTGAAGGTTACCCGCTCCACCGGATTGGGAGCAATGATGTTTAAGGCATGGCAGTCACAATCTTCCTTCACAGTAGGAATACTAGAAGGGTGAATAGAATAAGGGTATTTACCAACAACCCAAGTTCGGGGATATGAAGTAGGGAACTTCTCTTTGAAGTCCTTGGAAGTGTTGAGATGTATGGGAATGATGGTGCTCACCATGGGAGGATCATCATAAACATCCACCTGTTTGTCTTTGCTCCTCTTCGGTCACCCACCGAAGAGCAGACCTGAGTTCTTGGAAGAGTTAGTACAAGAAGCCATAATGATAAGAAGATGATAAGAGTTTTTTAGAAGAAGATCAAAGAGAGATGAAAGTAGAAGGAAGTTAAAAGAAAAGAAGTTGAGAGAGTTTATGAAGTTTTTAGAAGTGAAAGAGGTCGAATCAGACGTAGAAGTAAAGTTATAGGCGGCTAAAATCGTGGCCATAATTATCTCGAGAATCGGCGAAAATATTGCTAAATTGTGGAGTAAAATGAGCCAAGTCCCGTAATCTCATTCTTTTACCTAGCTGCATATATCGCAATCGCAAACTCGTATTCGCAATTGCGATGTACGCAAAAGAGAACCACTTATCGTAATCCAGATGTCGCAAATGCGACTGATCCTTCGCATTTGCGAAGGTCCAACACCTCGCAAAAGCGAACCAAGCTTCGCAATTGCAAAGCTGTTCCTAGGTCCCCAGTGTCAGAATTGCGACCCATCCATCACATTTGCGATACCCATTCATTCACAAAAGCGAACATAAATTTGCAAAAAGAAAAGTGCCCGCTCCTTCCCAATCTTCAAAAATGCGACCTAGCGCTCACAAATGTGAGGTTCGCATTTATGAACAGGTCCTCACAAATGCGAGACCTGCAACCTAGCACACCAGCAACCCTTCAACTATGTGAAAACAGTCCGCAACCAATCTGAAACTCACCCAAGGTCCTCGGGCTCCAATATGAACATTCATACAAGTGTATGAACATCATACAAACTCCCCCCGCAAGCCCAAATCATCAAAATAACATAAAAATAAAGAATCGCTCACCAAAACTCATGATTTTCAATGTTCAAACTCAAATTTCCAAATTTTTACATAAAGCGTCGAAACGTCCTTGGGTTACCCGGTATCCTAACCAAACATGCCTATAAGTCCAAATTCATCATACAAACCTATCTGAATCATCAAAACATCGATACGAGGTCGTTTACCAAAAATGTTGACCGTGGCAAACTCTAGCCACTTTCAAAGTCAAAAATCACATTTGATTTTAAAAATACGCATTTGGACTTTCCGTAAATCGACATGGACCATGCACGTAAGTCATAGATCATCAAATAAATCTATGACAGATCTCAAAGTACAAAAAGGGAAGCTAGTACTCAAAATAACCTATTGGGTCGTTATATTCTCCATCTATAAAAGAAACGTTCGTTCTCGAACGGACATAGAAATGTACCTGGACTGGCAAAAAGACGCGGGTATTTACTCCTCATGTTAGACTCGGACTCCCAAGTAGCCTCCTCAATCGGCTGACCTCTCCAATGCACTTTCGCAGAAGGAATATCTATCGATCTCAACTTTCAAACCTGCCTGTCTAGAATTGCCACTGACTCCTCCCCATAGGTCAAATTCTCATAAAGTTGCACCGCACTGAAGTCTAAAACATGTGACATATCCTCAGGTACTTCCAAAGCATGGAAACATGAAACACCGGGTGTACCCCCACTATTCTAGGAGGCAATGCAAGCCTATAAGCAACCTCCCCAACTCTCTCTATGATCTCAAATAGGACAATAAACTTCGGGCTCAACTTTCCTTTCTTCCTAAATTGCATCACACCCTTCATAGGGGAAACTCAGAGAATAACCTTCTCACTCTCAATGTAAGCCACATCGCGAATCATCCTATAATCAGAACTCTTTTGCATGGATAGTGCTGTATGAAGCCGCTCCTGAATCAATTTCACCATCTTCATAGCATCACATACAAAATCTGTGTCCAACACTCTAGTCTCACCGGGCTCAAAGCAATCAACCAGAGAACGAAATCACCTCCCATATACGGCCTCATATGGAGCCACCTGGATAATCAACCAATAGTTGTTGTTGTAGGCAAATTCCGCTAGAGGAAGAAACTAGTCCCGTTGACCTCCGTAATCAATAGAGCATGCCCTCAACATATCCTCCAAAATCCGAATGGTCAGCTCTGAGGGTGAAACGCGGTACTCAATTTAACCTGCATGCCCAACTCACGCTTCACATATATCCAAAAGTGTGAAGTGAATTGCGTGCCACAATCATAATTGAAAGAAATAAGTACACTATGTAGGTGAATAATTTCGCGAATGTAAATCTGAGCCAACTGCTCTGAAGAGTAGGATGTCATCACCGGAATGAAATGCGCGGACTTGGTAAATCTGTCCACAATGACCCAAATGACATCATACTTCCTCAAGGTCTACGGTAAGCCTACCAGAAAGTCCATAGTGATGCTCTCCCATTTCAACTCCGATATCACTAACTTCTGAGTCAACCCACCTGGTTTCTGATGTTCATACTTCACCTGTTGACAATTCAAACACCGAGAGACATGTCCAACAATGTCTTTCTTCATATTTTTCCACCAACAATGCTGCTTCAAGTCACAATACATCTTCGTGACACCTGAGTGAATGGAATACCATGAACTATGAGACTCTTCAAGGATCAACTCTCTCAGCCCATTAACATTCAAAACACAAATCTGTCCCTGAAGACGCATAACACCATCATTTCCAATCACAACCTTCTTAGAACCACCACGCTGCATCGTGTCTTTCAACACGAATAAGTGAGGATCATCAAACACGTGAGCCTTGATACGCTCCAGTAAAGATGACTGTTCCACAACACAAGCAAGAACCCTACTACGCTCTGAAATATCCAACCTCACTAACTGGTAAGCCAATGCTTGAACATCCATGACTAATGGCCTTTCCACTATCGATATAAATGCCAAATTGCCCATGCTTTTCGCCTTCCTACTCAAGGCATTGGACACCATATTGGCGTTCCCCAGATGATATAATATGGTGATATCATAGTCTTTCAATAACTCAAACCATCTCCCTTACCTCAAATTAACATCCTTTTGCTTGAATAGATGTGGAGACTCTGATGATCGGTGTAGAACACGCATAAAACGTTGTATAGATAGTGCCTCCAAATCTTGAGTGCGTGAACAATGCCTGCTAACTCCAAGTCATGCACATGTAATTCTTCTCATGTACCTTCAACTGACGAGACACGTAGGCAATGACCCTACCGTCCTACATCAATACCACGCCAAGTCTGATACACAATGCATCATAATATATAGTGTAAGTCCCCAAACCAGTGGGCAACACCAATATTGGGGCTGTAGTCAAGGCAGTCTTGAGGTTCTGAAAGCTCTCATCAAACTCATCAGACCATCTAAAAAGAGCGCCATTTTGAGTCAGCTTACTCAATGGGGTTGAGATAGATGAAAACCCCTCCACGAACCGACGATAGTAGCTCGCCAAACCTAAGAAGCTCCCAATCTCTACAGCTGAAGTAGGTCTAGGTCAATTCTGAATTGCCTCAATCTTCTTGGGGTCCACCTCGATACCATGAGAATACACAACATGACCCAAGAAGGTGACTGAGTCCAATCAAAACTCACACTTCGAAAACATGGCATACAACTGATGATCCTTCAAAGACTGAAGTACAATACCTAAGTGCTGCTCGTGCTCCTCTCTACTACAGGAGTAAACCACAATGTCATTAATGAAGAGAATCACGAAGGAATCCAAACAAGGCTTGAACACTGAGTTCATAAAATCCATGAAGGCTACTAGAGCACTCGTTATGCCAAATGACATCACTAAGAACTCGTAATGATCAGATCGAGTCCTAAAAGCTGTCTAAGGGACATCCAATGCCCTAATCTTCACCTGATGGTAACCAAATCTCAAATCAATCCTGGAAAACACCTTGACACTCTGAAGCTATACAAATGAATCATCAATCTTGGGAAATGGATACTTGTTCTTGATAGTAACCTTGTTCAACTACCAATAGTCAATGCGCATCCTCATCGATCCGCCCTTCTTCTTAACAAACAACACCGGCGTACCTCAAGGTGAAATCTAGGTCTAATGAATCCCTTGTCAAGCAAATCTTGCATCTAATCCTTCAACTCGGGTGGATCCATGGGGTAATGCAGAATAGAAATAGGCTGAGTATCCAGAACCAAATCAATGCAAAAGTCAATATCCCTATCGGGTGGCATACGCGTCAAATATGTAGGAAACACCTCTAGAGACTCACTCATAACTGGTACCAAATCTATAGTTGGAACCTCTACACTAGAATCCCGTATGTAAGCCTAAAACACTAAACACCCCTTCTCAACCATATGCCTAGCCTTCAACTATGAAACCACCCTGCTAGTGGAGTGACCCCGGGTCCCTCTCCACTCTAATCTAGGCAACTCCAGCATTGTTAACGTCACAGTCTTGGTATGACAATCCAAGATAGCGTGATACGAGGACAACCAATCCATACCGAGAATGACCTCAAGATCCACCATATTGAAAAACAGAATATCAATCGTAGTATCAAAATCAATAATAGTAACAACACAAGAGCGGTATACCCGATCAACTACTATGGAATCTCCAACTGGTGTAGACACCGAAATAGGAACATCAAGAGACTCACGAGGCATACTTAAGTGCGAAGAAAAATATAAAGAACATAAGAATATGTAGAACTTGAATAAAAAAATAAGGAAGAGTCTCTATGACAAACTGAGATAATACCTGTAATAACTGCATTGGACAATGGGGCTGAGCCCCACCAACTTGTCCTCCACCTCTAACTAACTAGCCTTCACCTCGGGCTACCTGAACCCGACCTCTAGCTGGTTGAGCGGGTGGTGGAGCCACCGATGCTTGAATCATGGCACGAGTAACCTGGTGTGGCTTATTACTCTGCGACCAAGGGCAAAACCTCTCGACGTGGCTCAGATCCCCACATACATAACAAGCCCCCTGCTGATGTGGTTGCTGAACCTAGAGCTGTCCCTAACAACCCAAACAACCACCCTGGTAACTCTATATTGGAGGTGCTCAGAACGAGGTCCATAAGCACTATGGCTGCCTGAAGTACCATGGGTGACTTGTAAAGATAACTGCATCAGTCTCATAGGATGGCCTCTACCAAAGGAACCCCCTCCTCCAGACAAGGCACCACTAAATCCTCCAAAATGACGGGGTTGTCTGAGGTTGTCTCCCTTGCCTGGCTCCTGATGCACTTGATCCTCTTGGCGATCTCCATTACCCGAGTAAAGGAAATCTCAACCTCGGTCTCTAAGGCCATCTGAAGTCTGATGCTATATGTAAGACCCTATATGAACCTGCACAACTTCTCGCTCTTAGTAGGGATTAGGATAGTTGCATGGCGTGATAGATCAACAAATCAACACAAATGGGAATGCGAAGAAGTACCCATCAAGTCCTGCCCAACCTAGCTCAACACTATGCGAACGCGTAGTCCAAGACGCGAACGCGAAAGCTTAAAGCCTCAACCACAGTGAACACGATCCTTAAAGCGCGAACGCAAAGAAGACCAGCTCCTGACACTACGCGATCATGGCTTCATCCTTGTGATCGCAAAGAACAATTGAAGCATCGGAAACCACAAGAAACCAGGAGTGCAAAATGACACAAAATGGTCTGGAACCTGTCCGAAACTCACCCGAGCCCCTTGGTACCCCGTCCGAACATGCCAACAAGTCCCAAAATATAACACAGACCTACTCGAGGCCTCAAATTGCACATAACAACATCAAAACCATGAATCGCCCCTCAAATCAAACTTAATAAACTTTTGAACTTTAAACTTCCAAAACTCGTACCGAACCATATCAAATCAACTCGGAACGACCTCAAATTATACACACAAGTTCAAAATGACATAAAAAACCTATTTCAACTCCTGCAACAACAATCCAAACCCGATATCATCATAGTGAACTCCTGGTTAAACTTATGAACCTTCCAAACCTTCAAATTGCCAACTTTCGTCAATTATGGACAAAACCTTCTAGAAGCCTCCAAATGCAAATCCGAGCATACGCCCAAGTCCAAATTCACCATCGTGACCTAACGTAATCATCAAGACTCCGATCTAAGGTCAAATACATAAAAGTCAAACTTAGTCAACTCTTCCAACTAAAAGCTTCCTAAATGAGAATCATTCTTCCAAATCAATCCCGAACCACTCGACAACCAAAACCGACGATATGCACAAGTCATAATACACCATATGAATATACTTAGGACCTCAAACCACCGAACGAAGTGCAATTGCTCAAAACAACCAATCGAATTAGTACATTCTCCCCCATTTAAATATACGTTCGTCCTTGAACGTGCCAATAGTCATTCTAAAGCCATCAATCACTATATAAACTTACCATTCACATACTCATGGGTGAACCCATGTCACCCCAATTTGCATAAGCCCATCAACACAATCCAAATGAAGATCCTTACTTTAACGTTAGCCCATAAACTTTAGAGCCTAATTCCTAAAATCCTGAATTCTTCATGAGACCCGAATCTCGCATCTTTACACTGTATAAGTCTTAACAGGCTATATCAAGCCATAACCATAATCCAAGATATAATCATATAATGTACCGTATAACTTAGATACTCATAGCAATAAATTCCAACCACAATAGTTGCCTAGTAACCAAAACCCAGTACGGATAACAAACCTCATATCAAATAAAACCTTATTTCAAACCTTCGTACACTGCCAATGATGAAAGAAACATGCAATAACTCATAACCTCCAATTAGATAAACAAGTCGTGGAGCTCTCTCGTCCTACAAGAACCGTAGACAAAATCTAATGTGACTAGTGATGCTTATTCCAAACATTCCTTAATCAAATCTGATAGCACTCATTTCCAGGTCCAATAAACTCACCTCATCCAGTATAAGCCACACGACTAACGCGCCACCCCAATACCATCTAGTGCCACATACCATGCAATCCGTGCACTAAACAAACGACAACTCAAATGTACCCAATGATGGATAGAGAATCAAATGAGAGGATCATCCCGCAAGCTCACAGATACTGCCACAAAGTGCAATGCTACGAACCTATCATACCAAATAGAAAAAGAACACACAAAACAAGCACAAAGATCATATCCCAACATAACCCCACTAAAATGCATGGCCCAATCCACACACCGGTCCACATGGAATACCTCAATCCATGATGCTCACAATCCATAACCATATGCATATCAACAACAACCACGCGAAGTGCATGACCATAACCATAGAAAAATGAATAATAAAATATACTGCAAGCATGAAGACCATAACCAATGCGCGATCAACCATTCAACTCCATAAAAGCCATCTCGCTTGAATTCTTCCACAAGGCCCAAATAGCACCGCATCATGTGTAAATAGTCAATAGTCTCACAACTCATCGTAGCATAGAAGAGTAACTCATGGAACCTATCAAAACACGAATAAGAGCAACTCTAACCAATGGCACATCCTTCAACAATAGTTGTGCTGAGTAAATAAATACGATCCGATGTTGAATACACATTCTCATTAGGCCTACCCGTGGCCTCCAAATCAATCATGATCCTCCCGAAATAGGTAGATAACCTTCGAAAAGTCCACAATAACCTATCCATAACACGTACAATCAGCCGTCAACCTCTTAGCACACCTTCACTGTCTGCAACCGAGGAACAATCTGCCTCTGAGAACCTTCCTAGTCTTTAACTCCCCAAAATACAAAAATCTCCCTATCCGATCCCAACTCCACCACTCAAATAAGTGACACATACCTCATACAAAATCATCTCACGAGGGAATCCCATAATCTTCCATGGCACATAGCAAAATCTGAACATCAACAATCGAGCAACCAAGTGGTTACTGTAATACCAATCAAGCATCCGCAAGTCAAAACATGGTGCACCTTATGAAATGCACACCCTTCTCAGTTGATACTAGATAGTGCCAGCATAATTGTAAACATCTAAAATCGTCCATATTGTTTAAAACACATGACCTTCCCCTCGAAACTGAACCGCAAATTTGTACATGCAAATCTCAATCCCACACATCACCCCGCATCTATCATGTCATCATAGGAAAACACGAGAACCCCATTATCAACCCCCAATCACAAACAAGATACACATTCTGTCAGCTAGAAACCTTCCACTTGACTCACATCCAACAGAAAATAACAACATGTAACGTACTCCTCATGCGGGTAGAAGACATCCATATCAAGAAGTGGTAAAAATCATCGAGAACTCTTCGAAACCCATTCGCACAAGACCAAACCATCAAAAGGGAATCCCTCTAACTCAACCAAGTCACACAGGTTACACAAATCCAAGATTATTTCCATAAAACACCGGTAAAGCTTCACCACATCAAAAAAACTGATCATATGCATTACCATGCTGATCTAACCTACTACCAAGCTGTCATATTCTTCAAGTTTCTTCCAAACTATCTTCAGGTTGATACTTCTCCTTGCTAATACTCCATGATCCTTGACTAAAGCCCATAAGCCATTGTATTCCCTCTTAAGTACCCAAAAATACCGCATCCGAGATACCCACTCTAAAAATACCTTATGTGAATCTGATGCTATTTCCTTAACCTCTCTGATACTGAAATGTAGAACCCATAATGATACAGAAATATCGCGAGTCCCGACACCATCCAATGCAAATCTCAATCTTATCCATTTACAAATCTAGAAATCCTCAAATACCACATATGAATCATGAACTCATTAAAATCTTTTCGAGAGTCATCCACTCTGCTCAAATTTTCAATGCACCGCCAATACGAGCCGGACGACCTGTGCTCTATTAGCACACAAATACCCAAAGAAGTAATCCACATCTCTTAGCAACCGAGTGAACTCCTACTCCATGCACTCTACCTCTACCACAAATAGCAAACTCGAGTCATTACAAGATTTCCACTATTCCCATAAAGTATAGCACATCTTGCATCCAGTAATTCCCTTGATCTTGTCATCCTCAAAGCCAACCTCTTCAAGTCACAAGTGATCCTTAAATATGTCTCAGGCTAAAACCAATATAACACTTAACCGTGCAAGATGATAGTCGATAGTAGACTCCTCCACTTGGCTCAAAGCCATAAAACATAATATCTGGTAACCCACAATACCCTTACTTCATAACTGTCGTAATCCTGTACTGTAACTCAACAAAATCCTTCATACACTCACATAGCTCTAATCATAAGATACCTCAAATTATCTGCTAACCGTATATCCATCCCCATGGCAATCGTGCGAACTTCCTCAAATGATCCGAACTCAAATTGCGGCACATACACATCCCACTGGTAGAAAGAAAAACTCTTCACATAAATATCATAGGGATCACGCAACCCAAGGACATCCCACAGGAGATAACCCGCCTGCTAACCTCAAAGTGGCATCTCACTATGCCCTACCGTGGTCACAACCACTAGGCAATTGCTAAACCTTCCCGAGTCTAATCTCGCTAACAAGACATAAGAATCTACTTCATTCCACAATCAACATGAAAGATCCCTAACACACTCATAACTCAAGACTGTGCAACACATCAAAACAGAAATCAAGCATTCATAGTTCTTTCACACCCCAATAGAAATTCTTCTTATCACATCCAAACTATCTAAGCTCATCCCACAGTCACATAATACCCATCATATAGATATCCAATCACTCACTGAGACATCAGTCCCATTCTTAGGGATACTATAGGATATATAAGTCCAAATGCACATACTCACACAACTGAAACCATCGAGCCCAAGCTGCGGTCTAAATCTAGCCTCAAGGCCTCCATACTTGCCTAACACCACAATACAGAGACACATCTCGCACCTCATCCATGACATCATAAGCCGTCGATGGCACAGCTAATATCGAATGCTCAACACCACGTACGAGTGAGTGGGAGGAATTCAAAGAGATACTTTTCAAGCTGAATCAATGATGCATGATAAGGAAAGAAAGATGTGAAGTTTTTCCTACATGCCATGTAACCACTCGAAGATAGGTATGGGCGTCATCATACTAATTTGCAAGACTCTACTAGACACTTGATCATGACTCGTAAAACCTATGAACCTAGAGAGTTGATACCAACTTGTCATGACCCAAAATCCATCTAGTCGTGATGGCACCTAACCCAACCCGCTAGGTAAGCCAAATGATAGTCAACACAACTCAAATGAGAATAATAAAAGTCAATAAATAAAATAATTGAACTTCTATGCAAAAATCGAAAGGATTGGTAGTACAAATCATGATCCCCTAAGCCTTAGATTTACAAATCTGGAATGAAATAATTACAACATCTGTTTGGTATGTACGTAAATAGAATTCAAATCTAAAGCTACCAAGGTTAAGTGATCGCTATATCGGAACCATGTACGTCTTCAGTGCCAGCTCCCTTTATCCACGACATCTCATCTCCGAGATCTGCATGCAAGGTGCAAAAGTGTAGTATGAGTACAACCGAACCCATGTACTCAGCAAGTATCATAATGAACCTCGGCGAGGTAATAAAAGCAAGAATTATAAATGATACTCGCTATCACCTATACAGTTCATAATTCCAACAAGTACAAAATATAAAATATGATTAAATCATGAAATCACAGATAAAGCCTTATTGGTACTCTCAGGTTTCTCAACATATTCTGTTCAATTAACAATCCAGCATATAAGGAAGATATGCAAATAAATTCGGTAACAACTAAGGAAATTGCAAGTAAAGATGAAATGCAATAACCAAATATCAATCCATTACGGCGCGCAACTCGATCCAAATAGAGTTCACATCATGGCTCTCAAGCCCACATCAGAATCTCAGTAATCAAACCAAACCAATAACCAGCTCTCCTAGAGCTCAAATCAACCAGAAACCCATCGGTTTCTCATAATCCGTGTGTACACTATCAAGAGAGAAACATGAGAGGTGACCCTAGGGGGATGGATCCATATCCACATGCAGCACGGACTCACATGAAATTATCATACTCTGCATGGCATGGTCACAGGCTGAATATCACAATTTTCCCGATGTGGTCGTATGCATAACAACACAATTCGCCCAGCATGGTCACATGCATTACAACACAATCCGCCCGGCGTGATCACAAGCGGAACAACACAATCCGCCTGGCGTGGTCACATGCATAACAACACAATCCGCCTGGCGTGGTCACATGCATACATTCCAAATCATATCAGATAGAAGCAAATATACAAGAATACATGTATATAACCAATGGTTATTAAGTTTCATGCTTCTGGAATTGTATGAATGACATGCTAAGGTGTATACATGTGCATAGTGTGCTATCATAGCTCAAATCGATACATGGATCAAATAGTTCACAACAGGGTTTCAAATATGAGAAACATAGCAGCTTGAAGCTTAGAAATCAATTCAAGGTATGTCATAGCCTAAGCACTACCCAGAGCATGGATAAATACCCCGGTGCTTGCACATGGGATCAAACCACCACACATATGCGCACCCATAGCACATAGCTATCATAAATAACCTAGGCAACTAGTTCCTCAACCAAATTTAGGTAAGATACTTAGCTCAAGCAAGCCAAATCAAATGCGGAGCAAGCCAAACAACACTCTAGAAATACCACCCCGCATGAATCGACCTCCGAACGGCTCGAAACTAGCGAAAAGCAACTCAAAATCATCAAATAATGCAATAGGAAATAAGCCCAAACGATAAAGGTCGAATCTTTTATCAAATACTCAAAGTCAACCCCAAAGTAAACCCGGGCCCGCACCTCAGAACCCGATAAAACTCACAAATTTGGACAATGTATTCGAATACGAGTCCAACCATACTAATTTCACTCAAATTTGACTCCTAATCGATTTTCAAAACCCAATTATTCACTTTATGTAAGTTTAGACAAACCCCTCAATTTCTCTTTTAGAACCATCAATCAAATGCCAAGCTTGAAGATAGAATCTTTTAATATAATAACAATCGAGTCAAAAATACTTACCCCAATCCATGTGATAAAAATCCCCTCTAAAATCGTCCAAATCCGAGCTCTATAACTCAAGATGCGATAAAATGAGCTCAAGGTTCGAAATAGAGTACTTATATGCACTGCCCAATGGTACTCTACGCGATCGCGGTAGTACCCTCGCGATCGCGATGCAGAAAAATCTTACTGCCACAATTACCTCTACGTGTTCGCACCACATCCCTCATGAATGCGATGAGTACTACTACCAGACATTCGCAAACATGGACACACCAACACGAACGTGAAGAAGAACCCATCAAGACTTGCCTAGCCTAGCTCGAAACTACGCGAACACGTAGTCCTAGATGCGAACGAGAAGTCTTAAAGCCTCAACCATCGAGAACGAGATCCCTAAAGCGCGAACATGAAGAAGACCAGCACCTAACACTACAAAATTTGGCTTTATCCTCGCGATCACGAAGAACAAATGAAGCATCAGAAACTAGCAGTGCCAAAATGGCCCATAATGGTCCGAAAACCATCTGAAACTCACCCGAGCCCCTTAGGACCCCGTCTGAAAATGCCAACAATTCCAAAACATAACACGGACCTACTCGTGGATTCAAATTACACATGAAAACATCACAATTAAAAATCGCCCCTCAAATCAAACCTAATGAACTTTTGAACTTTCAACTTCCAAAACTCGTATCGAACCATAACAAATAAATTCGGAATGGCCTCAAATTTTGCATACCAGTCCCAAAAAAATAAAGAAACCTACTCAAACTCCGTAATAATAATTCAAACCTGATATCATCAAAGCCAACTCTCGGTCAAACTTATGAACCTTCTAAACCTTCAAATTTTCAACTTTCGCTAATTATGGCCAAACCCGTCTACAAGATTCCAAATGCAAATCCGGGCATATGGCCATGTCTAAAATCACCATCCGGACCTAACATAATCATCAAGACTACGATTGGAGGTCAAATACACAAAAGTCAAACTTGGTCAACTCTTCCAATTTAAAGCTTCCAAAATGAGAAGTCAAATACACAAAAGTCAAACTTGGTCAACTCTTCCAATTTAAAGCTTCCAAAATAAGAATCATTCTTCCCAATCAATCCCGAACCACACGAAAACCAAAACACACAATACACACAATACACACAAGTCATAATACACCATATAATGCTACTCAAGACCTCAAAACCATTGAACAAAGTGCAATTTCTCAAAATGACTGGTTGGGCCGTTATAGAACACCTACGGTTGATGGCTAAGGAAGTTCACCGATTGGCTAGTTTGTGAGTTCGGCTTGCGGACACTAGCAAAGGTAGGGTGATTGTGCAAAATAGAGTCGAGTCATTACAGATAGTGGAAGTTAAGGAGAAACATTATGATGGTCCATCTTTTGTGCAATTGAGGAGAGAATTCATAAACACAAAATCACGACCTTTTCTCTTGGCATGAATGATGGTACCCTAAGGTACCAAGGGCGATTCTGTATTCCAAATGTAGATGGTTTGTGGTAGAGAATCATGACCAAGGCTCACAGTTCCAAGTATTCCATGCACCCAGCCCTTACGAAGATGTACCATGACCTAAAGGAAGTCTTCTGGCGGAATGCCATAAAAAGGGATATAACAAACTTTGCGGCTAGTGCCCGAATTGCAAGAAAGTGAAGGTCGAGCACATGAGACCCGGTGATTTGGTGCAGAATAAAGAGATTCCAATGTCGAAGTCAGAAACTATCAAAATGGATTTTGTAGTAGGTCTACCTCGCATGTGTTGTAAGACTGACTAGATTTGTATGATTGTGAAACCAGCACACTTCTTGCCTATTTAGACCACTGACACAACATAACGCTATGCTCAGTTATATATCGAGGAGATAGTTAAATTGCATGGCACGCCAGTATCCATCATCTCAGATCGAGGGGTGCAGTTCACCGCTAACTTCTAATAGAATTTTCAGTAATGTTTGGGTACTCAGGTGAATCTTAGTACAACTTTCTACCCACAGACCGATAGGCAAGCACAATGAACTATATAGACGCTTGAGGATATGTTGCACTCTTGTGTTTTTAACTTCAAGTGTAGTTGGGATGATCATTTGCCGCTAATCAAATTTTCCTACAACAACAACTATCATGCCAGCATTCAAATGGCATTATTTGAAGCTCTATATGGTAGGAGATGAAGCTCGCCCATTGGTAGGTTTAAAGTCGGAGATGTAAAATTGATAGGGCCAAACCTCGTGCATCAAGCTATGGAGAAAGTCAAGATAATTAAGGGGAGGCTGAAAAATGCTCAGAGTCACCAGAATTCCTATTCAAATGTGCGCCACAGAGCTTTGTAGTTCAAAGAGGAATATTGGGTGTTCTTGAATGTTTCCCCATGAAAGGCATAATACGATTTGGGAATAAATGAAAATTGAGTTCAAGGAATATCAGACCCTATAGAATTTGGCAGAAGGTTGGTCAAGTGTCTTATAGGCTCGAGTTACCTCCAGAGTTGTCCTTAGTACACCTGATATTTCATGTTTCTATGTTGAAGATGGTGGCTGGAGATCCATCGCTTATCGTCCCGGTGGAGGCTATTGACGTTAATGAGGAATTGACCTTTGAAGAGGTTCTGGTTTCTATCCTTGATAGAGAAGTTTGAAAGTTGAGAAATAAAGAGTAATCTCCGTCAAAGTGCTATGGCGAAACCAACAGGTCGAGGAGGCCACCTAGGAGGTAGAAAAAGATATGAAGAGGATATATCCCCACTTGTTTGTATAGCCAAATGTCCCTCTTTGGCAATGTAATGCTTCTAACATCAAGATTGATGTTGTCTTTATGTTTATAATACGTCATTATGTTGTGGATGTGTTTTTAGGATTGGTTCTCTCCGACATGTGGATAGGCTAGAAAACAGAGGAAACTCTGCGGAAATTTTTGGATATTTGGGGAGTTTGCCAAATTCTAAGCTATTGGTGTGTGTATGAGGAGCAAAGTCATGTTGGGTGTCTATGGAGTACTCTAACCCTCATTCGAGGATGAATGATCCTAAGCGGGGGACTATAACCCTCACTTTGACGGAGGTGCTAAACCAATGTGCTTCCCATATCTTCCTCTACCTCCCAGGTGGCCTCTTTGGCCATATTCAAAGAGAATACCCTTCATCTCGTCGTAATACCATAGAACATGCTATGGTGCTAATGACGTATTTTTGAAGGCAAAATTAGTTTGTGTTTAGTTGATTTTGGCTATTCTTGAGAGGAGATACATCTAGAAAGAGAGAGAGAGAGAGAGAGAGGGAGGGAGGGGGGAGAGAGAGAGAGAGAGAGAGAGAGAGAGGAGGAGAACTCTAACAATTTCATTCTTCAATTCCTTGCTCAAACAAGAAGATTCGAGGAAGAGAACTCATAAGGTTTTCTATAAATGAGGTAAGGTTTCGTCCCTACTCTCCCATGCAAAGTTTGATAATGGATTTAAGTAGGATTTTATTATGTTGGGGCTTATGGGATGGTGATCAGAAGCCATATGTCATGCCCCAACCTCGGGGAGCGCAATCGATGCTCAACAGAGTTACCCCAATCGAGTAAGCCTGCACAGTGCCGTCTACCCAACTCACCCATAAATAATGAGAAGAATACATTTCATTATTTAGTCAGTAAGAAGTCATGAGCGCAACACCAGTTCATTTCGATTAGATACATCATTAACAAGTCTTCAAACTAGTACATTGTATAATCATAGTTAAAGTGGAATAAATGATACGATTACAATATTTTTAGTTTAACCTTCCCAAAAACTGATACAACCCACACCATGTCTACGGAGACTCTAACAAGAACAAAAGAGTGCTTTGACAGTGCCGACAATAAGGCCCTAGCTATACCTCAAAATGCTATGTACAAAGGATAGGAAATACAGGACCCCGAAATGAAGTGGGGCTCACCAAGTCAGTTGAGGAGAGGGTGTGCTGCTATCACTGATCAATACCACCTGCTATGAAACTACCTGCATCCATTAAAGATGCAGCGCCCTCGGCAAAAGGGACGTTAGTACATATGGAATAGTACTAGTATGTAAAACTGAACACCCTCTCAATAGAACGAGTAACAGTAGATGGAGAATAAAACATGAAATCAATAATACCACTATGTGCACGGCATAGCGTCTGATCTCATCCCAATCAGCTAAGCCATATCACCACCATGTCGTGTGGATCAACATCACATCAAATCTTGCTAGCAATAATATCATCCCACTTAAGGGGAAACAGTCTCATCACATTAACGCGGGGATTTACCACTCAATCATTCCTACACCGACACGTGTAGTTTCGGGGTTAGGTTGTCCCGACCTACCCTTCATCGGTGGCTATACGATACTCCCAAGCCATTTATTAGAAAAAGGATTTACCACTCATTTCACATTCTTTTACATGTCATTGATTTTGTTGGCATCATTGGCCATAACACAATATCATTCTTGGCACGTTGGCCGTACTTCATAATCCATGCTCACTATTTCACTTTCAAACATCATCATGGGTAATCAACAACAAGGCCCTTCAAATTAAGACTTTAACACATACTTGAGCAAGTTAGGGTCCTAGGCACATGTGATCTATTTTATACAATTTGATATGGTAACTTTCATTAGAAACACATTTTAAATTCGTAACACAACAATACACAGCCCATGGTTAAACCATATTCTCAAGCAGTAACTCAGCATAACAAGAATCTTTGGAATACATATGCGACCGCATAACACTTTTGCGGTGTGAAAAATGGGCCACATAATGGCCCTCCGGAACTGGGCAAGTCTGCCCCACTATGCGACCAGTCTACAGTCCGCAGACCTGTTCTGCGGTTGCATAATGCGCCGCAGAACATCTCTCTAGAAATTTTCATGCTGGGTCTGCGATAAGTTATTCGGCCCGCAAAACGATTGTGCGGCCGCATACCAAATCTTTTGCCCAATTATCTGCTTCAGTCTACGGCCGATATGCGGTCTGCACACCGATTCCGCGGCCGCAGAAAAGCCCTGTATTTCTTTAAAAAAAAAATCTTCAACTCCCCAATGCACTATTTAACCCAAAAAGTCCGAACCGCGGAGAGATCAACAATGCATAATTCTACCCCGGCATGTCGAAAATCGGGGTTTTAGGTGAAATATTTGGGTGTATGAGAAGACCTAAGAGATGTGATTATTGTGGGTTGGAAGTAAATAGTTGGGCTTGCATGTGCCAAAGGAGGTTGTTGGGTGCTTTAGGAGTATTGCGAGTTGATTGTTAGAAGGACAATTGGTGGTAGGGTGATGAAGCCCCATTGTAGAAACGTGTAGTCGATTATGCATATTGGGTGTTTGGCGAAATGCCTCAAACACCCGCATTAAGAGACTTCCTACTAAAAGTGATTCTATTGAGCTATCTTAATGTAGATTGAACTGCTAAGAGTAGTGGAATGTTGTACTGATCCTAAAGAGACCTCGATTGAGGTATGTTGGCTAACTCAATATGTAGAATCGGATTCCATGATCTTCGTATCAACTCCAAGTATGGTTGCCCAAAGTTCTAATTCCTATTGTGTTGAACTGCCTCAAATGAATGACTTATCAAATGTATATATACTAAAGTCTTGTTTCAATTACTTTCCTTATGCTCTCCTTGAAAGATACTTCAAATGTTATTGAGTTAACAAATGTCTATATACTCAAGTCCTTGAATCTAATTTATGTTTCAAATGAAATGTCTATGCTTTCATTGTGGAAATGTTCCAAGTGTTCTAAGCTCTTATTACTCATGTATTTAAAGCTATTATTTTCCAATCTTTTACATATCATTGATGACTTTTGACGACCCATGGCAAGTGATAGTATGAAAGATGAATTGGGGATATTTTTGCCAAATGATAATGATGATGTATGTCTCAAGGGACAAACGAAAAAAAATGATTTTATGAAATGCTTTATATGAATTGTTTTTTATAGTATCATTAGGTCACCGAGGAAAGGGCGGGTTGTAAAGGCCTAAGCCCGAAGCTAAACGTGCCAGTGTAGGAGATGAATAGGGGACAAATCCCCCTAGCGCTATGATGAGATTGTTTTCCCGTTAATTGGGATGAATTGATGGCTAGACAAAGACCACATCGACCCACACGACATTGTGGTGAGACGGCCTAGCTGATCAGGCCGAGATCGGATGCTAGGCCGTGCACATGGTGGTTTCACGGTACCACATCAAACCACATACATTAGGGTGAGATGGCCTAGACAATTGCATCGATGTTGGACTCCATGCCACGTGCATGGTGGTGTGTCGGTAGCTAATGATCTCCCAACCAAATCGTTGATGTCTATTTGAGGACTTTACTTACGTTACACTTATTTTTTATGTTTACATGGCATTTTCATTACACTTGATTTACTCCCTATTTCGATGATTATATCTTCTTATGTTGGCATTCCATTCCATGTGAGGGCACTTAGCTTTAGATACTGGTACTATTCCACATGTACTAAAGTCTCTTTTATCGCGGACGATACATCTTTAATGGATGCAGATGGTACTTACACAGGTGACATTGACCCTTGATATCAGCGTACCCTCCACCCAATGGTTTTTGGAGAGCCCTACTCGACATCGGGTCCCATATTTTGGATTGCTTTCTTGCATATTACTTCTGAGTTATAGCTGAGGCCTTATCACCGGCACATCCGTACTACTCTCATGTTTATTTAGAGGATTCGTAGACATACTGTGGGTCATGTTTTGAATGGGTGAAAACTATAAATGTAGTTCTTGCCAGTTGATTTCTTTCACAAACAATGAAGTTGTATTACTTTTCCATCTATAAATGAAACTTCCTAGTTAATGAAAATTGGTAATGTACATTTTATCCTGTTGATTGACTATGTATTGTTATTTATTCTTGAATTATTCATGGGCAAGGCTAATTGGTAGGCACAAGGTAGGCTCGCTTGACTGGGTTACCTCAATTAAGCGTCAGTCTTGCTCCCCAAGGTTGGGGCGTGAAATAAAAATGACGCTGCCCAGCGATTCCGCTTTTGCGGACCCATAAGTCACTTCAGCAACACTGCATCTATGGAAAATACCTTGCAAATGCGGAAATCCACTTAAGTTCCACCCTTCCGCTTCTTTGGACAGCCCTCGCTTCTATGGAGCCACTTTTGTGGTCCAAGATCTGCACCTGCGCAATCGCTTCTGTGATTAGGCCTCCGTATCTGCGGACTCGCACTTACGGACCCAACCTCGTAGGTGCAAAAACTCCAAATAGAAATGCTTACATGATACCAAACTATTCAAAATAAATCTATAACACACCTGAAGCCCCCGAGACCACGTCCACTCATACCAACCAGTCCCAAACATAACATGGACCTACTCGATATCTCAAATCATAACATCAAAACCATAAATCGTACCTCAATTCAAGCCTAATGGACTAATCAAGCTTTCAAGTTTCAAAACTCATGTCGAACCACATCTATCCAACTTGAAACAACCTCAAAGTTTGCACACAAGTTTTGGATTACATAAAAAATCTATTACAATTCCCAGAACAACAATCCGAGCCCGATAACACCAAAGTCAACTATTGGTCAAACCTATGAACCTTCCAAACCTTCAAATTTTCAACTTTTCCCAAATAGATCCATATCAACCTAGGTACCTCCAAATCCTAATCCGTACATACATTAAAGTTCAAATCACCATAAGAACCTATTGGAACCATCAAAATACCATTTTGAGGTCTTTTACACAAAAGTCAAACCTCGGTCAACTCTTACAACTTAAGCTTTCATAAATGACACTAAGTGATCCAAATGAGTCCTGAACCTTCCTGCAGTCAAACCAATCAGCATTGCAAGTCACAAAACTATAAACACACATGTGGGAAACATCAAATAGGGGAACACGACTCAAATACACAAAAAGATCGTCGAGTCGTTACATTCATACAATGATTATGAAAGAATTGATATATCTGACATTGTATTCTATCTCCTTTGCTTGAAAAGCATGACTAAATTCATGTTTTACAGTGTCTTTACCTTTTGTACTTATTTTATGATACCATGCTTTATTTCATGTTTTATTTATGCTTCTATTTGTTTATTGGATTGTTAGTAAGTGTCAATGTCGACCCCTCATCACTACTTCTTCGATGCTAGACTTGATACTTAGTGAGTACCATGGTTTTGTACTCATACTACACTTATGCATATTTTTGTGCATATTCTAAGGTGGGTACTTGTGGTAACCATCCAGCTGTTTAGAAGCTTGGTTGTAGGCTTCGTGGTAAGCTACTTTACTTGATCGATCCGCAGCACATAGAGTCCCTATTCCTTATTATTCATCCCTATTTATCTACTTCTTTCAGGATAAATGTTGTTATTTAGCCGAGATATTTTACTCTTGTTTTATGCTTTTTGATGATGTGACATTGAGTTTTGGGATATTTGTGAGACAGTAGTGGTCGTGTTTAGACCCTGTCTTTGATTCATGTATTTATAATGCTATTTTGATACTTATTACGCTATCACATTTATATCATGACTCAATTAATGACTTAATAATTGGATTCTATTGTTGTTGATAAGTGTTGGCATGACTAGCATGTAGGTTAGGCGCCATCATGACCGTTGGTTGGATTTTGGATCATGAAAAATTGGCAACATTGCTCTAGGTTCTAAGGGTTTCACAAGTCACGAGCAGGCCAATAGAGTCTTTTGGATCGGTATAGAGATGTTAGTATCTATGCTCGAGAGGCTATAGTGGTTAAGGAACTTTCCATTTCTTGATTTCTTATCGTGCTTTGATTATTGTGGAAGTCCAATTCTCTTATACTCTGTTACAAATGGTACGCACGCTTCAGCACCAACAGCTGGTGACTGAGAGGCAGTACCATCAGCTATAGTCGTCCGGGTCAAGGCATGTAGTAGGGCCAAGTCTCTAACCAAGGGTCGCACAGTTGCGGCATGGAGCAGAGCACACCAAAGACTCTGAGCGCATCACGACAGTGTTAGTGGAACCACTACGGATAAGGTGGACGATAAGATCGTTGATGACCATGTTGAGGCTCTAGTGCCAACTCAGCATATAAAGGGTTTTGTTGTTGCACCAGTATTTTAGGAGGCCATGCCAAAGATAGTTAGTTTCATTGATTCACTGACTCAGGCAGGAGTAGTTCCAGTGGCCCTAGCCAGATCTCAGGCTGGTAGGAGAGTTTAGACATTTGCTACTCGTACTCTGTAGCAAGTAGTGGCAATGTTTTAGAGGCTAGGATTATTTCCAGTTGGCGATGAGCAACCCATTATAGTATCTAGACCTGTGATTATGCCTACTATGTCTACTGAGGAGATGAAGAGAATGGAGAAGTTTCATAGGTTACATCCTCCTCAATTTGGGAGTGACGCTTCAGAGGATGCACATGATTTTCTAGACAGATGTCATCAAGTTCTTCAGAACATGGGTTTGGTAGAGTCTAATTTAGTGGACTTTACGACATTACAGCCGAGAGGGGCTTCTAGGATATAGTGACAGATATATGAGTTGGGTAGGCCAGCAACTTAATCTCCCCTTTCTTTGACTCAGTTGTCACATTTGTTTCTTGAGAGGTACATCCCACGCACCAGGTGGGATGAGTTGAGAGGACAATTTGATCATCTTTAGCAAGATCGCTTGATTGTTAATGAGTATGAGGCGAGATTCATAGAGTTATCCTGTCATGATTCTTTCTTAATCCCTACCGAGGTAGAGAAGGTGAGGCAATTCATTGATGGGCTGACTTATGGCATAAGGATTGTTATAGCTCAAAATTCAGATATTTGGACTACTTTCCACCAGGCTGTAGAGACAGCTCTGAGGATCGAGCATATTCATAGTCAGGGGAGAAAGGCCATGATGAGGGATAAAAGGCCTCATTGTTCTAGTAGTTTCAGTGATACATCATCTGGCAGTAGGGATTAGTTTGGTTGATGCCTTATTGTGGCATCATGTAGTCGGTGGTGTAATGGCTTGATGATCTTTCAGCACTATAGTTCCATAATCATTCAGTGCTCTTCCCGAGAGTTCATATCGCGCTCCATCTGTTTAGGGTTCTTCCTATGGGTATTCAGGTCATCAGGGGAAGATTAAGGTTCATCACCCTCAGCCAGCTAGGGGTTACTGTGAGTGTGGATAGTATGGCCATGTGAGGAAGTTTTTCCCCAAGCTTGTGAGAGGCGCAGCTCTGCAAATTTCTTAATTAGTGGTTCCCGCACCAGTTGCTCCTTCTCCTACCCATTCAACTAGAAATGAAGGGCATGTAGCTATAGGTCACCTTAGAGGAGGGGGCCAGGTAGGAGCACACAAACAAGTGGCGGTCAGGCTCATTCATATGCTTTCCTGGGTAGACTCGATGCGATGGTCTCAAATGCAGTAATCACAGGTATGGTTTCGGTCATATAGATGCTTCTGTACTATTTGATCTAGGGTGTACCCATTCATATGTATCATCATATTTTGCTTCTTATTTGGATATGACTCATGGTTTTCTTGATATTCCTAATCATGTATCTACACTCATCGGTGATTCTATTATGGTGGATCATGTATATTTGTCTTGTGTGGTTACAATTGAGGTTTATGAGACTAGGGTTGATCTTTTATTACTTAATATGGTAGAGTTTTAGGTGATTTTGGGTAAGGATTGGCTATAGATGTACCATAGTATTCTGGATTATCACGTTAAGACTATGACATTGGCTATGTCGGGTTTACCAAGGTTGGAATGGAAGGGTTATCTTGGACCTACCCCTAGTTGGGTGATCTCATTTCTGAAGGCTCAGTAAATGGTTGAGGAGGGGTATTTGGCCTATCCGAAAATTGTTAGAGATACTAGTGTTGAGACTCCTATTGTTGATTTAGTCCCAGTAGTGAGGGAGTTTCCAGATGTGTTTCTTACCGACCTACCGTCATGCCACACGATAAGGATATTGATTTTGGTATTGCTTTTGTGACATGCACTTATCCTATATATACCCCTATACCGTATGGACCCAGTGGAGTTGAATGAGTTGAAGAAGCAGTTGCAAGAGTTACTTGATGAGGGATTCATCTGGCCTAATGTATCTCTTTGGGGTGCACCGGTGTTGTTTGTGAAGAATAAGGATGGTTTTATGAGGATGTGCATTGATTACAACCAGTTGAACAGGGTCACTATCAAGAACTAGTATCCATTGCCTCATATTGATGATTTTTCTGATTAGCTTTAGGTTGCCATGATGTTCTCGAATATTGATCTAAAATCGGGATGTGATTAGTTGGTGATTAGGGCTTCTGACATCCCTAAGGTAGCTTTCAAGGCTTGTTATGGGCATTATGAGTTCTGGGTGATGTCCTATGTTTTTCTTAATTCTCCATCATCTTTCATGCGTTTGATGAATAGTGTGTTCCAACCATAATTGGATTTTGTTCTCATTCATGATATATTAGTATATTACCGCAGTTGGGAGGAGCATGAGCAGCATTTGAGGATTGTGCTTCAAATTCTGAGGGAGAACAAGTAGCATAATAATATTTCTAAGTGTGAGTTTTGGTTGGATTCGTTAGCGTTCTGGGGTTATGTGATGTCCACTGAAGGTATCAAGGTTTATCTGAAGAAGATTGAGGTGGTTCACGGTTGGCCTAGATCTACTACAACTACAAAGATTAGGAGTTTCTTGGGTTTGATTGGCTACAATCATCATTTTGTGGAGGCATTATCTATTGCATTCCCATTGACAACTTAGAAAGGTGTTTTTATATGGTTTGATGAATTTGAGGAGATCTTTTAGAAGCTCAAGACTGATTTGACTACCTCTCTAATGCTAGTGTTGACAACATGTTTAGGGCCGTAGATGGTGTATTATGATGCTTCACGCATGGGTTTTGGTGCATTATTGATGTAGGATAGTAGAGTGATTGCTTATGCGTCATGACAGTTAAATCCCCATAAGAAGAATTACCCAGTTCATGATTTAAAGCTAGCAACTATTGTGCGTGAACTTTAGATCTGGAGGCATTACTTGTATGGTGTGACATGCGAGGTTTATACTGATCATTGAAGTCTTCAACACCGGTTCAAACAAAAGGATTTCAATTTGAGGCAATGTGGTGACAGACACCTTGATTAGAATGGTAGACAGTGCAGGTAGTTTGGCATTTATTCCAGCTCATAAGAGGTCTTTGGCTATGGATGTTCAGGCCTTGGATAACATATTTGTGAGATTGGATATTTTCGAGCCTAGTAGAGTTCTTGCTTGTGTTGTTGTGCAATCATCCTTGTTTGAGTGCATTAAGGCTCATTAGTATGATGATCCCCATTTTCTTGTCCTTAAGGACGCAGTGTTGTGAGGTTGTGTTAAGGAGGTGGTCATTGGAAATGATGGTGTATTGTGACTTCAAGGTAGGATTTGTGTTCCTAATGTTAATGGTATGAGGGGGTTGATTCTCGAGGAGGCTCATAGTTCACAATATTCTATTCATCTGGGTATTACGAATATGTATCTTGATTTTAAGCAGCATTATTGGTGGCCGAGGATGAAGAAATACATTGTGGAACATGTCTTGTGGTGTTTGAATTGTCACTAGGTCAAGTATGAGAATCCGAAACCTAGTAGTTTGCTTTAAGATAGATATACTGGAGTGGAAATGAGAGTGTATCATTATGGACTTTGTGGTAGGATTTCCATGGTCCATGAGGAAGATTGATACTATTTGGGCCATTATGCATTAATTGTCCAAGTGTCGGTATTTCATTCAAATGATGACTTATTATGCTTTAGAGAAGTTAGCTCATATCTATATCTGGTAGATTGCTTGTTCGGGTGGCGTGCCTATTTTTATCATATCGGACCAGGGTACTCAGTTCACTTCTTACTTTTGGAGAGTTGTTCAACGAAAGTTGGGTACGTAGTTGGAGCTTAAAAAAAGCTTTCCACCCATAGATGTATGGTCAGTCCGAGTGGACTATTCAGATCCTTTAGGATATGTTGAGAGCTTGTGTTATTGACTCAGGAGGTCACTGTGATCAGTTCCAACCATTGGCGAAGTTTGCTTACAATAATAGTTATTAGTCCAATATTCATCGTATGAGGGTTTATATGGTAGATGGTGTTGTTTTCCTATTGGTTGGTTTGAGCCTAGTGAGGCTAGGTTTTGGGTACTGATTTTGTTCGTGATGCTTTTGATAAGTTGAAGTTGATTCAGGAGCGGCTAAGTTCAGCTCAATCCAAGAAGAAGAATTATGTGGACAGGAAGGTCCATAATGTGGCATTTATGGAGGGCGAGAAGGTACTTTTTAGAATTTTGCCTATAAATTGCGTGATGAGATTTGGGAAGAAGGGCAAGTTGAGCACGAGGTTTATTGGGCAATTTAAGGTGATAGAGAGAGAGAGAGAGAGAGAGAGACAGAGAGTTAGGGAGATTGTTTATAAGCTTTCTTTGCCACCCAACTTGTCGTGACTTAATCTGATATTTCATGTTTCTACTCTTCGGAGGTATCGTGAAGACAAGTGACATGTGTTGGATTTCAGTGCAGTATAGTTGGATGAGAATCAGGCTTATGTGGAGGAGACAATGGCTATTCTAGATAGGCAGGTATAGAAGTTGAAATGGAAGGAGATCGCATCGGTAAAGGTCCAGTAGATAGGTCAACCAGTCGAGGAAGATTCTAAATCTTATCTTTTTGGCATCTTAGGTATGATTCTAAACCCGTTCGAGGACGAATATTTGTTTAAGAGGGGGAGACTGTATTGATTCAGTTGGTCTTTTGAGTATTGGAACCCTGTTCCGCTATTTGATGCTTTGTGTAGTTTCTTTTGATGTTTTGTGACTTAGGGAATGAATGGTTTGCTTTCATTAAGGTTTGAGAGTGAATTGGAAAATTTAGTTTCATTTAGGAAGCTTAAGTTATAAGAGTTGACCAAAGTTGAATTTTTAGTAAACGACCTCCGAATTGGGATTTGAGAGTTCCTACAAATTCTTAAAGTAATTTTGGACTTGAGCATATACTCTGATTTGGTTTTGGATGTCCCCAGAAGATTTTGACTCTATTTATCGAAAATTGGTTATTTGAAGAATTGAAGAGTTCCTAAGCTTGACCGATAGTTGACTTCTGGGTTAATGAGATTTGATTGTGGTTTTGAGACCTTGGATAGGTCCTAATGGTTTATATGAACTTGTGTGCTAAGTTTGGTTTTGATCAGGACCCGATATGGGCACTTTGAGTTTCTGGTGATGTATTTTGGGCTAACAAATGACCCGACAACTTTCATGGATCTTATGAATCGAGTCTTCAAGCCTTTTCCTGACTCCTTTTTGATTGTGTTCATTGACAATATTCTTGTATATTCACGAAGTAGAAAGGACCATGCCGATCATCCCAGGGCAGTTCTGCAGACTCTGTATCAGCATAAGTTGTATGCGAATTTTTCGAAGTGTGAATTTTGTCTTGAATTTGTGTTTTTCTCTGTTGGTTTCCTTCAGAATTTTAGTAGTTGCGCGGTTCTGATGCGTGGGTTCATACGAAAATCCCAATTGATCATCTTCGACCCTGATTTTCGATTGATACCGATTATGTATATCCACCCAAGTTATTGCAGGGTATTCGATCAAGCTTTGTTTCAGCCGACGTGACGCAGTCGAACTCAGTCCGTTCAACCCTTGGGTGAAAGCTTGTACGGCCCAGTCGTCTGTGACTGGTGGCAAATCCATGCATTCCATTTGAAACCGGGATACGAATTCCCTCAGTATTTCGTCACCCCTTTGTTTTACTTTGAATAGACGCCCAAAGGAATCCCAATCAAATATGCGAGTATCATGGCACCCATGGTCACAAAACGGAAGAATGCAGACAATTAAGAGAGGAAGTAGCCCGCTTGTTCAACAAAGGGCACCTTAGGGAATTTTTGAGTGTTAGGGCGAAGAACCATTTTAAAAACAAGGACTTCGGCAAGCAAAATGAAGAAGAAGAACCACAGCACATCATTCACATGATCATCAGCGGCGTCGATGCCCCTCAGGGACCTATGCTCAAACGCGCTAAAACGTCGATTGTGAGGGAAAAGCGATCTCGAATTCAAGATTACACTCCCTCAGGGACTTTATCGTTCAATGATGAAGATGCAGAGGGAATCATCCAACCCCATAACGATGCACTGGTAATATCCGTACTCATGAATAAAATTAAAATTAAGCGTGTGTTAATTGATCCAGGTAGCTCGGCCAATATCATCAGATCGAAGGTCGTAAAACAGCTCGGCCTACAAAACCGGGTCGTGTCTGCAACTTTGGTTTTAAACGGATTCAATATGGCATGCGAAACCACCAAAGGCGAGATAACCCTACCGATAAATGTCGCCAGAACAATTCAGGAAACAAAGTTTCACGTGATCAAAGGCGATATGAGATATAACGTCCTTTTCGGAAGGCTGTGGATCCACAACATGAGAGCTGTACCTTCCCACAGAGAGTTACAGTTTCTTGGGCTTAGCTAGGTATTACAGAAAGTTTGTGGAGGGGTTCTCTACTCTCGACTCTCCATTGACTAAATTGATGCAGAAGGTAGTTAAGTTCCAATGGTCAAATACTTGTGAAAAAGGCTTCCAAGAGTTGAAATCAAGATTGACTACGACACCGGTGTTGACCCTACCAGAGGGTACGAATGGGTTTGTGGTATATTGCGATGCTTCAAGGATCAGACTTGGGTGTGTATTGATGCAACATGGCAAAGTGATCGCTTACGTCTTTAGGAAACTCAAGAATCACAAGAAGAAGTATCCAACACATGACTTAGATATTGCAGCGGTGGTCTTTGCATTAAAGATTAGGCGTCATTACTAGTATGGGGTCCAGGTGGATATATTCACGGACCATAAGAGGCTTCAATATATTTTCAAACAGAAAGAATTGAATATGAGGCAAAGAAGATGGATTGAGTTACCCAAGGACTACAACATTGATATCGTATATCATCCGGGGAAGGCTACTGTTGTGGCGGATGCTCTTAGATGCAAATCTATGGGTAGTTTGGCTCACTTAGAGGCATATCAAAGGCCGTTGGCCAAAGAGGTTCATCGGTTGGCTAGTTTGGTAGTTCGTCTTGAAGACTCTTATGAAGGAGGGGTGCTTGTGCAAAATAAGGCTGAATCATCGCTTGTTGTGGAAGTCAATGATAAACAAAACGACGATCCATTGTTGGTACAATTGAAGGAAGGAATTCATAAGCATAAGACTATGGCTTTTTCTCTTGGTGTGGATGATGGTACGCTAAGGTACCAAGGGCGATTATGTGTTCCAAGTGTAGATGGTCTCCGAGAAAGAATCATGACCGAGGCACATAATTCTAGGTATTTCGTGCACCCGGGCTCTACAAAGATGTACCATGACCTTAAATAAGTCTACTGATGGAATGATATGAAGAGGAATGTAGCGGACTTTGGGGCAAGATGTCCAAATTGTCAGCAAGTGAAGGCCGAACACCAAAGGTTGAGTGGGTTGGCACAGAACATAGAAATTCCAGTGTGGAAGTGGGAGATGATCAATATGGACTTTGTGGTAAGACTACTTCGCACTCCTCGCAAGTTCGACTTAATTTGGGTGATTGTGGATCGACTCACGAAATCAGTTCACTTCTTACCAATTAAGGCTACCGACACAGCGGAATAATATGCTCAGTTTTATATAAAGGAAATAGTCAGGTTGCATGGCACTCCGGTTTCTATCATCTCAGATCGAGGGGCACAATTCACATCTAACTTTTGAAGGAAATTTCAGTAAGGTTTGGGTAGTTAGGTGAATCCTAGTACAACCTTCCATCCACAGACTGACGGGTAGGCTAAGCAGACTATTCATATGCTTGAGGATATGTTGCGCGCTTGTGTTCTTGACTTCAAGGGTAGCTGGGATGATCATTTGCCGCTCATAGGATTTGCCTACAATAATAGTTATCATGCTAGCATTCAGATGGTACCGTTTGAGGCTTTATATAGTAAAATATGTAGATCTCCCATTGGATGGTTCAAGATTGGGGAAGTTGAGTTGATCGGTCCAGACATCATACATGAGGCTATGGAGAAGGTTAAGATCATTATGGAATGGTTGAAAACTGCCCAGAGTCTTCAAATGTCCTATTTGGATGTGCGTCGCAGGGATTTGGTGTTCAAAATGGATGACTGGATATTCTTGAAGGTTTCCCTCATGAAGGTTGGTAAGAAATGGAAGTTGAGTCTGAGGTATGTCATACCGCACAAAATCATTCAGAGGATTGGCTGGTTGGCTTACAATCTTGAACTACCTCCAGAAATGTCTTTACTACACCAGGTGTTTCATGTATCCATGTTGAAGAAGGTGGATGGAGACCCGTCGCTTATTATTCCAGTTGAGACTATTGAGGTTAATGAAGAATTGACTTATCAGGAGATTCAAGTTGCCATTCTTGATAGGCAGGTTTGAATTCTGAGAAATAAAGAGATTGCCTCCATGAAAGTGCTACGGCGAAACCAATAGGTTGAAAAGGCCACCTGGGAGGCCGAGGAAGAGATGAAGAAGAAGTTCCCTCATTTGTTTGAATAGCTATGTAATTAAGTAGTTGTGTTCTATGAAAATGCTGAGAGCTTACCTTCTATGAATTATGTATCACTTGCACAGTTGATGTTAAGGGTGTTCCTTTCTAGTAATATATATTGCTTATGAGACCATGGTTGGTGTTGTTTTCATGTTATGTTACGTTGTTGGATAATGTATACGTTGTTAGGTTTGGTTTCTGGGGTTCTCAAACAGGTGGATAGGCCCAGTTATAGGGGAAACTCTGTCAAAAATTCTGGAGATTTGGGGAGTTAGTCAAATATTTGGAACTGCTAGTGTACGAAGTAATAGTTGAGTTACATTGGATGCTACTGGCTGATTTTGACCCTCATTCGAGGATGAATGATCTTAAGAGAGGGAGGATGTAAGGCCCCGTACAATTTCACCTAGAACCCGGGGTTTCGTGGCGCCGAGGTAGAGTAATATGATTGATGATTGTAGAAATTCTTTGAATAGGGCATTTATGTGGTCCATTATGCAAGTGCAGAACAACTGCACGAACCGCAGATCCGTCGCAGAGTGAAGCAGAAAATGACCAATTTTGGAGGTCATTTTTCGGTCAACTATGCGACTGCATAATCGTTTCGCGGGCTGCACTTTCGTCGCTGAGTTGGCATGAAGAAATTCGGAGGGTGATTCTACGATCCATTTCATGGCCACAGAACTGGTCTGCGAACTACAAACCTGACTGCAGACTGATCCAAGGCAGCCCAATTTTTGGCATCACTTTCGCGGCCCATTTTGCGGGCCTCATATCTATTCTTCTGAGTTCGGAGGGTCCATTTTCCTATTTTTATAACCTGACCTTATTTTAATAAATAGACTTAAAAGACCATTTTTGAAGAGGAAATCTGCCATTTTAGAGAGAGGGAGGTGTTTTAGAGAGAGAGGAGGGAGCCCTAAATTCTTGGTTCACCAATCTCTGCTCAAGTCTTGAAGAATTCACAAGCAAAACTCACAAGGTCTTCATCCAAGAGGTAAGGTTCCATACCCTAGTCTTCAATTTCGAGTTTGGGGTAGAAGACGGACAATGAGGAGTATGATTCTTAAGTATGGGGGTGTTATCTATGCATGCATATACCAACAAGGTTGTGGGAAGGTTTTTGAGCTCAAAAGGGTAGATATTGAGTTTTGGGATAAAGGAATCCACCAGAGGAAGACCTTGAAATCATAATGCCCACCAAGTGTTTGATAAAATGCTCAAATGAGCTGAACCCCTGAGTATTTTCCTAATTACGGTTCGATTTTATTATGTTTCTACGAAAATTGAGGTTGCTAGGATTTCCGGATCATTGTAGTACTTAAGGGATCTCAAAGCGAGGTATGTTGGCCAAACTCCTCTTGTATAATCGAAGCTCATGATGTCCTCGTAAGTTCTAATTATGATTGGCTCAAGCTCTTATGTCTTATTTTCCGAGTTGTTCCTTATAAATTTGACTATTCCGAATAAACTCTGTGTCGAAAGATATATGTTCAACCATGTGTCAAAATATTATGAATTCAATTATGTCTCAATTGCTAGTTATTATGCCAAATTATGGAAGAAAACTCAATGTGACTAAGACTCTTATTTGCTCATGTGTACTAAAAGTCATTATTTGAGATGTGTTATTGTTGATAATCCATGATGATGTTTGAAAGTGAAAGGGGTGAACATGAACTATGAAATACAGCTGACGTGCCAAGAATGATATTACATTGGTGGCCACGATTGCCAATGAAATGAAAAGATGAGTAAAAGACTATAAATTGAGCTGAAAGTCCTTTATATAATAAACATTTAGGAGTATCGTTAGTCACCGAGGAAGGGTAGGTTAAAAGAACCTAACTCCGAAACTACATGTGTCGGTGTAGGAGTGGATTGTGATTATTCCCCTTATTTGGGATGAGATTTATGTGATGAGATTATTCCCCTTAAATAGGGTGAGATTATTTATAGTGAAGGGTGATGTCGATCCACACGATATTGTGGCGAGACAGCCTACCCGATCGGGTCGAGATCGGACACCATGCCGCACACATGGTGGTGACTGTTCTTGAGATTATGATTGAGATTCTTATTGAGATAGTGATTGAGATTGTGATTGTGATTGTAATTGGATGTCTTTGGGTGAGACGGCCTAGCCGATCGGACCGTGATCAGACTCTGTGCTAAAGACACAGTGGTATATCGGTACTAAAGATCTCCCAACCTAATATACGGAAATTTACTTGAAATATTTTCTTGCTTCTAACTTGATGTCTTGATATTGTTTGAGGCTCCCATTGATTCTATAATTATTCTTCCTTGTATTATTACTTGTTCTATTGAGAGGGTGTTTAGTCATTCATACCAGTACTATTTCGTATGTACTAACGTCCCTTTTACCGGGGGCACTACATCTTTAATAGATGCAGGTGGTTTCACATCAGGCGACATTAATCAGTGATAGCGGTACACCCTCTTCCCACTTGACTTGGTGAGCCCCACTTCATTTCGGGGTAGTGTATCTTTTGTTCCTTGTGTATTATTGTTTTAGGTATAGCCGAGGCCTTCTTGCCGGCACTATCATAGTACTCTTTTGTATCTATTAGGGGCTCTGTAGTCATGGTGTGGGTTGTATATTGGTGCTGGGAACGTCAAACTAGAATGTGTAATGTAATATTTTGGAGACTTATAAATGATGTAACTAATGGTAATGAATTAGTGTTGTTCACATAATCTTCTCATGGTCTAATTAATGAAATATGTCTTCACTTTATTCATGAGCAAGTTCGGGTAGAAAGCATCTAGTAGGCTTGCTTGACCGGGTTATCTTGGTTGGGCGCCGGTCACGCTCCCCGAGGTCGGGGCGTGACAGTTTAGCTCATTTTTACTATTTTTGAGTTTTGGAGCTCGGGAAGAGGCGATTTTGGAAGAGGTTTTCTCTACAATATTTAGGGTAAGTAGTCTTTACTTGATTTAAGATTATATATTGAATTCCCAAGGATTTCTTCACCTAAAACTTGGAATTTTAAAGAGAAATTTGGAGTTTTTGTCTACAGCTTAAGAGAATGTATTTTGCTGTTTTGAGGATCGATTTGAAATCGAATTTGGAATCTAATCACATATTTGGACTCGTAGGATTACAGGAAAAATGGGATCTACTCCTAGACTTGGTTTTGACCATGTAGGCCCCGGTTGACTTTTTAAATTTCATTAAAGATTGGAACTTTATTATTTGAAGTTGATTTATATAGTATGATTTGACTTTATTGTATAATAGTTGATTGGGTCTAAGTTATTTGGAGGTGGATTTAAAAGCAACAACCATTTTGGATGGTTGAAGGTTCCACGGTGGATGTAAGTCTCTTGTCTATCCCTATAAGAGGGAATTCTCCCCTTAGGTGATCTACTTGTTACTTGAATTGGGAGCTACGTACATGCGAGGTGTAGAGCGTACATAAGGTAGATAGGTTATTTATCCATGTTTCGTTGATTTTGAATTAGAAATAGTGCTTAGGTATATGGCTTGTTGAATGGACCGTAGTCTTATTCTTGGCTTACTTGATTCATGATTTAGTAGCTATTGGATTCCTTTGATCACTTCGATATCATGCTCAAACTTAAGAATATTAAATAAGAATATTTAACTGTTATAAAAAGTTGAATTACATGATTAGCCATAGCCTTCTCTTATTCATGTAAATCTTCATCCACATTTTATTATCACGTCCTGGTGTGTCTTTATCACATCATCTCATATGCATATGGCACTAAGGGCATGGTGAGTGCATATTGATTATTGATCATTGACTATGATATGAATGATGCTTGAACTTGGATCCGTCCCTCCAGAGTCAGGTGATTACCTATGTTACTTTGGGCCCTGTGAGCATAGGCACACAGATTGGTACTTGGTTTAGACACTTGGCTAGTGTCAGGCACATGGATTTATGTTGTGAGGTATTGAAAATGGATCATGAGTATTCATTTTCATCCTACATTTATGCAGTAGCTTTTATATAAGCATTGTTTGACTCATATAAGGATTATAAAAAGAATTTAGGTATCTGACATTGTATTCTATCTCCTTTTGCCAGAAATGCATGCCTAAATTCTAGTTTTACTGTGTCTTTACCTTTTGCACTAATTTGATAATATTGTGCTTTATTTCATGTTCTATTTACGCTTCAACCTGTTTATTGGACTCTTAGTAAGTGTTAGTGTCAATCCCTCATCACTACTTCTTCAAGGCTTGACTTAATACTTACTGAGTACCATGGTTTTGTACAATATTTGTGCATATTGATTTGATCCACAGCAGATGGAGTTCCCCTTCCACCTCTGTCTATTATATTTGTTTCAGATAGATGTTGTTGTTCAGTTGAGATAATTTACTCTTGTTAGATGTTTGTGATGATGTGACACCGAGTTTTGGGAAGTTTGTGAAATAGTTGAGGTCATTTTTAGATCATGTGTTAGATTTATGTATTCATGATGCTATTTTGAGACTTATTCTTCTTTCGTATTTATATTAGAACTCTGTTAATGACTTAATAATTAGATTCTATTGTTGCTGTTGAGTAAGCAGGTTAGCTTCCATCACGACGATTGGTGGGGTTTTGGGTCGTGGCACTGGTATTTCTGCAAGAATAAACAATGAGATTTTGTAATTTTTATTTCATTCTTCAGCACTTTAGAGACTTGGGAGCTTTTGTTTTGAGAGGTTTTGATCTAGATCATCATCTTAGAGCTGTAATATCAAATTGTAATACCCTGTAAATTCGCATAGCTGACTCGGGCTACTCATGTAAGTTTTAGAGGAAATAGAGTTAACCTTGGAGTATGTGTGGACCCACACTAGGGGTTAGCGGTGATCAAAACATAATAAGTTGAGATAATTGGGAGTGTCAAAATAGCAAAAGGACGTAAAAACATAAATTTTGAAAAGTTGGTTGAAATTAGCAAAATCAGCGCATTTAGGCACTAACGCATGCTCAGCGAACGAAAAGAAAATTGTTTGCAAGGAATAAACCAGCACATTTTGTCTGTAATGTACGCTCAGCGTGCGCTAAGAAAATTTTGCCTGAAAAGTTATAGAAAATGTTGCATGCGCGCCCGGCGCCCGCCGCGAGGGCTGCAATATATAAGTACATGAGCATGGAGAGAGAAAATAAAAGGATTTCAAGGCTAGGGCTTTTCTCTCCATCACCCATCTGACCAAGTCTTCGAATACACACTTAATGTGAGTTTATAAGAGAGTTTTTATGATGATTTCACTTCTCAATCACTAGCTACAATAGGGATTTCTCTTGCATTCCATAGGATTTCTTCAAAATCTCATGAACCCCCCAAAAGTTGGCTTTCAATATTTGGGTGACAAGAGGTAATTCTTCACCCTTAAACCTACATGCATGGATTGTTAGTTAATATATGAGCAAAAAATAAGTATTAGCACTAATGGGATGGCGAATGAATGCCATAAGTGCCTAACCTAAATCATTGGGTGTGTTAGAGATTTTGTAATGAGTTAATTAGTAAAATTGGGTGGATGTGAGTTCATTGATGATTATAATTGTACTAAGAAACATGTAGTAGACCAAGGATGTTGAAGTATCTCTTGTTTGTGGGAAGGAGGGATTGTTGGATAAAGAAATACCATTACTAGAGGTAGAAGGATGCTATGCACTCTAGATGTTTGATAAAATGCCTAAATGACCTAAAACCTAGAAATTTTTACTAATAATGGTCCAATTGAATTATGTTGATGTTGATTCAAGTTATGAGAGTAGTGGGAGATTTTAGTATCACTAAAGAGCTGAATCAAGGTATGTTGGCCAAGCATATTTTCTAGAATCGGAATCCATGAGTTTCTCGTATGTTCCAAATGTGGTTTGTTCAAACTCCTATTCCTACTATTTCGAATTGCTTCTGATGGTCGATTTACCTAAATTCTTATCTACCCGAATCATGTTCGAATTGCCCCTATAATGTTATGCTCCCCCTTCGTGAAAAGAATGTTCAAATATGGTTGTTGTAACTAATGCGTATGATTTGAATCCATGTTTCAATTGTAAATCATCATGCTCTCCTTTGTAAGTATTTCCAATGTGGTTTGAGCTCTTACATACTCATGAGTTGAAACTATAGATATCGTGCTTCCCTTTTTGGGAAAAACATTCCAAGGACAAATGATGTATTAATTGCTTATGATTTCAACTCATGTTTCGATTGCAAATTAAAATCATTATGCTCTCTTTTGGGAGAAAATAATTATAATGTATTTAAGACTCTTATTACTCATGTATCTAGAGTCATGATTTCCAGATGTTATTTATATTGATGAGCTATGAAAGTTAAAGAATGAGAGTATGAAATATAAAATGCGGCCATTGTGCAAAGAACGAAGATTTACATGTGTGGCCAGAAGGGACGATGAAATAAAATATTTTATGAAGGGATATGAGATGAATATTCTTATATAAATAATTTTTGGGAGTATCGTTAGGTCACCGAGGAAGGATGGGTTGAAATGACCTAAACCCAAAACTGTACGTGTCCGTGTAGGAGTGATTGAACTGATAAATTCCCGTGATGATGCGTTGAGATTATTTCCCTTATTTGGGATGAGATGATAGCTAGCAAGGACCATGTGGACCCACATGACATTGTGGTGAGACGACTTAGCTGTTCGGTCGGTGATCGGACACCATGCCATGCACATGGTGGTGGTGTTGTGTTTCTATGTCCACCCACACACACTGGGGTGGGACAGCTTAGCCGATCGGGCAGTGATAAGACTCCATGCCATATGCATGGTGGTGGTGTTCAGTTTCTATGTCCACCCGCACACACTGGAGTGGGAAGGCTTAGCCGATCGGGCGGTGATCGAACTCCATGCCATAAGCATGGTGGTGGTGTTGTGTTTCTATGTCCACCCGCATACACTAGGGTGAGACGGTTTAGCCGATCAGGCATAGATCGGACTCCATGCCATATGAATGGTTGTGTGTTGGTATTAAAGATCTCCCAACTTAAAACATTAATATTTAATTGAAGCATTACCTTGCTTTAGACTTGGCATTTTAATATTATTAGAGTTTCTCAATGATTTCATGTTTCTCTCCATTTATGTTGGTACTCTATTCCATGAGAGGGTATTTAGCTTTACATACTAGTACAATTCCATATGTACTAATGTCCCTTTTGCCGGGGATGCTGCATCTTTAATTGATGCAGGTGGTTCCACAGTAGGCGGCATCGATCATTGATAGTAGTACACTCTCTTCTCAACTGGCTTGGTGAGCCCCACTTCCTATCGGAATCTTGTGTCTTGTGATACTAGTACATTTTATTTTGAGGTATAGCCGAGGCTTTGTCACCGACACTTTCATACTACTCTTTTGTTCCCTTTAGAGGCTCCGTAGACATAGTGTGAGTTGTGTATGATTTGGGAAAAAGACTATAAATGTTGTAGTTCTGGGACGTTCCACTTACGAATGTGAATTTGTAATCATTTGGAAATTGTCAATGAAACTCTTTTAAGTAATGGAAAAGGATGTTTTACACTTTATTCTTCACATGTCTATCTCTTGTTACTGATTCTTAAATTGTTCATGGATACAGTTGGGTAGAAGGCTGTCACGCCCCAAACTCGGGGAGCGCAACCGGCGCTCAACCGAGTGTACCCGGCCGAGCAAGCCTTCTAGATACTTTCTACCCCAAAGTCACTCATGGAAAAAAAAGGTGACATATATTCATTAACTAGAAAATAGGGAGATCATGAATACAATACCAAAACCTTTCTATTAGTTTCTTCATCTTTAATATCTCAAAATACACACCTTTTTATAGGATAAAGTGGAACAAGTGATTCATTCAAACATAAACATGAATTGTTTGACTTCCCATAACACCGACATACAACCCACACAATGTCTATAGAGCCTCTAAAAGATACAAAGGAGTACAATAATAGTGCTAGCAACAAGGCTCCGACTATACCTCCAAACATGATAACAAAATGTACAAAAGATACATGACCCCAGAATGAGGTAGGGCTCACCAAGTCTGCAAGGAGGAAGGTGTACTGCTATCGCTGGTTAATGCTAACTGCTGTGGAACCACCTGCATCCATTAAAGATGCAGCGCCCCCGGCAAAAAGGACATTAGTACTGTCGAATAGTACTAGTATGTATAACCAAACACCATTTCAATAGAATGAACAATAATAAACGGAAGAAAATCATGATATCTGTCACGCCCCAACCTCGGGAGGTGCGACCGGCGCTCAACTGAGTGAACTCGGCTGAGCAAGCCTGTTAGATACTTTCTACCCAACTCACCCATGACAAGAGAAGGCGTATTTTTATTAGCTAACCAGTAGAAGGACCATATGCATAGACATTACCAAACAATTTCATTTTGCTACTTCCTGTTAAGTTTCAAAAAGGCATACATTTTGTTATTTAGTGGAACAAACACCCAAAGTACAACAAAATCTGTTTGACCTTTTTAGTACCCATTTACACCCCAGATAGCATGTAACGGATCCTCTAAAGATACAAAAGAGAGTCAAGATGGTGCCGGTAATAAGGCCCCGGCTATACCTCAAAAGTGACCACAATATAAACAAAAGGTACAATACATGAACCCGGAATGAAATAGGGCTCACCGAGACCGCTGAGAAGAGGATGCAGCACTATCTGTGATCAACGTTGTTTGTTATGTACCCACCTGCATCCATTTAAAGATACAACACCCCCAGCAAAAGGGACGTTAGCACCATCGAATAGCACTAGTATGTAAAGCTAAACACCAACTCAATAGAATGAATAATAATACAAGAGGAACAGTCAAGAATAACATAAGGGATTCAAATATCAGTAAAACAACAAGTTAAGGATCATATACATTTTCAAGACAATTTCCTTATTATTAGGTGGGGTGACCTTTAGTACCGATATTCCACAACTCACAATACCTCCGTGTAAGAATATGGAGTCCGATCTCGGCCCGATCGGCTATGCCATCTCATTTGAGACATTACCACAATTTCATTATAATTTCCAACACAGTGCCACCATGTGTGCGACATGCCGTCCGATCACGGCCCAATAGGCTAGGCCGTCTCACCCAAGATTTTACCATTTTCAGTCAACCATCTCACATCATACTTCTTTTATATCTTTCAATTCATTGGCACTAGTGATCAAGATTACAAAGTCATTCTTAGCACTTGGCCGTATTTCATAATTCCAGACCCTTTTTCCACATTCAATATCTTTATCATTATCAACGACAATAAGGCTTCCCATTCAAGACATTAAATTCACATATGAGCAATTTGGGAATCTTAGGCACTTAGATGCTTTTCATACAATTTGGGCATAACAACCTTTATTTCGATCTTTACATGAAGTCTTAAGATTTCTAACACATATTCCACATTTTTGAACACATCCTCAATAACAAGATAACATGGCGAAGCATTTAGAATATATACTGAACTCACATCCTTCAACACAAACACATTACAAATTGCCAACTCTATAATGATCAAGGGCTTACTCCAATTACATGAACACCGTGGGATTCGATTCTAAGAAGAAAAGGGGGGGGGGTAGCCAACATATCTCAATTGAGCTTCTTAAAACTCTAAGATGTTCCGGAATATTAGCCAATTCAATATATAACTGACCATACTGTTCCGCTGTGTCGGTAGATTTAGCTGGCAAGAAGTGTGGTGATTTCGTAAGTCGGTCCACGATCACCCAAATTGAGTCAAACTTGCATCGAGTGCATGGCAATCCTACCAAAAAATCCATATTAATCATCTCCCACTTCCACATTGGAATTTCTATGTTCTGTGCTAACCCACCAAGCCGTTGATGTTCGGCTTTCACTTGTTGACAGTTCGGACACCTTGCCACAAAGTCTGCTACATTCATTTTCATGTCATTCCACCAATAGACTTCCTTGAGGTCGAGATACATCTTTGTAGAACCTGGATGAACGAAATACCTAGAAGCGTGAGCCTCAGTCATGATTCTTTCCCGGAGACCATCTACATTCGAAACACATAGTCTCCCTTGGTACCTTAGTATACCATCTTCCACGCCAAGTAAAAGCCATAGTTTTATGTTTTTGAATCCCCTCCTTCAATTGCACAAAAAATGGATCGTTGTATTGCTTCTCTTTGACTTCCACAACAAACGATGATTCAGTCTTATTTTGCACAATTACCCCTCCTTCATTAGAGTCCGTAAGATGAATTCCCAAACTAGCCAATCGATGGACTTCCTTGGATAATGGCCTTTGATATACCTCCAAGTGTTCTAAACTACCCATAGATTTCCGGCTAAGCACATCCGCCACAACATTGGCTTTCCCCGGGTGATATAGAATATCGATGTCGTAATCCTTGAGTAACTCAAGCCGTCTTATTTGCCACAGATTTAGCTCCTTTTGTTTGAAAATATATTGAAGACTCTTTTGGTCCGTAAATACATCCACATGGACCCCGTACAAATAGTGACGCCAAATTTTCAATGCAAAAACCACTGCCCCAAGTTCTAAGTCACGTGTTGGATAATTCTTTTCATGATTTTTGAGTTGCCTAGAAGCATATGCTATAACCTTGCCGTGTTGCATTAATACACACACAAGCCCAATTCTTGAAGCATTGCAATATACCACAAACCCTTATGTACCCTCTGGCAGGGTCAACAGCGGCGCCGTAGTCAATTTTGATTTCAACTCCTAGAAGCTCCTTTCACAAGCATCGGACCATTGGAACTTAACCGCTTTTTGAGTCAATTTAGTCTATGGAGAGGCAAGAGTAGAGAAACCCTCCACAAACTTCCTGTAATACCCTGCTAAGCCCAAGAAACTGTAAATCTCGGTTGGCGTTATAGGTCTAGGCCAATTATTTACGGCTGAAATCTTTTGAGGGTCAACCTTGATTCCTTCTCTAAAATTAACATGACCCAAGAATGTGACATATTCGAGCCAAAATTCACACTTTGAAAACTTCGCATACAATTGCTACTGATGAACAGTTCCCAACACTGCCCTGAGATGATCGGCATGGTCCTCCCGACCTCGTGTGTACACAAGAATATCGTCAATGAACACTATCACAAAGAAATCAATAAAAGGTTTGAAAACCCGATTCATAAGATCCATGAAAGCCATTGGGTCATTTGTTAGCCCAAAAGACATCGCCAGAAATTCAAAATGCCCATACCGGGTCCTAAAAGCTATTTTTGGAATATCTTGCACCCTGATCGTAAATCAATTTTGGAGAAGTATCTAGCACCCTGTAACTGATCAAACAAATCATCTATTCTTTGTACTGGGTATTTATTTTAGATAGTGACTTTGTTGAACTGCCGGTAGTCAATACACATCCTGAGTGATCCATTTTATTCCTCACAAAGAGAACCGGTGCGCCCCATGGCGACACACTCGGTCAGATGAAACCCTTCTCTAACAAATCCTTCAATTGTTCCTTTAGTTCCTTCAATTCTGCAGGTGCCATTCTGTATGGCAGGATAGAAATAGACTGCGTGCCTGGCATCACATTAACCCCAAAATCAATCTCCTTATCTGGCGGAATCCCAGGTAGTTCATCAGGAAAGACCCCTAGAAATTCATTCACAACTGGCACCGATTCGAGTGTAGGTGCCTTAGCAGTGGTAAATATACCTCTTATTAATCATCTTTGTGGCCTTAAGGTAAGAAATAAACCTACTCTTCGGCACCACATTATCCCTCTTCCACTCAATAACCGGCTCATTAGTAAATTCAAACCTCACAGTTCTAGTTCGGATGTTGAGCTTGGCAAAACATGAATAAAGCCAATCCATCCCCATAATTACATCAAAATCAACCATCCCCAATTCAATGAGATTGGCCACGGTGTCCCAACCACGCACTGTGACAACATAACCCCTATAAACTCGTGCGACCATAATAGACTAGCCAACCAGAGTAGATACAGAGAATGGCTTAGGACGTTGTTCTGGTTCTATTCCAAATTCCATAGCAACATAAGGGGTAATATAGGACAAGGTGGAGTTTGGATCAATAAGAGCATATACATCATGAGTTTGGACAGTCAATATACCTGTGACAACATCAAGAGAAGCCGCTGCATTCTGGCGACCGCTCATAGCATAGAAACGGCTGGGTCCTCCTGAACTCTGCGCACCTCCCCTAGCCGCGCCATGCCCTGCTGGTACCGGAGTGCCTTGAGCTGGAGGGGGTGCTGAAGATGTAGCAGCTGCAGAACTAGATGGCTGCGCTGTGCCCCTGCCCGCACCCTGGCGGGATGAACGACACTCCCTCTGAATATGACCCCTCAATTCGCACCCTGTAACATATAGGTAAGTCCATGTACCAGATCCCCAAGTGCATCTTCCCACACCTAGGGCATAGGGGTCTCCATTGCTACTGGAATCTCCCTCCTGATCGGCCCTGCTGCCCTGATTGGGCCTAAAACGACTCCCCTGCAGCTGACTGGGCCCTGCTAGTGGTGCACTGGCTGAAGACTAAGCAACAAACTGGGATTGCCCTGATGACCCTCCCATAAAAGCTGACCTTCCCCCACCGAATGACTCCCCAAAGTTGCCCGCGGACCGGGCCTTGCTGGTACCCTCTCGCTCCATTCTGTTCTTCAACTTACAGTTCTCTGTAGCTTGAGCAAATGCTACCATCCTCCCATAGTTCATATCTGAATTCAAGGCAGCTGTAGCGGCCTCATTGATAACCAAGGGGCTAAGGCCCTGCACAAACCGGCACACTCTAGCCTCCATAGTAGGCAACATGAGAATGGTATATTTTGACAGGCGCGCGAACTCCATGTGATACTCCCACACACTCCTACTCCCTTGCTTAAGATTCTCAAACTCTGCGGCACGGGCTGTCCTTGTCATGCCTCAACCTCGGGGAAGGCGACCGGCGCTCAACCGAGTGAACCCGGTTGAGCAAGCCTATTAAACCATTCCTACCCGACTCATTCGTAATCTAAAACGGGATCACATCACCATATGCAAAGCAGGGGAGAGATCAATTATAAAAATACATAAACGTTGCTAGTTCATTTTTCCTTATATACATTGTGCCACAGTTGAGTTCCCAAAATACAACTCAATCCAACGACCACCCCAACATACATACATGACCCACATAAACGTCTACGGAGCCTCTAAGAGTACAAAAGAGCAACATGAAAATGCCGGCAACAAGGCCCCGACTATACCTCAAAATATGAAAACTTATACAAAAGAAGGACTACATGACCCCAGGAAGAAATGGGACTCACCAAGACTATTGTAATGAGTGTGAGGGAGAGCACCACTATTTAGGATCAGCATTGTCTGCGATAGAACCACCTACATCCATTCAAAGATGTAGCGCCCCCGGCAAAAAGGGTGTTAGTACTGTCGAATAGTACTAGTATGTAAGGCAAACACCAATCTTAGTAGAATGAACAGTGAAACAAAGAGAAGGCAGTCATAATAATCAATAAGTACTTCACAGAAATACAAAGAAACACCAAGTAAGGATCACATAATTTTCAATTCAATCTTTCCATCTTTTTAGGTTAATAATCTTTAGTGCCAAAGCCACAACTCATAATACCACCGTGTTTTTACACGGAGTCCGGTCTCGGCCCGACCGGCTAAGCCATATCAAGTGAGACATATCCATATCCACATTGTAAATCAATGATTCCAACACAAATGCCACCATGTGTACAACATGGCGTCCGATCTCGGCCCGATCGGCTAAGCCATCTCACTTGAGACATAACCTCTTTCAATTGTTCACTCAATTCACATCTCTTTCCCATCTTTCGTTACATGGCACAAACAACCTCATTTATTAAGTAGTTCTTGGCACTTGGGAACATTTTACAATTCAAGTCTTTCCCTTTGTATTCGTTCAAATAACATCATCATTCATGTTGAAAAGTACCATCACATAAGGCATTTAACACATAAGGGAAGGAGCTTGGAAAATCATGATTTTGTTCTCAAATAGCATGATGACATGGTAACCATCTAAAACAATTAGGGAACATGAATCTTTCAATCCAACACACTAAGGCAAACAATTCTAGTATGATCAAGTTAGAACTTACAATAATTATTCGGACACCAGGAGTTCGACTTTAAGATAAAAAGATTTAGCCATACATACCTCAATTGCGCTTCTTTAGACAATACAATTATTCGGAACCCTTAGCAACCTCAATATACTTTTGCAATATACAAATTGAACCTAAAATTAGGAAAATGTTCATAGTTCTAGTTCTCTTTTTATTTTTCCCATACTCTTTATCACATACATGCAAGATGAACCACTCTCATACCCACGAAGTATTACCCCAGTACCCCATTATAGCTATGTTTGAAATTAAGAGCTGGGGTGATGAAATCTTACCTTTTTGGATTAAGAATTTGGTGCTCTACATGAGTATTTCCAACGTTTGAGTGATGGTTGAAGATTATTTGATGAAAATTAGGTCCCTCTCTCTAGAACCCTCCCTCTCTCACACTAGAAATATGAGAAATGAGCTTCATAATGGACTAAAGGGGTCTTTTAACGGAATAGGGGTCGGGTTTTAAATTCAGAAAATGGGTGCCCCGACACAGGTCTGCAGTCGCATATGCGACCGCATAACGGTTATGCGGTTCGTAAAGTGACCGCAGAAATGGCCCTCAGGTACACGAACTTACGGCCCAGATATGCGACTAGTATGCGGTCCGCATACTCATTCTACGGTCGCATAATGCACCACAGAACTCCCTCCGCAAAAACTAAAGAGGGATTATGCGATTGATATGCGGTCCGCATAGTGTTTATGCGGTCGCATAATCAACCGCAAAGCTGACCTCAAATTGGCCAACGTACTGTTTCACTCTGCGGCCATTATCCGGTCTGCAGAGTGATTATGCGGCCGCATAATGGGCCGCAGAAATGTGTCCTTCTGCGAAATATTTTCCTCTAAGTTCCTCTAAGAATTTCTACTATTATAATGCAGGAATCTATCTTGGCACCACGAAACCCTGAGTTTTTGGTTTAAATATTTACGGGTCCTTACATCCTCCCCCACTGAAGATCATTCGTCCTCGAATGAGGATCAAGGTTTGCTTAACACAGTTACAGTTGTACCACATACCATCAGCCCCAAATTTGCCTAACTTCCTAATTTCCTAAAAATTCCGCCAGAGTATCCTTTGTATTTAGGCCTATCAACCTGCTAGAGAGCCCCTAAAACACACCTTAGCAACATATATAGAATTAAATGACACAACGGAATGCAAAACAACACCAATCGAAGCCTCATAGGGGACATATAACTAGAAATGAGTGTCTTTATATTAGCCGAACAAGCGATACAAACTTTGGGGGGGGGGGACAATTTTATAGAGCTATTATATGGCTATTCAAATAAATGAGGGTACTTTTCTTTCATTTCATTCTCGGCTTCCCAAGTAGCTTCTTCGACTTGTTGGTTTCGCCATAACACCTTCACAGATGCAATTTCTTTGGTTCTCAACTTTCGGACCTGCCTATCAAGAATAGAAACCAGAATTTATTCATATGACAATTCTTCACTAACCTCGATGGTCTCAACCGGCACAATAGCGGACGGAACTCCAACTACTTTCTTTAACATGGACATATGGAATACTGGGTGTACTAATGACATCTCAGGTGGTAGTTCAAGCTTGTACGCCACCTGGCTTATCCTTTGAATGATTCTACACGGCCCGACATACCTTGGACTTAATTTCCCTTTCTTTCCAAACCGCATGATCCCCTTCATGGGAGATACCTTCAAGAACACCCAATCATCTTCTTTAAACTCTAAGTCTCTGCGACGAATATCCGAGTAGGATTTTTGATGACTCTGAGTAGTTTTCAATTGCTCTTTTATGATCTTAACCTTTTACATAGCCTGATGCATAAGGTTTGGTCCTATTAGTTTAGCTTCTCCAACCTCGAACCACCCAATCGGCGATCTACATCTTCTACTATACAAGGACTCGAACGGCGCCATCTGAATACTGGCATGGAAGCTATTGTTATAAGCAAATTCTATGAGCGGAAAATGATCATCCCAGCTACCCTTGAAGTCAAGCACACACGCACGCAACATGTCCTCAAGTGTCTGAATAGTCCGCTCTGCTTACCCGACAGTATGTGGATGGAAAGCCGTGCTAAGATTTACCTGCGTACCCAAACCTTGCTGAAACCTCTTTCAGAAATTAGCTGTGAATTGGGCCCCTCGATCGGAAATGATGGAAACTGGAGTGCCATGAAGCTTGACTATTTCCTTGATATACAATTGAGCATATTGTTCCGCAGTGTCGGTGGATTTAACTTGCAAAAAGTGAGCAGATTTTGTGAGTCGATCCACGATCACCCAAATTGAGTCAAACTTACACGGAGTGCACGGTAACCCTACCACAAAATCCATATTGATCATTTCCCATTTCCACACTGGAATTTCTATACTCTGTGCTAACCCACCGGGCCTTTGATGCTCGGCCTTCACCTGTTGACAGTTTGAACATTTTGCAACAAAGTCCGCCACACCCCTTTTCATGTTATTCCACCAGTAAACTTCCTTCATATCATGATACATTTTTGTAGAGCCTGGGTGCACGGAATATCTAGAAGTATGAGCTTTTGTCATGATTCTTTCCCAAAGACCATCTACGTTTGGAACACATAGTCGTCCTTGGTATTATAATGTATCATCATCCATGCCAAGAGAAAAAGCCGTAGTCTTATGTTTATGAATCCCTTCCTTCAGTTGCACCAACACTGGATCACTGTATTGCTTTTCCTTGACCTCCGTCACAAGCGATGGTTCTGCCTTATTCCGCATAATCACTCCCCCTTCATTACAGTCCGCAAGATGAACTCCCAAACTGGCCAACTGGTGAACCTCCCAGGCCAAGGGCCTTTGACATGCCTCCAAATGAGTCAAACTACCCGTTGATTTCCAACTAAGAGCATCTGCCACCACATTAGCTTTCCCCGTATGATACAAAATGTCGATGTCATAATCTTTGAGAAATTCAAGCCACCTTCTCTACTTTAATTTCAATTCCTTTTGCATAAAAATGTACTGAAGACTCTTGTGGTCTGTGAATACATCTACATGGACTCCATAAAAAAAATGATGCCAAATGTTTAATCCAAAAACCATCGTCGCAAGCTCTAAGTCATGAGTTGGACAGTTCTTTTCATGATTCTTAAGTTGCCTTGAAGCATATGCTATAACCTTACCATGTTGCATTAATACACACCCAAGACCGATCCTTGAAGCATCGCAATACACCACAAACCCCTCAGTACCCTCTGGCAAGGTCAATACCGGCGCCGAAGTCAATCTTGATTTTAATTCTTGAAAGCTCCTTTTACAAGCATCGGACCACTGGAACTGAACCGCCTTCTGCGTCAATTTTGTCAATGGAGAGGCAAGAGTGGAGAACCCCTCTATGAACCTCATATAATACTAGGCCAAACCCAAGGTGATCGGCGTAGGCTAGTCCTTCACCGCTGCAATCTTTTGAGAATCAACCTTAATTCCTTCTTTGGAGACGACATGACCCAAGAATGTAACAGATTCAAGCCAAAATTCACATTTCGAGAACTTTGCATACAATTGGTGTTGATGAAGAGTTTGCAGAACTGCCCTGAGGTGATCGGCATGATCCTCTCGACTTCGTGAATACACCAGGATGTCGTCAATGAATACTATCACAAAGGAGTCGAGGAACGACTTGAAAACTCGATTCATATGATCCATGAAAGCTTCCGTGGCATTTGTTAGCCCGAAAGACATTACAAAAAATTCAAAGTGCCCATACCGGGTTCTAAAAGCTATTTTCGGAATATCCTGCTCCCTTACCTTCAATTGATGGTACCCGGACCGCAAATCAATTTTGGAGAAGAACTTATCACCTTGCAATTGGTCAAACAAATCATCTATTCTAGGAAATGGGTATTTGTTTTTGATTGTGACTTTGTTGAGTTACCGGTAATCAATACACATCCACAGCGATCCATCTTTCTTTCTGACAAAGAGAACTGGTGCGCCCCAAGGCGACACACTCCGTCGGATGAAACCTTTCTCTAGCAAATCCCTCAGTTATTCCTTTAGCTCTTTTAATTCTGTCGGGGCCATTCTATAAGGTGGAATGGATATAGGCTGCGTGCCTGGCATCATATCAATCCCAAAATCAATCTCCCTATCTGGAGGTATTCCAGGGAGCTCATCCGGAAAGACATCGGGGAAGTCATTCACAATTGGTACAGATTCAAGGGTAGGCACCTCAGCAGTGGTGTCTGTCACTCAGACCAAATGATAAATATACCCCTTCCTGATCATCTTTGTGGCCTTAAGGTAAGAAATAAACCTACCTTTCAGCATAACATTATTCCCCTCCCACTCAACAATTGGCTCGTTAGGAAACTCAAGCCTCATAATTCTGGTCTGACAGTCAAGTTTTGCAAAACATGAATAGAGCCAATCCATTGCCATTATTACATTAAAATCAAATATCCCTAGTTCAATAAGATCGGCCATGGTATCCCCACCATGCACCGTGACAACACAATCCCTATAAATTTGTGCGGCCATAATAGACTCGCCAACCGGAGTAGATACAGAGAATGACTCATGAAGCTGTTCCGGTTCTATCCCGAAGCTCGTAGCAACATAAGGAGTAACATAGGACAAAGAAGATCCGGGATCAATAAGGGCATACACATCATGAGATTGAACAGTCAATATACCCGTGACGACATCTGGGGAAGCCTCTGCACTCTGTCGACCACTCATAGCATAGAATCGGCTGGGTCCTCCCAAACTCTGTGCACCACCCCTAGCTGCACCACGCCCTGTGGGTGCTGAAGAGCCTCGAGTTGGAGGCGGTGCTGAAGATGTAGCAGCTGAAGGACTGGATGACTGAGTTGTGCCCCTATCTACACCCTGACGGGATGCACGACACTCCCTCTGAATATGACCTCTCATCTCGCATCCGTAACATACTGGCATATCCAGGTAGTAGACTCCCGAATGTATCCTCCGACACTTAGGGCATGGGGCCCTCTGCTGCTGCTAGAATCTCCCTCCTGATCGACCCTGATGGTGGGACCTCCTGCTGCCCTGACCTGGCCTAAAGGGACTCCCCTGCTGCTGACTGTGCCCTGATGATGGGGCACTAGCTGAAGACTGAGCATAAGACTGGGGTGATCCTAATGATCCTCCTCGAAAAGCTGATCTCCCACCTCCGAATGAATCCCTAAGGTTGCCCCTGATTGGGCCCTACTACTACTTTCCCGTTCCATCCCGAGCTTTAACTTTCGAGCCTCCGTAGTTTGGGAAAATGCCACCATCCTTCCATAGTTCATGTCAGAATTTAGAGCAGCTGTGGCCGCCTCATTAATAACTAAAGGGATAAGGCCCTGCACAAATCGACGCACTTTTGCCTCCGTAGTCGGCATCATATGAAAAACATACTTTGACAGGCGCATGAACTCTATGTGATACACCTAAACATTCCTACTACCTTGTTTAAGGGTCTTAAACTCCACAGCACGGTCTGCCTTAGTATCGGCAGGCAAGAAATGGTCTATGAAGGCATCCGCGAACTCACTCCCTCCTCACGGGAATCTTCCCACATCTCAAACCAGGAATATGCCACCCCTTTCAGACGATAAGAGGCCAATTCTACTCCCTCTACTTCAGTAGCACGCATAACTCAGAGAGTCTTATGCATCTCATCAATGAAATCCTAAGGGTCTGCCCCGGGATCAGTACTTGTGAACACTAGAGGGTCAAACTGAAGGAACCTATTTACCCTGGAACTAGAAGAATCCTCTTGCGAGGTAAATAAGGTGGGTGCAACATTTGACCTCTGGGCCTGAGAAGCTACTAACTGAGTCAGCATCTGAATAGCTCCCCTAAGATCCCCATCAGAAATACCGGGACCTGGAGCTAGGGCTGGAGGTGGAACATGTATATCGACGGGAGGGATTGTGGCATTCTCCGCGGGTGTAGGAACTGGGGTAGTCTGTTCTGGAATAGATGAATCAGGCAATGTGATAGTAGGGGGATTATCCTCACCCGTATTATCAAATAAGGGATCAACTGCCACTCCTAGTGTGGCATTGGCTTCTTGGCCAATTCTCGCTCTCTTCTTAGATGCCATTTACTGAAAGTTAGAACAATACACGAGTTAGGGGAAAACAACCTCACGTTCCGCTCTATCGCACGATATAGAACAACAATGAAGGGTATCATTCTTAAATGTCCAAGTAGCCCCTTAATTATAAATGTGGTCGACAACACACCGATAAGAAGGGCTCTACTAAACAAAAGGAGGACTACATGACCCCTGGGAAAAATGGGGCTCACCAAGACTACTGTGAGGAGAGAAAGAAAGCACCACCTATCTGCGATCGGCACTATCTGCGATGGAACCACTTACATCCATTCAAAGATATAGCGCCCCTAAGAAAAGGGACGTTAGTACTGTCGAATAGTACTAGTATGTAAGGCAAACACCAATCTTAGTAGAATGAATAATGAAACAAAGAGAAGGCAGTTATAATAATCAATAAGAGTCTCACAGAAATACAAAGAAAACACCAAGTAAGGGTCACATAGTTTCCATTTCAATCTTTCCATTTTTTTAGATTAATAATCTTTAGTGCCAAAGCCACAACTCACAATGCCACCGTGTTCTTACACGGAGTCCGGGCTCGGCCCGACCGGCTAAGCCAACTCAAGTGAGACATATCCATATCCATATTGTAAATCAATGATTCCAACACAAATGCCACCATGTGTACAACATGGCATCCGATATCAGCCCGATCGGCTAAGCCATCTCACTTGAGACATAACCTCTTTCAATTGTTCACTCAATTCAAAACTCTTTCCCATCTTTCGTTACATGACACAAACAACCTCATTTATTAAGTAGTTCTTGGCACTTGGGAACATTTTACAATTCAAGTCTTTCCCTTTGTATTCTTTCAAATAACATCATCATTCATGTTGATAAGAACCATCACATAAGGCATTTCACACATAAGGGAAGGAGCTTGGAAAATCATGATTTCGTTCTCAAATAGCATGATGACATGGTAACCATCTAAAACAATTAGGGAACATGAATCTTTCAATCCAACACACTAAGGCAAATAATTCTAGTATGATCAAGTTGGAACTTACACCAATTATTTGGACACCAGGAGTTCGATTCTACGAAGAAAAGAGTTAGCCATACATACCTCAATTGCACTTCTTTAGACTCTACAATTATCCGGAACCCTTAGCAACCTCAATCTATTTTGGCAATATACAAATTGAACCCAAAATTAGGAAAATGTTCATAATTCTAGTTCACTTTTTATTTTTCCCACTCTCTTTATCACATGCATGCAAGATGAACCACTCTCATACCCATGAAGTATTACCCTAGTACCCCATTATAGCTATGTTTGAAATTAAGAGATGGGGTGATGAAATCTTACCTTTTTGGATGAAGAATTTTGTGCTCTACTTGAGTATTTCCAAGCTTTGAGTGATGGTTAAAGATTAATTGATGAAAATTAGGCCCCTCTCTCTCTCTCACACTAGAAATATGAGTAATGAGCTTCAAAATGGACTAAAGGGGTGTTTTAACGAAATAGGGATCAGAATTTAAATTAAAAAAATGGGTGCCCCGACACAGGTCTGCAGTCGCATATGCGACCACATAACAGTTATGCGGTCCTTAAAGTGACCGCAGAAATGGCCCTCAGGGGCCCGAACTTACGGCCCAGGTATGTGACCAGTATGTGGTCCGCATACTCGATCTGCGGTCACATAATGCACTGTAGAACTGCCTTTGCAAAAACTAAAGAGGGATTATGCGTTCGATATGTGGTCCGCATAGTGGTTATCCAGTAGCATAATCGACCGCAAAGCTGACCTCAAATTGGCCAACATACTGATTCACTCTGCGGCCATTATGCGGTCCGCGGAGTGATTATGCGGTCTGCAGAGTGATTATGCGGCCGCATAATGGGCCGCAGAAATGCGTCCTTCTGCGAAACATTTTCCTCTAAGTCTGTGGGATACTGTTCAATCCAAAAATTTCGTACCTCGGCAGGCAAAAAATGGTCTATAAAGGCATCAGGAAACTCACTTTATCTAGCTCAAACCAAGAATATGCCACCCCTTTCAGGCAGTAGGCGACCAACTCCACTCCTTCCGTCTCAGTAGCGCGCATAACCTGGAGGGTCTTATGCATCTCATCAATGAAGTCATGTGGGTCCTCCTCATGATTAGCCCTCGTGAACACTGTAGGATCCAACTGCAGAAATATGTTAACCATTGAACTAGTAGAATCCCCTTGCTGGCTAAAAGATGTGGGTGCAACATTTGACCTTTGGGCCTGAGAAGCCACTATCTGAGTCAGCATATGAATAGCTCCCCTAAGATCCCCATCAGAAATACCAGAGCCGGAAGTTGGGGCTGGAGGCAGAAATGGAATATACGGTGGAGGAACTATCGTACTTCAGTAGGTGTAGAAACTGGTGTGGCCTGGGGCGGTGTAGTTGATTCAGGTAGTGTAGCAGTCGGGAGATTATCGTCACCCGTCGGGAGTTCACCCGCATCATCAAATAAAGGGTCAACTGCCACTCCTAAGGCGGCGTTGGCCCCTAGGCCAGTTCGTGCTCGCTTCTTAGGTGCCATATACATAAAGTTAAAGGAATACGAGAGATAGAGGAGGAACAGTTGCACATTTAGTTTCATTGCACAATCCAGAATATCAAAGAAGGGTATTGTTCCTAAATGTCTAAGTGGCCTCCAACTTATAGATGTGGTCGACAACACACCGATAAGAGAGACTCTACTAGACACGGCTCTGAGACATCCTAGGACACTTTAAAACCTTAGACTCTGATACTAAGTTTGTCACACCCCAACCTCGGGAGGCGTGACCGTACTCAAATGAGTGAACCCGGCCGAGCAAGCCTGTTAGATACTTTCTACCCAACTCACCCATGACAAGAGACGACATGTTTTTATTAGCTAACCAGTAGAAGGACCATATGCATAGACATTACCAAACCATTTCATTTTGCTACTTCCTGTTAAGTTTCAAACAGGCATACATTTTGTGATTTAGTGGAACAAACACCCAAAGTACAATAAAATCCGTTTGACCTTTTTAGTACCCATGTACAACCCACATAGCGTCTATAGAGCCTCTAAAAATACAAAAGAGAGTCAATATGGTACCGGCAACAAGGCCCCGACTATACCTCAAAACTGACCACAATATAAGCAAAAGGTACAATACATGACCCCGAAATGAAATGGGGCTCACCGAGTCCGCTGAGAAGAGGATGCAATACTATCTGTGATCAACGTTGTCTGCTATGTACCCACCTGCATCCATTTAAACATGCAGTGCCCCTGGAAAAAGGAACGTTAGTACCGTCTAATAGCACTAGAATGTAAAGTTAAACACCAACTCAATAGTATGAATAATAATACAAGAGAAACTGTCAAGAATTAAATAAGGGCTTCAAATAATAGTAAAACAACAAGTTAAGGGTCATATACATTTTCAAGACAATTTCCTTATTATTAGGTTGGGTGACCTTTAGTACCGATATTCCACAACTCACAATACCTCCGTGTAAGAATACGGAGTCCGATCTCGGCCTGATCGACTAGGCCATCCCATTTGAGACATTACCACAATTTCATTATAATTTCCAGCATAGTGCAACCATGTGTGCGGCATGGCATCCGATCATGGCCTGATCGGCTAGGCCGTCTCACCCAAGACGTTACCATTTTCAGTCAACCATCTCACATCATACCTCATTCATATCTTTCAATTCATTGGCACTAGTGATCACGATTACAAAGTCATTCTTGGCACTTAGCCGTATTTCATAATTCCAGACCCCTTTTCCACATTCAATATCATTATCATTATCAACGACAATAAGGCTTCCCATTCAAGACATTAAATTCACATATGAGCAATTTGGGAATCTTAGGCACGTAGAGGCTTTTCATATAAATTGGGCATAACAACCTTTATTTCGATCTTGACATGAAGTCTTAACATTTCTAACACATATTCCACATTTTTGAACACATCGTCAATAACAAGATAACATGGTGAAGCATTTAGAATAAATACTGAACTCACTTCCTTCAACATAAACACATTAGAAATTGCCAATTCTATAATGATCAAGGGCTTACTCCAATTACATGAACACCGTGGGATTCGATTCTAAGAAGAAGGGGGGAGGGTTAGCCAATATACCTTAATTGAGCTACTTAAAACTCTGAGATATTCCGGAATATTAGCCACTTCAATCTATTTTAGCAATATAACCAAATTGAACCAAAATTAGGAAGATGAACATGGTTTTAGCTCATTTGAACATATTATCAAACACTGGGTGTGCATCAATGTTTTAAGGCCCTTTTGGTGGAAGATTCCATCATTCCCCAGCCCATTCTCTATCATTGTTTGCTCATAATCTTCTCACATACTACGAGGATACATGCATGCAAGGTAAGCACTCCCATCCCTACGAATTACATTACTAATGGCCCATTCTAGTTACATTTTGAAATTAAGAGTTTGGGTGATAGAATCTTACCTCTTAGGAAGAAGACCTAGGTGCCTATCTTGATAATCTTCAAGATTTTAAGTGAGAATTGAAGAGCAATGTGATGAAGATGAATTCCTCCCTCTAGTACCCTCACTTTCACTCTAAAAATATCATAAAATATGATCAAAATGGTCTATGAGATGTGTTTTAACGAAATAGGGTGGGGTTTAAAAACCCCAAAATTGAAGATCCAGAACGGGTTTTGCGGTCGCATATGCGACCGCATAGTGGTTATGCAGTCTGCAAAATGACCGCGAAAATGTGTGCCAGAACTGGAAAAAAACTAACTTGGTATGCGGTCACTATGCGGCCCGCAGACCTGTTCTGCAGTCGCATAATGCACCGCAGAACGGTTTTGTGGTCGCATAGTGCACCGCAGAACCTCCCTCCAAAAAATCCCAAGGTGGGATATGCGATAAGAATACAGCCCGCGAAACGGTTATGTGGTCCCAGAATGGCCGCGAAATTTGGCATCAAAAATGCCCCAGAAATCTGTCCACTCTGCGGTCCGCATAGTGGTTCTGCGGCCGCAGAAATGCATACTTCTGCCCAACATCCTCCCCCACTTAAGATCATTCGTCCTCGAATGAGGGTCAGGGTCTACTATTAGCACCTTATGCAACTCAGTTTTCATACCCTACACCCGCAACCCCAAATTTAACTAACTCCTCAAATTTCCAAAATTTTCGTTAGAGTTTCCTTTGTAACTAGGACTATCCACCTGCCAGAGAGCCACGAAAACACATCCTTAGAACATATTCATAAACCAGTAACATAACATAATTCATAACAACACCAATTGTGGCCTCATGTGAACAACATATAATCAAAAGGAACACCTCTACTATTATTAACCTCTACGCCTACTTTGGCATCACGGAATCCAGGTTTTTAGAAATCAAATTAAGAACCACATAAGTTTTCAAGTCACTTTCCATGTTTTTAGGTGGGGAGCTCTTTAATTCTAGTATACCATTATTCACAATACTACCGTATGTTTACATGGAGTCTAATCACGGCAATTTCGGCTAGGCGTCCGATAACAGCCCGATCAGCTAGGACGTCTCACCCGAGACATTACCTTTTCTATCAATCATCTCATGTCATACTTTCTTCACATCAATCAATTCATCTGCACTTATGGCCACAATTATAAAGTCATTCTTGGCACTTGCCCATATTTCATAATTCCAGTTCCCCTTTCCACATTCAAACATCATTATCATTATCAACAATAATAAGGCTTCCCAGTCAAGACATTAAATTCACATATGAGCAATTTGGGAATCTTAGGCACATAGAGGCTTTTCATACAATTTGGCATAACAACCTTTATTTCAATCATGACTTGAAGTTTTAACATTTTTAACGCATATTCCATATTTCGAACACATCCTCAATGATAAGGTGATCTGATGAAGCATTTACAATATGTTGAGCATATATCCTTCATCACAAACACATTCAGAATAGCCAATTCTATTATGATCAATTTGGGACTTACACCAATTACATGAATACCGTGGAATTCGATTCTAAGAAGAAGGGGGTTTAGCCAACATATCTCAATTGAGATTCATTTAAACTTTAAAACGTTCCGGAATTCTTACAACTTCGATATATTTTAGAAATATAACAAGTTTGACCAAAATTAGGAAGATGGTCATGATTCTAGCTCATTTGAGCACATTATCAAACACTAGGTGTGCCTTAATGTTTTAAGGCCCTTTTGTGAAAGATTCCATCATTGCTCAACCCATTCTCTACCATTTTTAGCTCACAACCTTCCTACATTATTTGATAAAATATGCATGCAAGATAACAACCCCCACACCCAAATATTGTCTTGCTAATTACTCGCTTTTTAGTAGAATTTCGAAATTAAGAGCTAGGGCATAGACTCTTACCTTTAGGATAAAGACTTTCCTTGTTAATCTTCAATGATTGAGCAAGAATTGATGGATAATAGGTTGAAGGTTATTCCCCCACTCTAAGCACTCTTTCTCACTCTAAAAGTATCATATATTTTCCTCAAAATGGAATATGGTTTATGTTTTAACTAAGTAGGGTCAGGTTATAAAAACACAAAAAATGAAGCCCCGGGATAGGACCTGCGGACCGTATAATGATTCTGCGGTCCGAGAAATGGCCGCGAAAAATGGCCTCCGGAACATGGCTAGCCTGCTTCACTCTGCGGTGTTATACGACTTACAGACCTGTTCTGCAGTCGCATAATGCGCCGCAGAACCTCCCTCCTCAAAATTCCAAGGCTGATTATGCGATCAAAGTGCGGCCCGGGAAATGGTTGTGCGGTCGCATAACTGGCCGCGAAATTGACATAAAAAATGCCCCAAATAGCTACTTCACTCCGCGGCCATTGTGCAGCATGCAGAGTGATTATGCGGCCGCATAATGGGCTGCAAAACTGCCCAAACCTGCAAAATATTTTTCTACAACTCGCCAGCGCACTGTTCAATCCAAAAACTCCTAACCCCGGAACCCCGGTTTTTAGGAAAATAATTCACAGGGCCTTACAAAGTCCTACTATTATTAACCTCTACGCCTACTCCGGCATCACGGAACCCCGATTTTTAGGAAAAATATTCTCTGGGCCTTATAAAGGCATTAAGTAGGCTTGCTTGACTGGGATATCTCGGTTGAGCGCCGGTCGCACTTCTTATGACAAGCGTGGTATCAGAGCCAAAGGTTTTAAAGTGTCCCAGGATGACTCAGAGCCATGTCTAGTAGAGTCCCTTTTATTTGTGTGTTGTCGACCACATCTATAATTGGGAGGCTACATGGGCATTTAGGAACTTTACCCTTACATTCAACACTCTAGATCATGCGATAAAGCTTTACTATAAGATTGTCATCTAACTCGTGCTTTATTTTTTTGAGTATGTATAAATGTTTCTTCCATTAATTCCAAGGAATATTTGCACATGGAACAATAAATAGAGAAATGCTAGAATATTAAGGATTTGGCAGATATAGCAGGTTTAATGTGTGAGATACCAATTGCCTTCTTAATGGCGAAATGAAAGCTAAGAATAAGATCAAGGTAAACAAGGTCATACAATTGGCCTTGAATATGTGGGACTTATTGAAAATGGTTTCAAGGAGTACATATAGAGGAGACGAGGAAGCTTTATTTACAAAAAAAGTTGGAGTTGTACAATAATTGATAAATGAGTTTCAACAATGGAATGAGGAAATGCACTTCAAGAAGCTATGTCCTATGAAATATCTAGGTTTTTGTCAAAAGCACTAGAATGGTTAATTATGACGATGAACATCATTGGTGCGACTAAATGAGACTCAAACAAGCGAAATAGAGGTGCTAAAAGTTAGGTAAGAAGGGCCTGTGTCCCATGCTTCTAAGAGGACCAGTTGAGAGCGGACCAACACCGATGGGCTAAAGTGGTCCATATTAATGAGTTCACATGAATGATCAATAACTTAAGTACAAGAAGAGAATGGTAATGTACTGAGCACAAAAATGAGTACATTTTTTGGGTGAATTGGAAAGACATATCGAGAGAGGCGATCCTTAGGTTCAATATTGGTCATCTAAATCCCTTGGCCTGGCAAGTCATACCATGCCCATATAGTACGTGTTGGTAAGTGACGATAGCAAGACAAAATGTGTGGTATGGACATATAAGATAAGTTTATGGTACCTGAAGCATACTTTATATGAGAAGAGTGTTAGAAGTGATTACCCACCCCCATATTAACCTCTACGCCTACCCCGGCATCACGAAATCCCTGTTTTTAGGAAAACAATTCACTGGGCCTTACATCCTCCCCCACATAAGATCATTCATCCTCGAATGAGGATCAAGGTTAGCTATTAGCATCTTATGCAACTCAGTTTTCATAACACACACCAACAGCTCCAAATTTGACTAACTCCCTAAATTTCCAAAACCTTTGCAGAGTTTCCCCTGTAACTAGGCCTATCCACCTGTCAGAGAGCCCCAGAAACACATACTTAAAGCATATACATAAACCAATGACGTAACATAACTCATAACAACACCAATAGTGGCCTTACATCCTCCCCCACATACAATATATTTAGAAAGAAGCACCTTTACATAAACTGAACAAGTGATACAATAATCCATAGGCGACAATTTTATAAAAAGGTTACATAGCTTATACAAACATGTAAGGATACTTCTGTTTCATCTCGTCCTCAGCCTCCCAAGTAGCCTCTTCAACCTGTTGGTTTCGCCACAACACCTTCACAGAGGCAATTTATTTATTTATCCACATTCGGACTTGCCTATCAAGAATGGCAACTGGAATTTCTTCATATGTCAGTTCTTCATTAACCTCAATGGTCTCAACCGGCACAATAGCTGACGAATCTCCAACTACATTCTTCAACATAAACACATGGAATACCGGATGCACTAACGACATCTCAGGTGGTAGCTCAAGCTTGTACGCCACCTGACCAATCCTCTGAATGATTTTGTACGGCCCGACATACCTCGGACTCAATTTCTCTTATCTTCCAAACCACATTATACCCTTTATGGGGGAAACCTTCTAGAATACCCAATCATCTTCTTTGAACTCCAAGTCTTTGCGATGAACATCCGAATAGGATTTTTGACGACTCTGAGCAGTTTTCAACCGCTCTTTAATGATTTTAACCTTTTCCATAGCCTGATGCACAAGGTTTGGTCCTATCAGCTCAGCTTCCCCAATATCGAACCACCCAATGGGAGATCTACATCTCCTACCATATAACGCCTCGATCGAAAATGATCATGGAAGCTGTTGTTATAAGAAAACTCTATGAGTGGAAAATGTTCATCCCAACTACACTTGAAGTCAAGAACACAAGAATGCAATATGTCCTCAAGTGTCTGAATAGTCCGCTTTGCCTGCCCGTCGGTTTGTAGATGGAAGGCTATACTAATATTCACCTGAGTACCTAAACCTTGCTGAAATTTCTTCCAAAATTTTTCTGTGAACCGAGCCCCTCGATCGGAAATGATAGAAACTGGAGTACCATGCAACCTGACTATTTCCTTGATATGTAACTGAGCATATTGTTCCGTTGTGTCGGTAGATTTAACTTGCACGAAGTGTGATGATTTCGTGAGTTGATACACAATTACCCAAATTGAGTCAAACTTGTGCAGAGTGCGTGGTAATCCTACCACAAAATCTATATTAATCATTTCCCACTTCCACATTGGAATTTCTATGTTCTGTGCCAACCCACCAGGCCGTTGGTGTTCGGCCTTTACTTGCTGACAATTCAGACACCTTGCCACAAAGTCCGCCACATTCCTTTTTATGTCATTCAACCAATAGACTTCCTTGAGATTATGATACATCTTTTTATAGCTCGGGTGCACGGATTACCTGGAAGTGTAAGCCTCAATCATGATTCTTTCTCGGAGACTATCTACATTTGAAATACATATCCGCCCTTGGTACCTTAGTGTACCATCATCCGTGCCAAGAGTAAAAGCCATAGTTTTATGTTTTTGAATCCCCTCCTTCAATTGTACCAACAATGGATCGTCGTATTGCTTCACTTTGATTTTTACAACAAGTAATGATTTAGCCCTATTTTGCACAATTACCCCTCCTTAACTAGAGTCCGCAAGACGAACTCCCAAACTAGCTAACTGGTGAACCTCCCTGGCCAACGGCCTCTGACATGCCTCTAAGTGAGCCAAACTACCCATAGATTTCCGGCTAAGAGCATCCGCCACCACACTGTCTTTCCCCGAGTAACTCAAGCCATATTCTATGCCTCAGATTCAGCTCCTTTTGTTTGAAAATATATTGAAGACTCTTGTGGCCTGTGAATACATCCACATGGACCCCATACAAATAATGACGCCAAATCATCAATGCAAAAAGCACCGCTGCAAGTTCTGAGTCATGTGTTGGATAGTTCTTTTCATGATTATTGAGTTGCCTAGAAGCATAAGTTATAATCTTGCCATGTTGCATTAATACACACCCAAGCCCGATCCTTGAAGAATCGCAATATACAACAAACCCATATGTACCCTTTGGTAGTGTCAACAATGGCGCCGTAGTCAATCTTGATTTCAACTCCTGGAAGCTCCTTTCACAAGCATCGAACCATTGGAACTTAACTGCTTTCTGAGTCAATTTAGTCAACGGAGAGGCAAGAGTAGAGAACCCCTCCACAAACTTCTGGTAATACCATGCTAAGCCTATGAAACTGCGAATCTCGGTTGGTGTTGTAGGTCTAGGCCAGTTCTTCACCACTGCAATCTTTTGAGGATCATCCTTAATTCCTTCTCTAGAGACAACATGACCCAAAAATGTGATAGATTCGAGCCAAAATTCACAGTTTGAAAATTTCGCGTACAATTGGTGCTGATGAAGAGTCTGCAAAAATGCTTTGAGATGATCGGCATGGTCCTCTCGACCTTGTGAATACACAAGAATATCTTCAATGAACACTATCAACAAAGGAATCAATAAAAGGCTTGAAAACCCGATTCATAAGAACCTTGAAAGCTACCGGGGCATTTGTTAGGCCAAAAGACATTACCAGAAATTCAAAGTGCCCGCAGTGGGTCCTGAAAGCTGTTTTCAGAATATCCTGCTCCCTAATATTCTGACTCCTCGGGTGCTCACCCGCATCATCAATTATACGATCAATTGTCACTCCTGGGGTGACATTAGCTCTTTGGCAAGTTCTTGCCTTCTTCTTAGGTGCCATGTACTGAAAATTAGAGCAACTCAGGAGTTAAAGGTGGAGCAATCTTACAACAAGCTTTATCGCACGATCAAGAACATGAAAGAAGGGTATTATTCCTAAATGCCCATGTAGCATCCTAATTATAGATGTGGTCGACAACACACCGATAATAAGGACTCTACTAGACATGGCTCCGAGACATCCTAGGACACATTAAAACCTTAGGCTCTGATACCAAGTTTGTCACGCCCCAAAATCGAGGAGTGCGACCGGCGCGCAATCGAGTGAACCCGACCGAGCAAGCCTGTTAGATTTCATTCTACCCAAACTCATCCATGAATAGAGATAATACATATTATCATTAATTAGACGAAAATGTGTTCATGTCTACAATACCAATTCATTTCCAATTGTTTCATCATTTTTAAAGTCTCAAATGGACAAGTAATACATCTACAACATAACATAGTTTGTCTTTCCCCAGTACCAATACACAACCCACATTATGTCTATGCAGCCACTATAGATAAAGAAGAGTACAATGATAATGCCGGCAACAAGGCGCCGACAATACCTCAAATAGAATACACAAAGTGTAAAAGATTTATGACCCCGAAATAAAGTGGGGCTTACCAAGTCATGTGGGAAGAGGGTGCATAGCTATCACTAATCAATGCCGCCTACTATGGAACCACCTGTATCCATTTAAAGATGCAGCGCCACCGGCAAAAGAGTTGTTACTACCGTTGAATAGCACTAATATGTATAACTAAACACCCTTTCAATATAATGACAAATAATACAAATAAGATTATCATAATATTAATGAAAGACTTAATCAACATCAAACCTCAATTTAGGATCAAGACAATGTTCAATTTAATTTCCATATCTCACATTGGGAGATTTTTAGTATCGATATACCATTGTCCACAATTCCATTATTCACAACATAACTATTCACAAAACCAGTACCACCGTACTCTCAGCACGGAGTCCGATCATGACCCGATCGGCTAGGCCATCTCGTTAGGGACATCAACCACAATTTCTCTCAATATGAATACCATCGTCTTTAACACGGAGTCCGATCACAACCCGATCGGCTAGGCTATCCATTAGGGACATCAACCACAATTACCATTTCAATTATAATTTCCAGCACAATCACCACCATGTGTGAGGCACGGTGTCTGATCACGACCCGATCGACTAGGCCGTCTTATTTGATACATCAACCTTTTTATATAAATCATCGCATTTCATAATACTTTCACATCTTTTCATTTCATTGGCATTAGTGGCCATAATTATAAGATCATTCTTGGCACGTTGGCCATATTCAGTATTTCATGCTCCCATTTTCACTTTCAAATATCATCCTCATCATCAACAATAAACACAATTCAAATCAAAGTGTGTAATACACATATGAGCAATTTAGAGTCTAATGCACATAGAGATATTTCACAAAATTTGGCATAATAGCCTTCATTTGAACTTGACTTAAAGTCGAAACATTATTAATGCACAGCCCATATATTAACACATCCTCAATTGGTAACATAACATGAATAGAGCATTCGGGATGCTTGTTGAACATATATCTTTCAAACCAATCTTACTCGGAATAGGCAATTTCATAATGAATCACTCGGGACCTACATAATTTACATGAATATCGTGGGATTCAATTCTAAGAGAAGAGTTTAGCTAACATACCTCACTTGAGCTTCCTTACATTCTAAAAGGTTCCAAAATTCTTAGCAACTTCAATCTATTTTAGAAATATAACAAATTGAATCAAAATTAGGAAGATGATCATGGTTCTAGCTCACTTGAGCATTTTAACAGACACTGGCTATGCATAAGGTTTCAATGTCCTTTTTATGAAGGACTTCATCATCCCACAACCCAATTTTTACCATTTTAGCTAAATAATCTTTCAACACCATTTGATAACACATGCATGTAAAATAACTAACTCTCATGCCCAGAAATTTATCTTGCTAGTTACCCATTTTTAGAAAATTTCAAAATTAGGGTTTAGGGAGTAGAATCTTACCTCTAGGATGAAGACCTAGTAAGCTTCCCTTCTTAATCTTCCAAAACTTGAGCAAGAATTGAAGAAAAAATATGGAAGAACACCTTCTCACTCTAGGGATCTCTCTCTCACTCTAAAATATCAGACTATGTCTCAAAAATGGCCCAAAGAGTGTATTTAACGAAATAGGGTCGGGTTTTAAAAATCCAAACATGGAGCTTCGGAACAAGGTATGCGATCGCATAACCGATATGCGGATCGCATATCGGTCACATATTTGCTTACAAAATAGCCAAAAGAACTGCCTGTGTATGCGGTCACTATGCGGTCCGCATAACTGTTATGCGGTCGCATAATGCACCGCATAACAGTTATGCAGTCACATAGTCGACTGCATAGTTTCTTCCAACTGAAACAATCAACTACCTCACTCTGCGGCCATTTTGCGGTCCGTAGAGTGGTTTTGCGGTCGCATAGTGGACCGCAGAAATGCACTTTTTTGCAAATACGTAAGCCTATTCCGGCACCATGAAACATTTTTTCCTTTGCAAACTTTACCGGCCTTTACACTTATGTACTTCGAAATTTTCCGGGGTGTTACATTCTCCCACGCTTAGGATCATTCATCCTCGAATGAGGGTAAAAATCCGTCAGTAGCATCTTATGAAACTCAGTTTGTTTCGTACCACATTCGAGCAGCTCCAAATTTGACTAACTCCTAAAATCTCCAAATATTTCGCCAGAGTTTCCCTTGTAACTAGGCCTATTCACCTGTAAGAGAGCCCCAAAAACACATCCTAACAACATATACGTATTCCAACGATGTAACATAATTCAAAACAACACCAAATGTGGTCTCATAAGCAATATATATCCAGAAAGGAACACCCTTAATTCCAATTGTTCACATGATATAAAATTCATAAAAAGTAAGTCCTATAATTTTTTTCCTAGATCACAATTTGAAATACCTGATCATTCAAACAAATAACGATACTTTTTCTTAATTTCTTCCTCGGCCTCCCAAGTAGCCTCTTCAACCTATTGGTTTTGCCACAACACTTTCACGGAGGCAATTTCTTTATTTCTCAATTTTTGGACTTGCCGATCAATAATAGAAACGGGAATCTCTCCGTAGGTCAATTTCTTAATTACCTCAATGGTCTCAACAGAAACAATGAGTGTCGGATCTCCAACTACTTTCTTCAACATAGACACATGAAACACCGGGTGTACTAATGACATCTCAGGTGGTAGCTCAACCTTGTACGCCACCTCACCGATCGCCTGAATGATTTTGTACGGCCCGGCATACCTTGGACTCAATTTCCCTTTCTTACAAAATAGCATTACCCCTTTCATGGGGGAAACTTTCAAGAATACCCAATAATCTCCTTTGAACTCCAAATCCCTACGACGAACATCCGAATAGGATTTCTGATGACTTTGAGCAGTCTTCAACCGCTTCTTAATTATTTTAAGTTTTTCCATGGCTTGATGCACGAGGTCTGGCCCTATCAACTTTGCTTCCCCAATTTCGAACCACCCAATGGGAGATCTACATCTCCTACTATATAAAGCCTCGAACGGTGCCATTTGAATGCTAGCGTGATAGCTATTGTTGTAGGCAAATTCTATGAGTGGTAAATGATCATCCCAACTACCTTTGAAGTCTAGAACCCAAGCACGCAACATATCCTCAAGCGTCTGAATAGTCCGCTCTGCCTGCCCGTCAGTCTATGGGTGAAAGGCTGTACTGAGATTCACCTGAGTACCCAAACCTTGCTGAAATTTCTTCCAAAAATTAGCAAGGAATTGTGCCCCCCAATCAGAAATGATGAAAACTGGGGTGCCATGCAACCTAACTATTTCATTGATATAAATCTGAGCATACTGTTCCGCTGTGTCGGTAGACTTAACAGGCAAAAAGTGTGATGACTTCGGGAGCCAATCCACAATTACCCAAATTTAGTCAAACTTGTACGAAGTGCACGGTAATCTTACCACAAAGTCCATATTAATCATTTCCCACTTCCACATTGGAATTTCTATGTTTTGTGCCAACCCACCAGGCCTTTGGTGTTCGGCCTTCACTTGCTAACAATTCGGACATCTTGCCACAAAGTACGCCACATTCCTCTTCATATCATTCCACCAATAGACTTCCTTAAGATCACGATACATTTTTGTAGAACCTGGATGCACGGAATACCTAGAAGTGTGAGCTTCAATCATAATTCTTTCCCGGAGACCATCCACATTTGGAACACAGAGTCACCCTTGGTACCTTAGTGTACCATCATTCATGCTAAGAGAAAAGGCCATGGTCTTATGTTTATGAATCCCCTATTTTAATTTCACCAACAATGGATCGTTATATTGCTTCTCTTTGACTTCCACAACAAGCGATGATTCAACCATATTTTGCACAATTACCCCTCCTTCACTAGAGTCCGCAAGACGAACTCCCAAACTAGCCAATCAGTGAACTTCTTTGGCCAATGGCCTTTGATATGCCTCCAAGTGTGCTAAGCAACCCATAGATTTTTGGCTAAGAGCATCTGCCACAACATTAGCTTTCCCCGGATGGTATAAAATATCAATATCATAATCCTCGAGTAATTCAAGCCATTTTCTCTGCCTCAGATTCAATTCCTTCTGTTTGAAAATATATTGAAGGCTCTTATGGTCCGTGAATATATCCACACGGACCCCATATAAATAATGATGCCAAATTTTCAATGCAAATACCACTACTGCAAGTTCTAAATCATGTGTTGGATAGTTCTTTTCATGATTCTTGAGTTGCCTAGAAGCATACACTATCACCTTCCCATGTTGCATTAATACACACCCAAGCCCAATTCATGAAGCATCACAATATACCACAAATCCATCTATACCCTGTGGTAGGGTCAACACCGGTGCCATAGTCAATCTTGCTTTCAACTCCTAGAAAATCTTTTCACAAGCATCTGACCATTAGAACTTAATTACCTTCTGCGTCAATTTAGTCAATGGAGAGGCAAGAGTAGAAAACCCCTCCACAAACTTTCTGTAATATCCAGCCAAGCCTAAGAAACTGTGAATCTCTGTTGGAGTTGTAGGCCTCGGCAAATTCTTCACAGCTAAAATGTTCTGAGGATCAACCTTAATTCCCTCACTAGAAACTACATGACCCAAGAATATGACTGATTCAAGCCAAAATTCACACTTTGAAAACTTTGCATATAACTGGTGCTGATGTAGGGTTTGCAGAACTACCCTGAGATGGTCAGCATGGTCCTCCTGACTTCATGAATATGCAAGAATATCGTCAATGATCACTATCACAAAGGAGTCGAGGAATGGCTTAAAAATGCGATTTATAAGATCCATGAAGGCTGCTGGAGCATTTGTTAGCCCAAAAGATATTACTAGAAACTTAAAATGCCCATACCAGGTTCTAAAAGTTGTTTTCGGAATATCCCGCTCCCTGATCTTCAATTGGTGATACCCTGATCGTAAATCGATTTTTGAGAAGTACCTGGTACCTTGCAATTGATCAAACAAGTCATCTATTCTTGGCAGTGGGTACTTAGTTTTAACTGTTACCTTATTAAGTTGTCGATAGTCAATATACATTCTCAGTGACCCATCTTTCTTTCTTACAAAAGGGCCGGTGCACCCCAAGGCGACACGCTTGGCCGGATAAAACCCTTTTCTAACAAATCTCTCAATTGTTCCTTTAGCTCCTTCAGTTTTGCCGGTGCCATTCTGTAGGGTGGAATAGATATAGGATGCGTGTCTAGCATCACATCAATCCCAGAATCAATCTCCCTGTCTTGAGGGATCCCAGGGAGTTCATCCGGAAAGACTCCCGAAAATTCATTCACAACAGACACAAACTCAAGTGTAGGTGCCTCTACATCGGTGTCCGTAACACAGACCAAATGGTAAATACATCCCTTGTTGATCATTTTCGTGGCCTTTAGGTAAGAAATAAACCTACCCTTCGGCACTACATCATCACCCTTCCACTCAATAACTGGCTCATTTGGAAATTCGAACCTAATAGTTCTGCTTCGGCAATCAAGCTTGGCAAAACAAGAATAAAGCCAATCCACCCCCATTATCACATCAAAATCGACCATTCTAAATTCAATAATATCAGCCACGGTGTCCCGACCACGCAACGTAACAACACAATACCTATAAGCCCTCGTGGCTAAAATAGACTCACCAACCGGAGTAGATACAGAGAACGTCTCATAAAGCTGTTCTGGTTCTATCCAAAATTCCATAGCAACATAAGGTGTGACATATGACAAAGTGGAACCGGGATCAATAAGAGCATATACTTCATGAGATTAGACAGTCAATATACCTGTGACAACATCTGGAGAAGCCGCGAGCCCTCATAGCATAGAAACGGTCGGATCCTCCCGCACTCTGTGCTCCACCCCTAGCTGCACCATGCCCTGCGGGTGTTGGAGTGCCTCGAGCTGGAGGAGGTGTTGCGGATGTAGTAGCTGCAAAACTAGCTGGTTGTGCAATGCCCCTGCCCGCACCCTTGCGGGACGAACGACAATCCCTATGAATGTGACCGCTCAATCTCCATCTATAGCGTATGGGTAAGTCCATGTAGCATATTCCTAGGTGCATTTTTCCACACCTAGGGCATGGGGGCTTCCTCTGCTGCTGGAATCTACCACCATGACGACCCTGCTGATTGGATCCCCTATTGCCCTGACTGGGCCTAAAACGGCTCCACTCCTGCTGCTGACTAGGCCCTGATAGCGGTGCACTAGCCGAAGACTGAGCAAATGACTGTGATGGCCGTGACGACCCTCCTCTGAATTTTTACTTGCCACCACCTGAAGAACCACCAAAGTTTCCCATAGACCGGGCCTTATTATTACCCTCTCGCTCCATTCTCTTCCTTAATTTACGGGTCTCTGTGGCTTGAGCGAATGCCACCATCTTTCCATAGTTCATATCAAAATTCAAGGCTGCTATAGCGGCCTTATTAATTACCAAGGGACTAAGGCCCTGTACAAATCGGCGAACTCTAGCCTCCATAGTGTGCAGCATGTAAATAGCATATTTAGACAGGTACGCGAATCTCATATGGTAATCCCACACACTCAGGCTACCTTGCCTCAAGTTCTCAAACTCAGCAGCATAGGATGCCTTAGTCTCGGCAGGCAAGAAATGATCAATGAAGGCATCGGCAAACTCACTCCACCTCGCCGGAGGGCTCCCTTCTTCATGGGACTCCTCCCATAGTTCAAACCAAGAATATGCAACCTCTTTCAGGTGGTAGGAGGCCAATTCCACTGCCTCTGTTTCAGTAGCACGCATAACTCTGAGAGTCTTGTGCATCTGATCAATGAAATCCTGGGGATATTCCTCTAGGTTATTACCCCTTAACACTGGAGGATCCAACTGGAGAAACCTGTTCACCCTGGAACCAGTAGAATCCCCTGGCTGACTAGAAGAAGTGGGTTCAACATTTGACCTCTGGGTCTGGGAAGCCACTATTTGAGCCAACATCTGTATGGCTCTCCTAAGATTAATATCAGAAACACAATAATCGGAAGCTGGAACTGGAGATGGAACTGGTATATCAGTTGCATGAACTGTTGCACCTTCAGTAAGTTTAGGGACAAGTGCAGTCTGATCAGTTGTAGTAGAGTCAGACAATGTAGTAACTGGAGGAATATTCTCACTCCTCGGGTGCTCACCCGCATCATCAATCATACGAGCAACTGTCACTCCTGGGGTGACATTGGCTCTTTGGCCAGTTCTTGCCTTCTTCTTAGGCGCCATGTACTGAAAATTAGAGCAACTCAGGAGTTGGAGGAGGAGCAATCTTACAACAAGCTTTATCGCAAGATCAAGAACATGAAAGAAGGGTATTATTCCCAAATTCCCATGTAGCAACCTAATTATAGATGTGGTCGACAACACAACGATAATAACGACTCTGCTAGACATGGCTTTGAGACATCCTAGGACACTTTAAAACATTAGGCTCTGATACCAAGTTTGTTACGCCCCAAAACCGAGGAGCGCGACCGGCGCTCAACCGAGTGAACCCGACCGAGCAAGCCTGTGATATTTCATTATACCCAAACTCATCCATGAATAGAGATAATACATATTATCATTAATTAGACGAAAATGTGTTCATGTCTACAATACTAATTCATTTCCAATTGTTTCATCATTTTTAACGTCTCAAATGGACAAGTAATACATCCACAACATAACATAGTTTGTCTTTCTCCAGAACCAATACACAACCCACACTATGTCTACTGATCCTCTATAGATAAAGAAGGATGCAATGATAATGCCGGCAATAAGGCCCCGACTATACCTCAAACAGAATACCTAGAGTACAAAAGATTCATGACCCCGGAATGAAGTGGGGCTCACCAAGTCAGCTGGGAAGAAGGTGCACTGCTATCACTGATCAATATCTCCTGCTGTGGAACCACCTGCATCTATTGAAAGATGCAGCGCCCCGGAAAAAGGGACATTTGTACTGTCGAATAACACTAGTATGTATACCTAATCACCCTCTCAATATAATGACAAATAATACAAACAAGATTATCATAATATCAATGAAAGACTTAATCAACATCAAACCTCAATTTAGGATCAAGACAATGTTCAATTTAATTTCCATATCTCACATTGGGAGATTTTTAGTATCGATATACCATTGTCCACAATTCCATTATTCACAACATAACTATTCACAAAACCAGTACCACCGTACTCTCAGCACGGAGTCCGATCATGACCCGATCGGCTAGGCCATCTCATTAGGGACTTCAACCACAATTTCTCTCAATATCAATACCACCGTATTTAACATGGAGTTCGATCACGACCCGATCGGCTAGGCTATCCATTAGGGACATCAACCACAATTACCATTTCAATTACAATTTCCAGCACAATCACCACCATGTGTGCGGCATGGTGTCCAATCACGACCCGATCGGCTAGGCCGTCTTATTTGAGACATCAACCTTTTTATATCAATCATCGCATTTCATAATATTTTCACATCTTTTCATTTCATTGTCACTAGTGGCCATAATTATAAGATCATTCTTAGCACGTTGGCCATATTTAGTATTTCATGCTCACATTATCAATTTCAAATATCATCCTCATCATCAACAACAAATACAATTCAAATCAAAGTGTGTAGTACACATGTGAGCAATTTAGAGTCTAATGCACATAGAGATATTTCACAAAATTTGGCATAATAGCCTTTATTTGAACTTGACTTAAAGTCGAAACATTATTAATGCACAACCCATATTTTAACACATCTTGATAACATAACATGAATAGAGCATTAGGGATGCTTGTTGAACATATATCTTTCAACCCAATCTTACTCGGAATAGCCAATTTCATAATGAATCACTTGGGACCTAAATAATTTACATGAATATCGTGGGATTCAATTCCAAGAGAAGAGTTTAGCCAACACACCTCACTTGAGATTCCTTACACTCTAAAATATTCTAGAATTATTAGTAACTTCAATCTATTTTAGAAATATAACAAATTGAATCAAAATTAGGAAGATGATCATGGTTCTAGCTCACTTGAGCATTTTATCAAACACTTGGTGTGCATAAGGTTTCAATGTCCTTTTTATGAAGGACTTCATCATCCCACAACCCAATCTTTACCATTTTTAGCTAAAAAATCTTCCTACATACTTTGATAACACATGCATGTAAAATAAGCAACTCTCATGCCGAGAAATTTATCTTGCTAGTTGCCCATTTTCTGAAAACTTCGAAATTAGGGTTTAGGTTGTAGAATCTTACCTCTAGGATGAAGACCTAGTAATCTTCTCATTGTAATCTTCCAAAACTTGAGCAAGAATGCAAGAGAAATTATGGAAGAACACCTTTTCACTCTAGGGAAATCTCTCTCACTCTAAAATATCAGATTGTCTCAAAATGGCCCAAAGAGTGTATTTAACGAAATAGGGTCGGGTTTTAAAAACCCAAAAATGGAGCTCTGGAACAAGGTATGCAATTGCATAATCGATATGCGGACCGCATATCAGTCGCATATTTGGTTACAAAATAGCCAAAAGAACTGCATGTGTATACGGTCACTATGCGGTCCGCATAAATGTTATGCGGTCGCATAATGCACTGCATAACAGTTATGCGGTCACATAGTCGACCGCATAGTTTCTTCCAACTGACCCAATCAATTGCCTCACTCTGCGGCCATTATGTGGTCCGCAGAGTGATTCTGCAGTCGCATAATGGACCGTATAAATGCACTTTTCCGCAAACACGTAAGCCTATTCCGGTACCATGAAACATTATTTCCTTTGCAAACTTTACCGGGATTTATACTTAAGTACTTCGAAAGTTTTCGGGGTGTTACAGTAACATAGGATAAAGTAGAACCAGGATCAATAAGAGATATATATCATGAGATTGGATAGTCAATATACATGTGACAATATCTGGAGAATCCTCTGCACTTTGGCAACCACTCATAGCATAGAAACGGCTGGGTTCTCCTAAACTCTGCGCACCAGCCCTATATGCACCATGCCCTGCGGGTGCTAGAGTGCCCCGAGTTGGAGGGCGTGCTAAAGATGTTTTTGCTGTAGAACTGGATGGTTGTGCTGTGCCCCTGCCCGCACCCTGGCGGGATCAACGAAACTCCCTCTGAATATGACCCCTCGATTCGCACCCGTAACATATATGTAGGTCCATGTAGCAGATCTCCAAGTGCATCTTCCTACACCAGGGGCATGGGTGCCTCTGCTCTTGCTGGAATATCCCTCCTGATCGGCCCTGCTGGTGGGGTCCCCTGCTACCCTGATTGGGCCTGAAACGACTCCCCTGCTGCTGACTTGGCCCTGCTGGTGGTGCACTGGCTGAAGACTGAGCAAATTACTGGGATGACCCTAATGACCCTCCCCTAAAAACTGTTATTCCTTCACCAAATGACTCCCCAAAGTTGCCCGCGGACCGGTACTTGCTGGTACCCTCTCGCTCCATTATGCTCTTCAACTTACGGTTCTCTATAGCTTGAGCAAATTCTACCATCTTCCGATAGTTCATATCTAAATTCAAGGTAGCTGTAGCGACCTAATTGATAACCAATGGGATAAGGCGCTGCATAAACCAGCACACTCTAGCCTCCATAGTAGGCAACATGAGAATGGCATATTTAGACAGACGCGCGAACTCCATGTGATACTTCTACACACTCTTACTTCCTTGCTTAACCTTCTCAAACACCACGGCACAGGCTTCCCTAGTCTCGGCCGATAAGAAATGGTCTATGAAAGCGTCATCAAACTCACTCCACCTAGGTGGAGGGCTCCCCTCCTCCCGAGAGTCCTCCCACGGATCAAACCAAGAATAGGCTACCCCTTTCGGGCGGTAGGCGGCCAACTCCACTCCCTCCGTCTCAGTAGCTCGCATAACCCGGAGAGTCTTATGCATCTCATCAATACCTTCTACTCAACTTGCCCACGAATAAAGAGAAGATAAGTTTATATCATTAATTAAATATTAAGAGGTCATGTGAATAACACCAGTTCATTTCCATTATGTCATTAACAAGTCCCCAAAACAGTACACTATACATTCGTAGTTAAAGTGGGACAGGTGATACAATTACAACAAGTTTAGTTCAATCTTCCTAAAAGAGGATACAACCTACACTATGTCTACGGAGCCTCTAACATAAACAAAAGAATATTACGACAGTGGCGGCAATAAGGCCCCGGCATACCTCAAAATACTATGTACAGGGAACAAGAGATACAGGACCCTGGAATAAAGTGAGGCTCACCAAGTCAGCTGAGGAGAGGGTGTGCTGCAATCACTAATCAATACTACCTACTATGGAACCACTCGCATCCATTAAAGATGCAGTACCCCTGGCAAAAGTGACATTAGCACATGTTGAATAGTACTAGTATGAGAACCAAACATATGCAAGGACGTGGAATTACAACATAGATATGATGAATCATGGTAAAAATAAAAGGTTTAGTTGGCCGTTAAAGCCATAGCAAATTTATTAAGATCTTTCAATAATATTTATAAATTCATGAGTCGGGGATCCTCTACAACTACCTTTATACAAAGTGGCCCTGCCGCCTCACCCTAACGTAATAGGGTGGAGGTGCAATGACAATACCAGAAACTTTACACAAAGCGGCCCTACTGCCTTACCACAATGTATGCTGGTGGAGGTGCATCCACCATGCCCCAAACGTTACACAAAGCGGCCCTGCCGCCTCACCTCCGATGTATGTGGGTGGAGGTGTATTCACAATACCATAACTCTACACAAAGAGGCCCCGCCAACTCACCCCAAGTTATACAGGTGGAGGTGTATTCACAATACCACACTTCGGATTCCCAAAACGATAAAAGTTTGTACAAGAGAGTTCCCTTTTTAAATCAACCATTTGGCACCTTTGGCCTTAGCATGTGTAAGTTCACAAGGTCTCATCATATGAGAAATAAGTGTTTAATCAAATTGATTTCATACAAGATCTCCTCCCAAATGGGGGTATAACATAATTAAGTCAATAATATAGAATCATTAACACACGAGGATTCTAACACGTTATGCCAATTGGGAATCAATTTTACTAGTTTGAATACTCCACATCAATAGCGTTTCAAGTTCTACTACACATGATAGAATTTAACAAGGATTCGGGAATTTTGATACTAGAAGAAGAGTTTAGCCTTCATACCCCGCTTTACGCTTTCCTTAATTTACTACACAGTTCCGGTATCCTAGCAACTTTGATCTATTTAGAGATATAGCAAACTTAAACACAAATTAGGAAGATAATCATGGTTTCAACTCATTTGAGTATTTTATCAAACACTAGATGTGCATATTTGATTACAAGGTTCTTGCACAAGATTTCCTTCACTCCAAAATCCAATCTTTACCCATTTGAGCTCAACAATCGTCCTACAAAACTTATTGGTGCATGCATGTGTAAATAATACTCTGACACCCAAGAATCATACTCCCCCTTTACCCACCTTCTACCCAAATTCGAAATTGGAGAATTGGGGGAATAAATTCTTACTTTTAGAAACCCTAGCAAGTTCCTCTTCATGAAATTCCAAGGCTTGATCCAAGTTGAGTAGTGAAATCCTTCAATCCTCCCCTTTCTGTCTCTAGGATAGGTCTCTCCTCTGTCTAAAATATCAGATAACCCCTAAAAAATGACCCCTATGGCTAGATAAATCGAAATGGGGCCGGGTTATTAAATTAGAAAAAATGAAGCCCTAACACAGATCTACTACGCTTATGCGGTCCGCAAAATGGGCCGCATAATGGCCCTCCAGAACTGGGTACTTCTGCCTCACTCTGCAGTTGGTGTGCGGTCCGCAGGCCTATTCTGTGGTCGCATAATGTGCTGCAGAACCTCCCTCAGGAAATGTTTGAGCTGGGTCTACGATAGGTTATACGGCCCGCAGAATAATTATCCTACCGCATAATGGACCGCATAATGGTCCGGAAATTTGCCCAGATTTCTGCCTCAGTCTGCGGCAGATCTGCTGTCCGCAGATCAGTTCTGCGACCGCAGAGTGGACTACATAAATGCCCTGCACTTCCAAAAATTTTCTTCAACACGCCAACGCACTGTTCAGCCCAAAAAGTCTACTTGAACTAGTTTAGTCTACTTCGGCACCACAAAACCTCGGGTTTTAAGTAAAGTTTTATGGGGCCTTACATCCTCCCCCGCTTAGGATCATTCGTCCTCGAATGAGGGTCAAAATTCACCATTAGCACCCAATTTTTGACTATAACACACACCAGCAGTTTCAATTTTTGACTAACTCTCCAAATTTCCAAAATATTCGCCAGAGTTTCCCCTGTAACTGGGCCTATCTACCTATCTAAGAATCCCAGAAACCAATCCTAACAACATGTACATGAACCAATGATGTTAACATAACATAAAAACAACGACAACCGTGGCCTCACGAGTAGTATATCACAAAAAGGAACACCCTTAAAATCAAATGTACAAATGATACAAATTCATAGGACGTAAACTCTTAACACTTTCATAGAACACAACTTTATAAATACACGACTATTCAAATAAATGAGGGAATTTCTTCTTCATTTCTTACTTGGCCTCCCAGGTGGCCTCTTTAACTTGCTGGTTCCACAATAGTACTTTCACGGAGGCAATCTCCTTGTTCCTCGACTTTCAAACTTTCCTATCAAGAATGTCAACTGGAATTTCTTCATAAGTCTATTCTTCGTTAACCTCAATAGTCTCAACCAGAACAATAAGTGACGGATCTCTAACCACCTTCTTCAACATAGATTCATGGAACACCGGGTGCACTAAAGACATCTCTGAAGGTTGTTCTAGCATGTAAGCTACCTGGCCAATCCTCTGAATTATTTTGTGCGGTCTGACATACCTCAAACTCAATTTTGCCTTTCTTAGCAAACCACATTACACCCTTCTAGGGGAAACTTTCAAGGATAACCAATCATCTTCTTTGAACTCCAAATCCCTGCGACGCACATCCGAATATGACTTTTGATGACTCTGAGCAGTTTTCAACCATTCTGTAATGATCTTAACCTTCTCCATAGCCTGATGCATAAGGTCCGGTCCTATCAATTCTGCTTCCCTAATCTCAAACCACCCAATGAGAGATCTACATCACCTACTATATAAAGCCTCGAACGGTGCCATTTTGATACTAGCATGATAAATGTTGTTGTAGGCAAATTCTATGAGAGGAAAATGATCATCCCAGCTACCTTTCAAGTCAAGAATGCAAGAATTCAACATATTCTTGAGCGTCTGCATAGTGCGCCTTGACTTCCCGTCAGTCTGCGGGTGAAAGGCTATACTAAGATTCACCTGAGTACCCAAACCTTGCTAAAATTTCTTCCAAACGTTAGCTATGAACTGTGCCTCTCGATCTGAGATAATAGAAACTGAAGTTCCATGCAATCTGACTATTTCCTTGATATACAACTAAGCATACTGTTCTACAATGTCGATAGCCTTAATAGGTAAGAAGTGTGCTGATTTCCTGAGTTGGTCCACAATTACCTAAATCGAGTTGAACTTGCAAGGCATGCTAGCTAGTCCCACCACAAAGTCCATATTGAACATCTCTCACTTCCACATTGGGATTTCTATGTTTTGTGCTAACCCACCCCACCTTTGTTGTTCAGCCTTCACTTGCTGACAATTTGGACATCTTACCACAAAGTCCACTACATTCTTCTTCATATCTTTCCACCAGTAGACTTCCTTAAGACCATGGTACAACTTTGTAGAGCCCGGGTGCACGAAATACCTAGAAGTGTGAGCCTTGGTCAGGATTATCTCCCAGAGACCATCAACATTTGGAACACATAGTCACCCTTGGTACCTTAGTGTACCATTATCCATGCCAAGAGAAAACACTATGGTCTTATGTTTATTAATCCCCTCCTTCAATTGTACCAATAACGAGCCGTTGTATTGCTTTTCCTTAACTTCCACAACAAGCGATGATTCAACCTTATTTTGCACAATCACTCCTCCTTAACTAGAATCCGTAAGACGAACTCCCAAACTAGCCAACCGATGAACCCCTTGGCCAACGGCCTTTTATATTCCACCAAGTGAGCCAAACTACCCATAGATTTCGGTCTAAGAGCATCCGCTACCACATTAGCCTTCCCTGGATGATACAAAATATCGATGCCGTAATACTTGAGTAACTCAAGCCACCAACTCTGCCTCATATTCAATTACTTCTATTTGAAAATATATTGGCGACTCTTATGGTCCGTGAATATATCCACATGGACCCCTTACAAATAATGTCGCCAAATCTTCAATGCAAAGACCACCGCTGCAAGCTCTAAGTCATGTGTTGGATAGTTCTTTTCATGATTCTTGAGTTGCCTAGAAGCATAGGCTATCACCTTACCATGTTGCATTAATACATACCCAAGTCCGATTCTTGAAGCATCACAATATACCACAAACTTATTTGTACCCTCTGGTAGGGTCAATACTTGTGCCGTAGTCAATCTTGATTTCAACTCTTGGAAGCTTCTTTCGCAAGCATTTGACCATTGGAACTTAACCACCTTCTGCGTCAATTTAGTCAACGGAGAGGCAAGAGTAGAGAACCCCTCCACAAACTTCCTGTAAAATCCAGCTAACCCCAAGAAACTGCGAATCTCTGTTGGAGTTTTAGGTCTAGGCCAATTCTTCACAACTGCAATCTTCTGAGGATCAACCTTAATTCCTTTAGTGGAGACGACATGCCCCAAGAATATAACAGATTCAAGCAAAAATTCACATTTTGAAATTTCGCATACAACTTGTGTTGATATAGAGTCTGTAGAACTGCCCTGAGATAATCAGCATAGTCCTCTCGATTTCACGAATATACAAGGATATCATCAATAAACACTATTCTGCCCTGAGATAATCGGCATAGTCTTCAAGGAAAGGCTTAAAGACTCGATTCATATGGTCCATGAAAGTCGCCGGGGAATTTGTTAGCCCAAAAGACATTACTAGAAATTCAAAGTGCCCATACCGGGTCCTGAAAGCTGTTCCCAAAATATCCTGCTTCCTGATCTTTAATTGGTGATACCCGGATCTTAAATCAATCTTGGAGAAATACTTAGCACCCTGCAATTGGTCAAACAAATCATCTATCCTTGGCAGTGGGTACTTATTTTTTATTGTAACCTTGTTGAGCTGCCGATAGTCAATACACATTCTTAGCGACCCATCCTTGTTTCTTACAAATAAAATCGGTGCACCCCAAGGTGATACACTCGGCCAGATGAAACCGTTCTCTAACAAATCCTTCAATTGTTCTTTTAGCTCCTTCAATTCTATTGGTGCCATCCTGTAGGGTAGAATAGATATAAGTTTCGTGGCTGGCATCACATCAATCCCAAAATCAATCTCCATGTCTGTCGGGATCTCAAGGAGTTCATCTGGAAAGACCTTCTGAAATTCATTCACAACAGACACGGACTCAAGTGTAGGTACCTCAGCATCGGTATTCGTAACCCGGACCAAATGGTATATACACCCTTTGTTAATCATATTCACGGCCTTGATGTAAGAAATAAACCTACCCTTTAGCACCACATCATCCCCCTTCCATTCAATTACTGACTCATTTGGAAATTCAAACCTATCGGTTCTGGTTCGACGGTCAAGCTTGGCAAAACATGAGTAAAGCCAATCCATTCCCATTTTTACATCAAAATCAACCAGCCCCAATTAAATGATATTGAACAGGGTGTCCCGACCATGCAACATGACAACACAATTCCTATAAACTCGTGCAGACACAATAGACTCACCAATCAGAGTAGATACAGAGAACGGCTCATGAAGTTGTTCATGTTCTATTCCAAATTCCATAGCAACATAGGGAGTGACATATGACAAAGTGGAACCATATCAATATGAGCATACACATCATGAGATTGGACAATCAATATATTTGTGACAACATCTGGAAAAGCCTCTGAATCCTAAAGCCTCCACATAGCATAAAATCTGATGGGTCCTCCCGAACTTTGTGCACCACCCCTAGTTGCACCACGCCTTGCGGGTGCTGGGGTACCTCAAGCTGGAGGAGGTGTTGTGGATGTAGTAGCTGCAGAACTAGCTGGATGCACCGCACATCTGCCCGTGATTAGGCAGGACGAGCGATAATCCCTCTAAATATAACCCCTCACATTGCACCCGTAGAATATAGGTAGGTCCATGAAGCAGCCCCCAAAGTGCATCATCCCACGCTTAGGGCGCGGGGGTCTCCACTGCTGCTGGAATCTCCCTCCATGCCGACGCTGCTGGTGGGGTCCCCTGTTGCCCTAACTGGGCCTGGATGTCTGTGCACTTATTGAAGACTGAGCAAATGACTGAGATGTTCTAATGACCCTCCTCTAAATGCCGACCTACCACCACCAGAAGAACCACCGAAGTTGCCCACGGTTCGGGCCTTGCTGCTACCCTCACTCTACCTTCTATTTTTCAGTTTATGATCCTCTGTAGCTTGAGAAAATGCCACCATCTTCCCATAGTTAATATAAGAATTTAAGGCAGTCATAGCGGCCTCATTAATAACCAAGGGGCTAAGACCCTGCACAAACCGGCGCAGTCTATCTTCCATAGTGGGCAACATATGAATAACATACTTGTAGAGGCGCGCAAACTCCATATGGTACTCCCACACATTCATGTTACCCTGCTTCAGGCTCTCAAACTCAGCGGCGTGGGCCACCTTAGTGTTAGCAGGCAAGAAATGATCCATAAAGGCATCAGTTAACTCACTCCACCTCACCGGAAGGCTCCCCTCCTCACGGGACTCCTCCCATATCTCAAACCAAGAATAGGCCACCCCTTTCAGGAAGTAGGAGGCCAACTCCACTCCCTCCATCTCAGTAGCACAAATAAATCGGAGAGTCTTGTGCCATCTCATCAATGAAGTCCTGGGGGTCCTCCTCATGATAAATTCTTATGAACACTGGAGGATCCAACTAAAGAAACATGTTCCCCCTGAAACTGGGAAAATCCCCTGGCTGACAAGAAGAAGTAGGTGTAATATTTGATCTTTATGCCTGGGAGGCCACTATCTGAGCCAACATTTATATGGCTCATCCCCATAAGAAACACTAGGACTGGAAGTTGGGGCTGGAGGTGGAACTGGAATATCAGTTAGAGGGACCGTTGCATCTTCAGTAGGTGTAGGAACTGGTGTAGTCTGAGCAGGAATAGTAGATTCATGCGGTATCGTAATTGGGGGAATATCCTCGCCCCTCGGGTGCTCCCTTATACGCTCAAATTACACCTTAATAATTAGTGTAAAGAGGTCGATGTCAAATATAATAACCCAACTAGGTTGCGGTCCAATCCCACAGGGAATAGGTGTGAAAAGGTTACTTGAGTAGTGTGAAACTTGACTTAATTTGTAATTCTATTTAGTTGCATAAAAAGAATGTTGCAATTGAGTGAAATGAAGACAAGTAGAATATTGTGAGGTTGTAATTAATTTGATTAAGGAAACCAAGGTTGTGTCCCCATTGATGTAATGTAATGCTATCGGTGTTAATATGATATATTTCTAATGGAAAGTCCTTTGATATGCAAATGGTTTCTAAGTGACTACCCACTATTTCCCAATAGTTGAGTAATATATACTCTTTAAGATTTTCCCAAATGTAAAAGAGTTGCGATTGAAAATAACCAATTTATGCCAAATAGAACCCACTTATTCCTAGGCGATTCCATTAAACAAGGGTTAAAGCCTCGAGCTTTTGGTATTCAATTCTACCAAACCCTAGCCCACTTTTCCAATTGAAGATAAAGTGAAATGGAATTAGTTAATATTTGGAACCACTAACATCACATGATGCGTAAGAACTGAATAAATATCAACCAACCATTATGTATATATTCAATGGTAAACACCCATTAACATTACACCTATCTAGGGTCCACAACCTTAGTAATTAAAACTAGCTACTCATACTGAAATCTAAGAACAAAGCGATAAATAGAGTCATAAAGCTTACAAAGATACAAGATTCTTCCTTCAAAAATCTCCAAAACAATGGTGCATTCAATGCTCTAAAAGTAATCTCTTACTTAGCTGCCCCACAAAAACCCTAATAAATCTATTTATAGTAGGCTAAAAGTCGGAACCAAAATTGGACAAAAGTAACCCTGCAGATAGTTTATGCGACCGCATAGTGGTCGCATATCACGTATGCGGTCCGCATATTATTCGAAATCATCGCATAATCTCATGTATCCAACCCAGCTCTTGACCGCATTCCAATTATATGGTCCGCATATACATTATGCGACCGCATATTCCTCCGCATAAGTGCTTCTCAGCTTTCTTGATTTCAGTTATGTGATCACTATGCGGTTCGCATAATCGTTATGCGACTTCATAATGGGTCACATCTTTTTCTCTTCAGTTAACCAACAATCTGCTTCAGTATGCGATGGGTATGCAGTCCACATATGCTTTATGCGACCGCATACTTGCATCATTTCTGCCCTTTTGTGGCTTTTTGACTTCTTTTCCATGATTTTGGGTCCTCAAGCCTCATGCACTGTAAAACACCAAAACTTCATAAGAATTAACTAAAAATGCATTGAAAGATGAGCTAAAGTCTATGTAATTGGTATCGAATGTGCCGAAATTCTACGGCACATCAACACCCCTAACTTAAACTCTTGCTTGTCATCAAGCAACTCGAACAAAAATTATCCTATTCTAAACTCTTACTGACAATTCACTAATAGTAGTGACCGTAGATGGTATTAACTGTCAGTTAATCAAGCATGTAACTTTATTTATTGACCCTTCATGGAAGACAAATATCACTTAACAATGCGACCAATCAACTTGTAAACTTTGAGCCTCAACCAAACTGACAAAATGTTACTCGCAGCTAAGTGCACTCGTATTCTACTTCAAGGACCTAACTTATGTTAAATGTTGTAGTTCATGCGCGCTCATAACAAAGAAAATCCCCAACTCACATATTTACAGGGGATACAATCAAACACTCTTTCACTCGGAACGAAAGCTACATGTTACAAGTATCAGTCCATATGCTTGCCCTTATTTTAACTTGTTCCTATATCAGGAATGATTGGCTGAAGATCACCTGGGACTTTTCACGGGTTGTAATGTAGGTTTCGGGACGGGTTGGATGAATATATGGTAGCACCGTGGCTATACCCTCCTTGAACTCTACGTATACTTTGCTTCTTTACTACATAACATTGATGGACCTCGAGTTACCGACAACGAATCACCTCAAAGTGTTTATTCAATTTCTACAAGACTCCAGTTTTACACTTTTCTTTTTATTTTTATTTTTTATATATATAAAAGCATTTCTTTTCAGAGCTTGAGTTTCTTCATATATATACAACTTTGAGGAACCATATTTGTTTCTTCTACATACAGTGTCAACCTTTCCAATCTCCACTTTGTACCGGCACCCCCAACATAGGCTTTTAGCCTCGTTCTTACTCGTTCAAGGAGGGTTAGGTTCAAAAAGAAGGAATTATTTCACCATGGGGTAAAGGTTTGTAATGTGGTGGCCAAAGAAAAAGTTAAAGGCTCAACAGGGGCAACTAGGGTAATTTATGTACCGGGGAGGTCAATTTGTGGTCAAAATTAGCTAGCAGTCACAAAGATAGCCTAAGATCATCTCAGCACCCAACCAATAGCCTGAGATTTGCACAAAGAAACCAACCGGGCAAGTTCTAGACATCACAAGTTAAGCATGCGCATTATTTACACAAATCCTCACTCACTTACGACATATGAACTGATTGACTCAACATAGTTTCAGCCCTCAAGTGAATGCAAGGCAACTCACGGCTTTTATCACATGATATGTAAGATTCTGAGTAAACATAAAGTCAAAGAGCGAGCCTCAAGTTCACCAGAATGACTAACCATACAAATTCAAAGAAGGAAGGGTACCATTTATTCACCAAACATTTCCTTACATGCTTGAAACTATACAATCACACCAAACAATTCAAAATGTTCCATGGTTCTACTATTACACCCCTGGAAAAGAACCTAGCGAAGAAAAACCAAGGGGAGTTTATTACTAGCTGCCAGTCTATGCTATTAAAGAAAAGGGATTTCATACGACTATTACACAAAATATCACACAAAATATCTACCCCACCCCAAGTCAAATATCATGCATTGACCCCAATGCATAAAAATTGAAAAGCAGAGTCTAGGGGCTTCCTGGGGCGCCCTGGGCGCTTGAAGGATTTGGAGCATACTGGGCAACTGTGGTAGAGGTCGCTGAGGCTGGAGCAGGAAGCTCCACCTGCTGTGTGGCTGAAACAGGAGTTTGGGAGCTGCTGGACTCTCCCAGTGATGCCTGTGGGGTAGCTGGATGTGCCCTGGTGACCATGTCCGCAAGTGAATGTGCAATTGCTTTCTGCACGTCTGCTTCCTCTGCAGCCTGAACCTGTGTAGAAGCATCCTCTATTGAAGCTGCCACGTGCTTACCCTTATAGTCCCGCTGACCTTTAGTTTCCTTTGCTAATGCTTCCTCATCGGTTTCCTCATCTTCAGTTGCTCCATCATCTGATTCTCCTTCTGACTCTCCGGAATCCTCCTCTGAAGGAGTGTCAATGTGGACAATGACAGCTAGAGTTTTTGAAGTTTCCGCACCCTGTGCCTCCGGGTCTGTCATGAGGTTGGAGAAGTCCAAATTTAGGCCCGAAATGGAGGTGCTTGTGCCCTGCTCACTGCCCTCCAGAAGGAGAGAAGTCAAATCGAACTCTATGTTCTGTAGCTTGTGCAACTCCGTTTTCAGCTTAGCAACATATGTCCTAAGCTGTGGCATATCTCCAACCTCGCCTCACTGATTGATGTTTGAGTGGGACCCAATGCTTGTTTGATGAGGTTTGGTAGTTCCTTTGTCAGCCGGTCTACCTTGGCGCTGGCATGCTGAGCTAGTAGACCCAGCTTTGCGATAGCTGGCAAGGGAAAAGGTGGTTGTGCACTGCTTGGCTGCGGCTGAGGAATGGCTGAGGAATCAGCGGGAGCAGCAGGGGCAACAGGAGTGTCAGGCATTGATGAGAGAACAGGTGCTGGTGAGTCGGATGCATGAGGGAATGAGGTCTCGAGCTGGATATCCGTTTCCTTGCCTACTGCATCACTTAGCCGAGTAATGTCAATGCACTGGAGAGCCTTCTCTATACGATCATGTTTTGGGGCAGGTGGAACGCTTACAGCTTTGCAAAGAGCCGTGATCAAACATGGGAAAGGAATAGAGGTTTGATTTTGGTTTGCCCTGATTCCCAGCTCGTTGAAGATAATATGTCCCACATCAATCTTGATGTCTGACATGATGCATGCAATTATGAGGGCCTTTTCAATGTTGATGTCTGTCTCATTCCTAGTAGGCATCATACGGGAGCAAACAAAGCTGAGCCAATATCAGGCTTCCTGGGTGAAATCCCGTTTGTAAATCTTGTGGCGCGGGTCAATCCAGGAGGGGGTTTCCCTTTCCTATGACAGATGCTATCAAAGCACGCTCGTTATCTTTGTTGGTTACTTTTGCATCATATTTAGTTGTACCTGATGACGAGTCCTCAAAGAATAGATCATTGATTGTGCCTGCGTCACAGAGAACCTGAACCCCTCGAACTAGAGCGGAGTCCAAAAATATCCTATTTCGCCTTTGCTTAGCATTTCTTGAGGCAGCATAGAATTCCCTCACAATTGTTTCATTGTAGTCGTCTAGGGCATCCGTGAAGAATCCCCATTTCCTCTTCTGAATGTTTTCAATTATGTTAGGGTAGTTCTCTTTCATACCATTCAGGCTTAACTGCTTCTCCTCGAGAATGTTTCTCTTTTTTATCCCCTCTTTGTATAGGTTCCATGATCATGGGACCCCAAACCTCAAATCTTCCTCGCTCTTCCGTCTTACTTCAGCTTGTAGGTCAACTGATGGCAGGATGTCCGTCTGTGCCCCCTCTTCTTCAGACTGGGAGGAGTGCTCAGCAGTGTTGCGGGTGGTTTCTGGCCGTTGATGCTTATACTGTTGTGCTTGTTGGTTCGGAGCAGCACTTTTCTTCCCACGAGTAGCTGGTGATCGTGTTGTAATAGATTTCCTTGGTGCCATTCGTGCAATAAAATAGTGTGTGAGTGGTGGGCATAGCCAAAAAAAAAAGAATGTTGGGGAAAAATAACATAGATAAACAAGTTATGCGATGGGTTATGCAGTCGCATATCTACTATGCAGACCGCAATCTTAAGGGATTATGCGATTGCAACAACCATTGCAAAACAAGTTTCGCGATCGTAAAGGGATCGCAGATTTGCACACACGAAAGGTAGTTTAACTGATTGTATTTGTGGTAGCTATGCGGTCCGCAAAACATCTTTGCGACCTCTTAAGTGGTCGCATAAGTTCAAATCACTAGGTCTTCTAAAGTCTTGTTTACCACGACTTTGCGGATCGCAACCAAATTATGCGTGCCGCAAAGATCATCTTCTTCGGTCAACAATGGTCAAGCCTCCCACCTACACAATTCCCTACACTCGTAGGCAAAAATTTAACCACCAATCGCCCACTCAGGTACCCACCGCACATGTTTGAGAACAAAAACGAGATATGGAGTTCAAATGATGGAAATTATGCAATGAATCCACAAGAAAAAGAAGATAAATAAAAATAAAAATGAAAACAAAAGTGAAAGAGTCACATACCAGATATTAGAGCAAGACGAAGGTGAAATCTGAGTTATGAGCAAGGTAAATTCCTTAATTCCTATCCTTCATATGTGATCTGTGTGCGTGATTAAAATGTTTTTGGCTTTTCTTTCATTTCTTTTGTTTTTGTGTTTTTTGATTTTGTGAGAGTTGTTAAGTGTTCGTGTGCGAGTGGGGTTCACAGTATGTGAAGTATTAGGGATTTATACCTGGACGTTTTGTGGTGGACAAGTGGTCGCATAACACATTATGCGGTCGCATATGTGTTATGCGATGAGTTTAGAGATGAGTTATTTTACCTCCATTCTGCGATGCATTCTGTGATCGCATAACGTCTATGCGGACCACGTAACTTGAACTCTTACCACAGTTTTCAGACCCAAGTTCCCCAAATTCTCTGACCGTGTTTGCAGTAACTATGCGGTTCGCAAAGTCATTATGCGACCGCATAGTTGCCGAAAGCCCCTAATCCACCATTTTTTTGCTTTACTCTTTGCACTCTGTTTCATGGTAAATTGGGCTACCTGCACTCTAATACACACGTCAACATGTTCAATCACTGACAACTAAAAAAAAATTATAAAATAATTTTACCACACATGGGTTGCCTACCAAGAAGCGCTTGATTTAATGTCGCGGCACGACGATGTTGGTCCCCTTTTGGGCTACTCAGTAGTGGGGGTCGGACAATCCTTGAGAGCAATTTGCTCTATAAAGTGCTTGTCTCCTGTTGTGCCCAGGTAATGCTTAACCCGTTGTCCATTTACTTTGAAAGTGTGAAGTTCGTCTTCCGACTCTAATTACTTTGCCCGGAAATAACTTGAGTCTCGAGTTGAAGAGCAAGACCTAGTCACCAGATTTGAATTCCCGTTTCAAGATCTTCTTGTCATGAACAAACTTCATTCGTTCTTTATACATGGCTGCACTCTCATAGGCATGGAGACGGAATTCTTCCATTTTGTTGAGTTGTGTCACTCTCAAATTAGCAGCTTCAACCCAGCCAAGATTTAACCTTTTCATAGCCTACATGGCTTTGTGTTCAAGCTCCACGGTCAAATTACACGCCGTATGAAAGATTAACCGATACGATGAGGTGCCAATGGGAGTCTTAAATGCAGTGTGATATGCCCACAATGCATCCTCTAGCTTCCTTGACCAGTCGGTCCTGTTTGCATTGACAATTTTTGTTAGGATGTTTTTAATCTCCCTGTTGGAAACTTCAACTTGACCACTCGACTGAGGATGATAAGGCGTGGCCATCTTGTGCTTTATGCCACACTTTTCGAGCAGCCCAGTGAAAGCCTTGTTGCAGAAATGAGAACCACAATCACTAAGGATGGCTCGGGGAGTACCAAACCGCATGAAAGTGTTCTTCCTTTAGAATGCGGTCACACTCCTTGCCTCATTGTTGGGTAAGGCGATTGCCTCAACCCACTTGGATACATAGTCCACTCCCACCAAGATATATTTCATGCCATAAGAACTCACAAAGGGACCCATGAAATCAATCCCCCACACATCAAAGATCTCGACCTCCATTACAAACTTCATAGGCATCTCATGCCTTTTAGAGATTTATCCTTGCCTTTGACATTGATCACAAGCCTTGACCATTTGATTCGCGTCATGGTAGATAGATCGCCAATAATAGCCACATTTAAGCACTTTCGCGGCTGTCCGATTTCCTCCATGATGACCCCCAACCGGGGAGTCATGGAATGCTTTGAGAATTGGCATTACTTCATCTTCCCGGCACAAATACGAAACAAGAAGGGCTCTTCCCAATAGTATTGCCTACACTCCCACAAGAACTTTTTCTTTTGATATGTTTCCAATCCATCGGGGATAAGGTCGCTAACCAGATAGTTAGCAATATCGGCATACCAAGGGGCAAATGTGTCAGACAATGCCAATATGTGCTCATCTGGAAAGGCATCATTGATGTCAAAGTCCTCTTTTGGCCTCCCTGCTTCTTCAAGCGTAGATAAGTGATCCGCAGCTTGGTTTTTTGTCCCTCTTCGATCCTTGACTTCAAAGTCAAACTCTTGCAACAAAAGGACCCATCGAATCAATCTGGGCTTGGCATCCTTCTTCTCCATAAGATAGCGAAGAACAGCATGATCAGTGTAGACTATCACCTTGGATCCTAACAAATATGCCCGAAATTTTTCAAAAGCATAGACAATGGCAAGAAATTCTTGCTCGGTCACAGTATAATTCATCTGAAATTTTTCAAAAGCATAGACAATGGCAAGAAATTCTTGCTCGGTCACAGTATAATTCATCTAAGCACTACTGAGAGTCATGCTTTCATAGTAGACAGGATGAAGGATTTTGATATGCCGTTGACCAAGCACCGCCCCAATGGCTACAGTACTGGCGTCACACATGAGTTCAAATGGAAGAGACCAATCCGGTGTGACAATAATAGGTGTTGTGGTGAGCTTTTCTTTCAACTCCTCAAATGCTTTGAGACACTTTTCATCAAATACGAACGTAGCATCTTTTTCAAGGAGCTTGCACATGGGGTTTGCAATTTTTTAGAAGTCCTTAATAAAATGCCTATAGAAGCCGGCGTGTCCCAAAAAACTTCGAACACCCTTTACTGAAATGGGTGGAGGAAGCTTAGAAATGATTTCACTCTTTGCGCGGTCTACCTCTATGCCTTGTTTGGAAATTTTGTGTCCCAAAACAATGCCCTCATCCACCATGAAGTGACACTTTTCCCAATTTAGTACAAGGTTTGTTTCTTCACATCTTTTGAGCACTTGTCTAAGGTTGTCAAGACAATGCTCAAAGGAGTCACCACTACAGAGAAGTCATCCATAAACACTTCTAGGAAATCTTCCACCATGTCCGAGAAAATTGACATCATGCACCGTTGGAAGGTAGTCGGAGCGTTGCATATCCCAAATGGCATCCGGCTAAAAGCAAAAGTCCCATATGGGCATGTGAATGTTGTCTTCTCCTGATCTTCCAATGCAATGTTGATTTGGTTATAGCCGGAGTATCCATCAAAAAAGCAATAAAATGACATTCTCGCTAGCCGATCAAGCATTTAAAAGGCATAGGGAAATGGCCTTTGCAAGTGGCACTGTTGAGCTTCCGGTAGTCCATGCAAACTCTCCATCCGGTCACAGTCCTTGTTGGGATGATCTCATTTTTCTCATTTTGGATAACGGTCATGCCTCCTTTCTTTGGCACACATTGCACCGGGCTCAGCCAAGAACTATGGGCAATGGGATAGACTACCCCGGCGTCTAACCACTTGATGATTTCCTTCTTCACCACCTCCTACATGGACGAGTTTAATCTTCTTTGGTGCTCCACACTAGGTTTGCTTCCTTGCTCCAATTGTATTTTGTGCTCACAGATTCCGACGAGAATCCCTCGGATGTCCGCTATTGTCCCCCAATGTCTTGTTGATGTTCCCGTAGGAAATTCAATAAATGATCTACCTGCACCTCATTCAACAAGGAAGAAACTATTACCGGTAAAGTATCATTAGAGCCAAGAAATTTATACCTTAAGTGTGGTAGAAGTGGCTTGAGTTCAAGTTGTGGCGGCTCAATAATTGAAGGCTTTGCTGGGGGAGTGGCTCTATTCTCTAAGTCAAGAGAAAGCTTCTTTGGTGCATAAGTGTAAGACCCACGTCCTTCTAATGCATTCATCGATTCCATGTACCCCTCCATATTTTCACCATCGAAATTTACCAATATCGCCGCCAAAGCCTCATCTAGGCATTCTTCTTCCATCTTCATTTCACTTGCGTCCTCTAACTCATCAACAACATCAATGACTGAGATGCCTTCATATGCATGTGGCAACTTCACACCCTTACTTGCTTGGAAGGTGACCACTTCATCATTAACTCGGAAGTTGATTTCATTTCATTCCAAATCCATAAGTGCTCTTCCGGTAGCAAGGAATGGCCTCCCCAAGATGATAGGGATTTCTTTGTCAACGGCACAGTCAAGGATCACAAAATCGGCCGGAAGGAGGAACTTTCCCACTTTTACTAAGACATCATCAATAATTCCCACTGGTCTTTTGATTGAACGATCAGCCATTTGCAATCTCATGCTTGTAGGTCTTGGCATGCTTAACCCCGCTTGCTTGTAAATGGCAAGAGGCATCAAGTTAATGCTAGCCCCATTGTCACAAAGAGCCCTTGCAAAATCTCGCAAGCAAATAGTGCATGGAATGGTGAATGCTCCCGGGTCTTCTTTCTTTTCAACGGTGGTTGTTGCAATAATGCTAACCCGGTGAGTAACATTAACTAATTCATTCTTGGTGGTTCTTTTCTTGGTTATCAATTCCTTTAAGTATTTAGCAAAACCCAACATCTCTTGAAAGGCTTCCACAAATGGTATGTTCACCGACAATTGCTTCAGAATGTCATAAAATTTCTCGAATTTGCTATCATCAACCCTCCTAGCAAGTCTTTGAGGGAACATGGGGGAAGGTCTAGGAATTTGTGCTAGAGCTTTTGGTGCCTCTTTCATCTTTACCTTTTCATGATTTTTTTGTTGGACTTTTACTCCTTTTGGGAGATTTTCAACTTCAATAACAATCATCACTTCAACTTGTGCTTCAATATCTTGCTCAAGATCATCTACTCCAATAATTTGTTTGTTTTATCCTTGAAGTACCTTCCCGCTTCGCGTGGTGATTGCCATGCAGTGAGAAGTTGGACCACTCCCATTTCCTTTAGGGTTTGCAATTGTGTCACTTGGGAGTGTGGCCTTCGGCTTTGGATTATGCTCTCTTGACAAATCTCTCATTTGCCTTTCTAGCTTTTGTATGGATGCGGTGTGTGACCCCACAAGTTCGGACATGTTGTTCATTGTAGTGTCGCCTTTTTCTTGATTTTACAACATTCTTTCAAGCATGCTCTCCTACTTGGACTCACTTGAAGAACCTTCCTTATAATGTGAGGTGTTAGAGTATTGCCCCTTTGGTGGAACATAGGGGCTTGAACTCCGATTTGCATAGTTGTTGTTGTTATTGCTCCAATTACCTTGACTTGCTCCACCTTGATCATAGCGCCACTATTGATGGCCTTTCCCTTGCGGGTTAGGCCTCCGTTGATTTTGTTGGCGATAACCACCTTTAGAATTATGGACATAATTCGCCTCCTCACAATCTTCGGTTGACCAGGGTTGCACATCTTCCACAACATTTACCTTTTTAGTTTGGTTTTCAGCGAACATCTTGGTTAACACATTAATGTTTGTGGCAAGACCGGCAATTACTTGATCTCTCTCTTGATTCTTCTTAATAATGTTGGTCAAAGAGGGAGTACAGTATGCAATTCCACCCGTGGTATCTTTTGAGTGCCAAGCTTGATTGTGTTCTGCCATCTTGTCGAGAATTTGTGTGATCCTTGTGTATGTTTTATGCATAAAAGATCCATCCGCAGCATTCTTTGCTATGGATTGGTTCAACGGATCCAAACCCATGTAAAATGTTTCTAACAAGATTTTGTCCGGAAAACCATGATTAGGCGACCTCACTAGGTATAGCTTGAAGCGATCCCATGCCTCATGTAGGTGTTCTCCTGGTAGTTGCTTGAAAAAGAAAATTTTATCCCTGAGCTCGGATTTCTTGCTTTATGGGAACCATTTGGCTAGGAAAGCACGAACTAGTTCATGCCAAGAATGAATGGAGTGAGGTGGTAGATTTTGGATCCATTTCCTTTCCTCTCCAACTAGTGAGTATTTGAATACCCTCAGTCTTAGGGCATCATCTGACATGTTGTTCTGTTTGTGCATCGCACACACACCCAAGAAGTTTCTAAGATGTTGTGTTGGATCATCATCGGTAGAATGCCTAAAAAATCACTCTGCTTTAAGCATTAGGATCAAACCATGTTCCACTTTGAAGGTAGCAGCGTCAACTCGCGGAGGGACAATGGCATTTGTGTCCTCGATGTACTCATCTATATCCGCAAAAGGATTTTCTTCTTCATCATACTCTGCCATGTTTATCTAGCACACCAAACAAAGCAAGCAAAGTGTGATGGAATAAAACGTGAAGTAACGCACACACAAAATCGTAATTTCAAAATCGTATTCCCCGGCAACGGCGCCAAAATTTGATACGCTCAAATTACACCTTAATAATTAGTGTAAATCGGTCGATGTCAAATATAATAACCCAACTAGGTTGGGGTCGAATCCCACAGGGAATAGGTGTGAAAAGGTTACTTGTGTAGTGTGAAACTTGACTTAATTTGTAATTCTATTCCGTTAATTAAAAAGAATGTTGCAATTGAGTGAAATGAAGACAAGTAGAAAATTGTGAGTTTGTAATTAATTTGATTAAGGAAACCAAGGTTGTGTCCCCATTGATGTAATGTAATGCTATCGGTGTTAATATGATATATTTCTAATGGAAAGTCCTTTGATATGCAAATGGTTTCTAAGTGACTACCCACTATTTCCCAATAGTTTAGTAATATCTACTCTTCAAGATTTTCCCAAATGTAAAAGAGTTGCGATTGAAAATAACCAATTTATGCCAAATAGAACCCACTTATTCCTAGGCGATTCCATTAAACAAGGGTTAAAGCCTTGAGCTTTTGGTATTCAATTCTACCAAACCCTAGCCCACTTTTCCAAGTAAAGATAGAGTGAAATGGAATTAGTTAATGTTTGCAACCACTAACATCAGATGAAGCATAAGAACTGAATAAATATCAACCAACCATTATGTATATATTCAATGGTAAACACCCATTAACATTACACCCATCTAGGGTCCACAGCCTTAGTAACTAAAACTAGCTACTCATACTGAAATCTAAGAACAAAGCGATAAATAGAGTCATAAAGCTTACAAAGATGCAAGATTCTTCCTTCAAAAATCTCCAGAACAATGGTGCATTCAATGCTCTAAAAGTAATGTCTTTTTCTAACTTAGCTGCCCCACAAAAACCCTAATAAATCTATTTATAGTGTCCTAAAGGTCGAAGCAAAAATTGGACAAAAGTAACCCTGCAGATAGTTTATGCGTCCGCATAGTGGTCACAGATCACGTATGCGGTCCACATATTATTCGAAATTATCGCATAATCTCATGTATCCAACCCTGCTCTTGACCGCATTCCAATTATGCGGTCCACATATACATTATGCGACCACATATTCCTCCGCATAAGTGCTTCTTAGCTTTCTTGATTTCAGTTATGCGATCCTTATGTGGTCCGCATAATAGTTATGCGACCGCATAATGGGTCGCATCTTTTTCTCTTCAGTTAACCAACAATCTGCTTCAGTCTGCGATGGGTATGCGGTCCGCGTATGCTTTATGCGACCGCATACTTGCATCATTTCTGCCCTTTTGTGGCTTTTTGACTTCTTTTCCATGTTTTTGGGTCCTCAAGCCTCATGTACTGCAAAACACCAAAACTTCATAAGAATTAACTAAAAATGCATTCAAAGATGAACTAAATTCTATGTAATTGGTATCAAATGTGCCGAAATTCTACGGCACATCACTCACCCACATCATAAAATATAGAATCAACTACCACTCCTGGGGTGACATTGGCTCCTTGGCCAGTTCATACATTCTTCCTAGGCACCATGTATTGAAAGTTAGAGCAAAGCACGAGTTAAAGGAGGAACAATCTTACAATCAGCTTTATCGCACGATCGAGAACATAAAGAAAGGGTATTATTCCTAAATGCCCAAGTAGCCTCCTAATCATAGATGTGGTCGACAACACACAGATAAGAAGGACTCTACTGGACAAAGCTCCGAGACATCTTAGGACACTTTAAAACCATAGGCTCTGATACCAAGTTTGTCATGCCCCGACCTCAGGGAGTGCGACCGACGCTTAACCGACATACCCCGGCACCAATACATAACCCACACTATGTCTACGGAGCCTCTATAGATAAAGAAGAGTACAATGATAATGCCGGCAACAAGGCCCCGGTTATACCTCAAACAGAATACACAAAGAACAAAAGATACATGACCCCGGAATGAAGTGGGGCTCACCAAGTCAGCTGGGAGGAAGGTGTACTGCTATCACTGATCAATATCTCCTCCTGTGGAACCACCTGCATCCATTTAAAGATGCAGCGCCCCCGGCAAAGGAGACGTTAGTACTGTCGAATAGCACTAGTATGTATAACTAAACACCCTCTTAATAGAATGACAAATAATACAAATAAGATTATTATAATATTAATGAAAGCCTTAATCAACATCAAAACTCAATTTAGGATCAAGACAATGTTCAAATTAATTTCCATATCTCACTTTGGGAGATTTTTAGTATCGATATACCATTGTCCACAATACCATTATTCACAATATCATTATTCACAAAACCAGTACCACCGTACTCTTAGCACGGAGTCCGATCACGACCCGATCGGCTAGGCTATCTCATTAGATACATCAACCACAATTACTCTCAATATCAATACCATTGTCTTTAACACGAAGTCCGATAGCGACCCGATCGGCTAGGCTATCCATTTGGGACATCGACCATAATCATAATTTCAATTATAATTTCCACCACAATCACCACCATGTGTACGGACTGGTGTCCGATCACGACCCGACCGGCTAGGTTGTCTTATTTGAGACATCAACCTTTTTATATCAATCATCGCATTTCATATTACTTTCACATCTTTTCATTTCATTCGCACTAATGACCATAATTATAATATAAATCTTGGCATGTTGGCCATATTCAGTATTTCCTGCTCACCTTTTCAATTTCAAATATCATCATCATCATCAACAACAAATACAATTCAAATCAAGGTGTGTAGTACACATGTTAGCAATTTAGAGTCTAAGGCACATAGAGATATTTCACAAAATTTGGCATAATAGCGTTCGTTTGAACTTGACTTGAAGTCGAAACATTATTAATGCACAACCTATGTTTTGACACATCCTCAATTGATAAAATAACATGAATAAAGAATTTGAGATACTTGTCGAATATATATATCGTTCAACCCATTCTTACTCGGAATAGCCAATTTTATAATAAACCACTCGGGACTTACATATTTTTCATGAATATCGCGTGATTCAATTCTAAGAGAAGAGTTTAGCCAACACACCTCAATTGAGCTTCCTTAAACTCTAAAACGTTAAAGAATTCTTAGCAACTTCAATCTATTTTAGAAATATAACAAATTGATCCAAAATTTGGAAGATGATTATGGTTCTAGCTCATTTGAGCATTTTATCAAACACTATGTGTGCATTAAGGTTTCAAAAATCTTCCTACTATAAAATAAACAACTCTCATGCCCAAAAATTATCTTGCTAATTACGCATTTTCAGAAAATTTCAAAATTAGGGTTTAGGGTGTAGAATCTTACCTCTAGGATGAAGACCTAGTGAGCTTCCCTTCTTAATGTTCCAAAACTTGAGCAGGAATTGAGGAACAATAATTGAAGAACACCTTCTCACTCTAGGGCACTCTCTCTCACTCTAAAATGTCAGATTATAGTTCAAAAATGACCCAAAGAGTGTATTTAACGAAATAGGGTCGAGTTTTAAAAACCCAAAAATGGAGCTCCGGAACGGGTCTGCGGTCGCATATGCGACCGCATAATGGTCGCATAATTGCTGACAAAACTGATCAAAAATATGTCTGTGTATGCGGTCACTATGCAGTCCGCATAACTGTTATGCAATCGCATAATGCACCGCATAATAGTTATGCGGTCGTATAGTCGACTACATAGCTGCTACTAGAATGGCCCGTTTCTTGCTCACTTCTGCGGCCATTATGCGGCCCGCAGAATGATTCTGCGGTCGCATAATAGACCGTAGAATTACATTTTTCTGCCAAAACTTTTCCTTTACTTTTTGGTGCATTGTTCAACCCAAAAAGTCCGAGCTATTATTCAGCACGTAAAACCAATTCGGCACCATGAAACATTATTTTTATTTTCCTTTGCAAAATTTTACGGGGATTTACATTTAAGTACTTCGACATTTTCCAAGGTGTTACACCGACATACCTGAAAAACACTATGTACAAGGAACAAGAGATACGGGACCCCGGAATGAAGTGGGGCTCACCAAGTCAGCTGAGGAGATGGTTTGTTGCTATCACTGATCAATACCACTTGCTATGGAACCACCTGCATCTATTAAAGATCCAGCGCACCCCGGCAAAAGGGACATTAGTACATGTCGAATAGTACTAGTATGAAAACAAAACATATGCAGGGACTTGGAATTACAACATGGATATGATGAATCATGGTAACAATAAAAGGCTTAGTTGGTCGTTAAAGACATATCAAATTTATTAAGAGCTTTCAATAATATTTATACAAAGTGGCCTTGCCGCCTCACCCCAACGTATGCGGGTCGAGGTACAATGACTGTACCAGAAACTCTACACAAAGTGAACTTGCCGCCTCACCCCAATGTATGCGGGTAGAGGTGCATCCACCATGCCACAAACATTACACAAAGCGGCCATGCCGCCTCACCCCGATGTATGCGGGTGGAGGTGTATTCACAATACCACAACTCTACAAAAAGCGGCCCCGACGCATCACCCCAATGTATGCGGGTGGAGGTATATACACAATACCACACTTCGGATTCCGAAAACGATAATAGTTTGTACAAGATAGTTCCCTTTTTAAATCAACCATTTGGCACCTTTGGCCTTAGCAACTGTAAGTTCTTATGGTCTCATCATATTAGAAATAAGTTTTTAATCACATTGATTTCATATAAGATCTCCTCCCAAAAGGGGGTATAACATAATTAAGTCAATAATAGATAATCTTTAATACACGAGGATTCTAACACGTTATGCCAATCGGGAATCAATTTTACTAGTTTGAATACCTCACATCAATAGCGTTTCAAGTTCGACTACACATGATAGAATTTTAAAAGGATTTGGGAATTCAGATACTAGAAGAAGAGTTTAGACTTCATAGCTCGATTTGCGCTTTCCTTAATTCACTACATAGTTCCGAAATCCTAGCAACTTTGATCTATTTAGAGATATTGCAAAATTAAAGACAAATTAGGAAGATAATCATGGTTTCAGCTCATTTGAGCATTTTATCAAACTCTAGATATGCAAATTTTATTACAAGGTTCTTTCACAAGATTTCCTTCACTCCATAACCCAATCTTTATCCATTTGAGCTCAACAATCTTCCCACAAACCTTATTGGTACATGCATGTATAATTAATACTGTTACACCCAAGAATCATACTCCCCCTTTACCCACCTTCTACCCAAATTCGAAATTGGAGAATAGGGGGAAGAAATTCTTACCTTTTAGAAACTATAGCAAGTTCCTCTTGATGAAATTCCAAGGCTTGATCCAAGTTGTAGTGAAATCCTTGAATCCTCCCCTTTCTCTCTCTAGGGTAGCTCTCTCTTCACTCTAAAATATCTGATAAACCCTCAAAAATGACCCCCGACATGGGGTCGGCTTATTAAATTAGAAAAAATGAAGCCCTGACATAGATCTGCGATCGCATAATGCTTCTGCGGTCCGCAAAATGGGCCGTATAATGGTCCTCCATAATTGGGCACTTCTACCTCATTCTGCGATCGGTCTATGGTCCGTAGACCTATTCTGCGGTCACATAATGTATCACAGAACCTCCCTCTGGACATTTTTGAGCTGGGTCTACGATGGGTTATGAGGCCCGCAAAATAATTATGCGGCCGCATAATGGTCCGGAAATCTTCCCAGATTTCTGCCTCAGTCTGTGGCAGATCAGTTCTACAACCGCAGTGTGAACCGCAGAAACACCCTGCACTTCCAAAACATTTCTTCCACACCCATATGCACTGCTCAACACAAAATGTCCAAATTGCGGCAAGCAAGCTTGCCGTAAAGAATCCCTACACTCGTCAACACATAAGTCTACTTCGGCACCACGAAACCTCGAGTTTTTGGTAAAATTTTACGGGGCCTTTCATCCTCTCCTGATTAAGATCATTCATCCTCGAATGAGGGTCAAAATTCACCATTAGTACCCAATGTGACTCAAGTTCCATAACACACACCAACAGTTTTAATTTTCGACTAACTCCCCAAATTTCCAAAATATTTGCCAGAGTTTCCCCTGTAACTGGGCCTATCAACCTGTCAGAGAATCCCAGAAACCTATCCTAACAATATGTACATGAACCAATGGCGTAATATAACATGAAAACAACGTCAACCGTGGCCTCACAAGAAGTATATCACAAAAAGGAACACCCTTAACATCAACTGTAGAAATGATACATAATTCATAAAAGGTAAACTCTTAACACTTTCATAGGTCACAACTTTATAAATACATGACTATTCAAACAAATGAGGGTATTTCTTCTTCATTTCTTCCTCGGCCTCCCAGGTGGCCTCTTCAACCTACTGGTTCCGCTATAGTACTTTCACGGAAGCAATCTCTTTGTTCCTCACCTTTCGAACTTGCCTATCAAGAATGGCAACTGGAATTTCTTCATAAGTCAATTCTTCCTTAACCTCAATAGTCTCAACCGGAACAATAAGCGACGGATCTCCAACCACCTTCTTCAACATAGATACATGGAACACCGGGTGCACTAAATATATCTCTGGAGGTAGTTATGGCCTGTTAGCCACCAGACCAATCCTCTGAATGATTCTGTACGGTCCGACATACCTCAGACTCGATTTTCCTTTCTTACCAAACCGCATTACACCCTTCATAGGGGAAACCTTCAAAAATACCTAATCATCTTCTTTGAACTCCAAATCCCTTTGACGCACATCCAAATAGGACTTTTGACCACTCTGAGCAGTTTTCAATCATTTTGTAACAATCTTAACATTCTCCAAAGCCTGATGCACGAGGTCCGGTCCTATAAATTCTACTTTCACAATCTCGAACCACCCAATGGGAGATCTACATCTCCTACCATAATGGACTGCATAATGGTCCGAAAATTTGCCTGGATTTCTACCTCAGTCTGCGGCAGATCTGCGGTCCACATATAAGTTCTACGACCATAGAGTGGACCGCAGAAATGCCCTGTACTTCCAAAAATTTTCTTCAACACCCCAACGCACTGTTCAACCCAAAAAATCTCATCAACACATAAGTCTACTTCGACACCAAGAAACCCCGAGGTTTAGGTAAAATTTTACGGCGCCTTACACTTATAATTATCCAAATGTTTCCAAGGACTACGTAAGACTAACATTATTTCCCTTTTCACTGATGGGGGAAGCTAAAGAATGGTTAAACAAAGAGCCTGCAAACTCAATTCATACTTGGGATGATCTAGTGCGAAAATTCTTGATCACATTTTTTCCGACAAAGAAGACAAGGTCATCGAGGAACCAGATTTTTGGGTTTTAACAACGAGATGGCGATACTCTTCATCAACATTGGGAAAGATACAAGAAACTACTCAAAGACTGCCCACATCATTATTAGACTGGTGAGGTATTGGGACATACTTTTGTGGATGGGTTGGATGAGACCTCCAAATTGATTCTAGACTCAGCTTATGTAGGAAGTTACATGCAAAAGCCATATAGTAAGATCTAGAATCTACTCAACGATTTCACTGCAAACGATCATAACTGGCAAGGTGAGGGTGAACAAAGAAGGATGATAAAATAGAAAGAAGCACGTGCATTTGAATGGGATGACATGCCAGCCATGCGAGCAAAAATTTATAATCTAACTAACCACGTGGCTAAGTTGGCAATGGGTCAAAGGCATTAGATGCATCAGGTTCAAAGGATGGACATATGTTGTGAAATTTGTGGATAAGGTCACACGAGTGATCAATGTCCGGTAAATCCGGAATCTATTTATTATGTGGGTCAACGGAGTAGAGGTCCAATGAACCAGAATGCATAATATGGGAACACCTATAATCCCAACTGGAGGAATCACCTGAATATTTTATGAGGTGGAAACCAGGCCACTCAAAATAAATACAGACCCTAAGGAAACTATAATCATCCCCAAAGCCCACCACAACTGGTAGAAGAAAGCACCACTATTATGTTGAAAAAGTTGTTAATTGACAACCAGCAACTTCGAACAGACAACCAGCAACTAAGGACTAATTTTTGCAAATAAGAAAGGCAGATTGGGCAGTTAGCTGCACAATAAAATACTCGACCTACTGGAGCACTCCCAAGTGACACTGGCAAAAATCCCATTGAACAGGTGCAAGCAATTAATCTACGAAGTGGTAGAGCATTGGATGATGTGCCACCTAAAATGCGTGTGCCTAAAGAAGTTTATGAAATATTGGCATTTCAACCTGAGGTAGGAGCTGAAAATAAAGGTGAGGAACACATGCAAGAGATAGAGGTAAGGCCATCGCCGCCCTTACCAGAAAGGTTGCAAAAATTAAAAGATGATTCCAAGTACAAAACGTTCTTAGATATCTTGAGCCAGGTGTGTAATGAATATACCTTTAGTAGAAGTGTTGCAAGAAGTTCCTAAATATGCCAAGTACCTGAGAGACATTGTGGCCAATAAAAGAAGGTTGACACAGTTTTAAACGGTTGCACTTACTGAAGAGTGCAGTGCTAGAGTACAAAGTAAGCTCCCACCTAAGTTGAAGGATCCAGGTTGTTTTAATATTGTCTTGGAGATTGGAAAACACGAGGTTGGTAGAGCCTTGTGCGATCTAGGATCGAGCATTAATTTGATGCCACTATCAATGTTCAAGCAGCTCAATCTTGGAGTCCCCAGGCCTACTACTATAACTCTACAACTAGTAGATCGTTCATTAGTAGTGCCTGAAGGAATTATTAAAGATGTGCTGGTGCGCATAGTGAAGTTTATCTTTCTCGCAGATTTCATTATTCTTGGCTACCTGGCTGATGAGGAGGTTCCAATTATTTTGGGGCAACCATTCATGGCTACTGGAGGGGCACTTATTGATGTGAGGGAGGTCAAGCTAAAGATAAGAGTGCATGATGAAGAAATCACATTTAATGTGTACAAGGCATTTAACCTTCCTAGGAATTATGAGGTTTTGTGCATGATCTCTATGCTAGAATTGAAGTTGATAGAGCAAGGTCTTAATATGGAGCCTAGTAGCATGGAAAAGAAAATCGAGTTAGAAGAAGTGTGTTGCGAGCTGAATTTCTAAAGGTAAAAGAAAAAAGGGTCAGAGAGGAAAGAGGAGATAGCGAAAGTGCCCAGCCTGAGCAGAGTAGTAGAATTGTGCCACGACTATAAATAAGGCGCTTGTTAGGAGGCAACCCAACATGTATTTTATTTGTTTTTTATTATTTTATTTTTTGTTGTGTTTTGTTGTTTTTGTTTTGCAGATTAGGGGATGTATGAGTGCCCGAAGTTGAAGTCGAGGAGCATGTTTGAGCTTAAGTGTGGGGTCGTCCCGACCCTTAATATTGAGGATCATGTTTCTAGCTAGGCCCTAGAGTGTATCGGGGAGTATTTCTCACCTTTGTTTTAACATTTTTCTTTTTGATCCACGCATCGAGGACTGTGCATGATATAAGTGTGGGGTGGAAGAATTATTTTTTGGGTAGTGTAATTCTATAAACATTGTCATTATTTTTCTTTTAGTTTAGTAGTAATAGACAATTATTGGAAAAAACGAAAATACAAAAAAAAAATAAAAATCAGAAAACTCTCGGACTTTTTCCGACGATGGATCTCATGGACAACTTTCTTGAGGGACTAAAGTCCGATTAAAATGACAAAAAAGATTTTATGTTGTTTTTTGATAGTTAGGTAGTATCCCTTGGTTTTTATTTGGGCGCCAGTTCGTTTTCAATGGAGTGGCATAAACCGGGTATTTTTCTTTTAACTTTTTAAGAGTAGGATAGGATGAAATCATAGTTGCTCTAAGATACATGTTGACATGTTTAGTGTTGGCACATTAGGCTATGGCGTGCCCTCTGTCTTCCTGTTATATTTGATTTAAAATGTGATGCCTAAGTAATATAAATAGACTACTTTGTGACTCATGTTCTTAGTTGATTGACTTGTAAGTCACTTAGTGCAATATTGCTTAAAAATTCTCAGATGTATGTGCTTTCTTGACTTGAGAGTAGAACATAACTGTCTTGATTGAGTCATGTGCAATTTGTGTGCAATGATTTGTGTTATTCTGTACTATCTGGTGTAGTCTAGAACTTGCCCCGTGTGTTAATCGAAACGAAATCATTAAGTTGTGCTATTCTAGGAGATGACATAGGCAGTTCTTTGCTTGATCATAGATGTGCTTGTCACTTACAAATAAAATTTTCTTGTTGCAAGCCCTTTGAGCCTATAGACCTTTTCCTTGGCACCCACATTACAAGCTGTATCCCTATTTTGTTCTTAATTTAAGCTTGTTCAACCTCTACCTCTGAAGGCACTTAGTCGCTAAAAGAAGTAAGGTTAGAGATTGGGAAGTAGCTTTCGAGTAGAACCATGGAAGGGCCCATAAGGTGCACTAAAGTTGTGAAAAAGGCTACTAATCGATGAATCTTAATGTATGGAGTATGTGTAGAAAAGAAGAAAAAAAAGAAAAAGAAAAAAAGAGAAAAGAAAAATGCAAAAACATACAAATAATGTTGATAGCCAACAAAAACAAACACACCTCCTAATCTTACTAATTCGTGATAGTGGGAGCATAGAAGTGCTTAATTGAAGAAAGGGCTATATTGTGTATGGTTTGTGGTTAGTGAATTGATTGAGAAGAATATGTACTCGATTCTTGAGTGTAGTGTATTAAACTGCTTTGGAGAGGTAATAACCATTCCTAAAAGTATCCTACCCGTCCTTTAGCCTACATTACAACCCATAAAGTCTTAATTGATCCTAGATTTGGCTAGCTTAAATTAGTAGAGATATACACTACGGGCAAGCTTATGGTACGACCATGGGATGCACATGAATTTCATTATGAGAGGGAGCACATTTTGTTCAATTGTGTGATATCCTTAATTTATGTTCAAAGTTATACTTGAATGTGTGGATGATAAAGGATGAAAAATATATGTTTTGAGTGTGTTTATATATTATTTCTTGTGTGAGTTGCGAGAGTTTACACCGCTTTTGAAATAAAAATATGCTCATTACATGTTTCTTATATGTAGGAACAAATTTATGCGAAAAAGGATCAAATAGGAGAAAAAAGAGCTGAAGAGAAATGTTCCGGACAGTGAAGCGAGGTTCACTACGCTAGACCGGGACCGAAGTAGAAGAAACCAGAAAAGTCTCGGACAGTGAAGTGAGGTTCTCTTCGCTAGACCGGGACCGAATCATAAGAAACCAACTTTTCCAATACAAAATAGAAGAAGGAAAATTTGCCCCATACAAACTCTAGTCGCTATAAATACATCTTAGAATGTGCTTTTGAAAGGGAGACACTACTTTGGAGGGAGAGAAGACTTTCGGGAGGCAAGAACGCGCTATGAGCAAGGCAGAGAATTCTTCTAAGTTTTTCACTTTCTTCTTCCTATTTTCATTGTTGGTTATGAATTCTAGTATGTAGTTTGCATACTCTTATGAATAGCTAATTTGTTATATAGGGTTTTGATGGAACCATTTGTAGGATAAATTCTTGTTATGTTAATATATAATTAAGCCGTAGTATTTTCTATTGTTAAACTACTTGTTTATTGATGTTGATTGAATGGCTATAAATTAACTGCGCCTATTTAGTGTGTATTGCTTGAGAGAGAGATAGAGAGAGAGAGAGTACACATTTAGGTAGTTGTTGAACAACATCACTTATAACATATGTGAGAGATCAATACAGAAGGTTTAAAAGCGGGATTAGAGATAACGAAACCTTGGTGCGATCGTAGTAAGCGGTGAATTAGTGCAAGCTAGTGTAGTTTGAGAGAATAGATCTAGTAAATTGTGGTAGTTGCTTGAGATAGAACTACGACACCCAAAGTACTCATGATCGGTAGAGAATATTTAGGTGAATTTATAAGAGATGTGGTAGGAAGGATTCCGACAATTGGGGAAATCATAACTCTAGACCTCCTTAATCATGTCTACAACCCTTAGTATCTTTATTTGTTAATTACTCTTTAATTTGTTAGTTAATTAGTTCAAAATAATATTATTTATATTTATAACTTAGGAATTGTTCAAACTTGTCTTCCTAGTGATAGTGAACAGTTGTAGCTAAAACTTAGTTCTCTGTGGGATTCGACTTCGGGCGTTTAGACCGGATTATATTTGCAGCGGCCGCTTATCCTCTTTAGAAATAGAGTTGGGATGATCAAATTTTGGCACCGTTACTGGGGAAATAACAGTGTAGCTGTAGCTATAAATATTGCGCGGTGTCAAGTTTGAATTTTTATTTTATATTGTTTTTATTTTTTGATTTTTGAGACATGGCATCTTGGAACTATGATAGTTTTGATGTTGATAATTCTACTTTTAATCATCCTTATGCATATTGTGGAGGAAACCACCCATGTCAAAATTATCAAAATATTTCTGAGACTCAGTTATGTGCACAAACTCAATCTTATCTGTGGAATGTATGTGATATGTGTGGAGGTCAAGATGGTTACTTTCATAGTTGTGTTTATATTTCTTATCCTCCCCCAATCCCTCACTATGATGGTTCAATTCTTTTGTGTGAGGTTAACATGAACAAAGAACCAGGGGATGAAGACCTGAAAGAGATCAAAGATATGCTAAGGTGCCTTGTGGAAACAAATGATGAGACACAACTGTGGATACAAAGGCAAGATGCAACTATTCGCAACTTGGAGGCTCAAGTGAGTCAACTAGTTAAAGATTTTAATTCTCAACATGTTAATATTATGGATAGTAGCCAGGAGCAGTGTGCATTAGAGATGGAAATCGAGGTGCCAATGGAGGGGTCCAAAGTAGAACACCAACACTCTAACCGGCTAGAATTTGAGGATGTCGATGTTGAAGAAGTAATATTAGAGTCAACCAAGGACATTGGGGATACAAATTTAGTTGACTCTCGTGTGATTGGTGTTGAGGATGTCGAAAATCTTGAAGTTCAGGTATTTGAGCATGTTAGAGCTCATTCCAATCACTTCTCTACCTTGTGTTCGGATGGTGAAATGAGAATTGATCCGTAAGAGCATAAAAAAGAGTCAAGAGAAGAGGTAGATGAGCCCTATATTTTGAAATTTTCAAGGCCGTCTAGGCAAAGTGACACTCCTCGGTTGAAAGCCAAAAAGTGCATAAAGAATCATTTAAATTTTTGGCTCGCAACAATTTGTATTGCCCCAAGAGCTTGATCATAGAGCAGAAGCAAAAGTTGGGACTCAATTCATAAGATCGAGGTAGAGGCAAAAAGTGATTCGCGTCATGCCGCGACGTTAAATCCAGTGCTTGTTAGGAGACAACCCAACTTCACTGCTTTCTTTTATTTATTATTTATTTTTTATTATTGTATTATTCTTTAAGTGTTGTTTTTTTGTTCTCTAGGAGCATGGGAAGTAATGTTATTGGAAGAAAGCAAAAGAAAGTGAGATGGTTAGAACTAAGTGTGGGGTGCCCGCATAAAGAACCAAGTATGGGAGAAGTCTGAGTAACCCATGACCTTTGGCCTATCGGGGAGTTTGTTTTTACCCTCTTATATTTATGGGTATGCATTGGGGACAATGCACAATTTTAAGTGTGGAGTGAAGAGACTGTTTGGGATATTTAAGTTGTGTTACTTTATATGTGTTGAAAAAACATAAAAAATAAAAAATAATTAGGTAGAAATAGTCATCTTGGTTTTTCTTATGGCCACAGTTGTTTTCCAAGGGATGACTCTTTGAACCGAGTAGTAATTATTTTTTGCAGGTAGAATTTCTAAAATGTTTTGGACTTTTCTCGACGATGGACTTCCTAGACAATTTTCTTGAGGGTTTAAAGCCAAAAAAAGAAATACAAAAAAAAAAATCTTTTTTTTCTTTCTTTTGAACTGATAATGGAATGGGGAGAACTTTAGTATTTTTGCTTTTGATTTGTTTTATATCAGTGCTTAGGTCTAGAGCATTTGAATTAAGTACTTTATTTATGGTCTTTGTAATTACATGTCTTGAAAATATGTGTGGCGTTCTTTTGACACCGAGGCTCATCTTTTGACTCTTGTGATTAATTTTCGTGTGCTTAAATTTTATGATGATTGTGCTAGTTACGTTAAATTGAGAGTCGTGTCTGAGCTGTCCTAAGTGAGTCATGTGCGTTGTGTGAGGTGTGATTTAGTTTGTACTATGTGCCATCCCTTGTTAGTCTAGAACTTGCCCTGTGAGTGAGTCAAAGTGACATAATTATGTCTTGTAAGTTTGGGAAGTGATATAGGCTTTCTTTGATTGACCATTTAGCCTATTTAGCTACCAGTACTGATATTATCCATAGTCACCCCTTTTGAGCCTATAGACCTTTTATTTGGCAACCACAATACAAGATGAACCCCCTTTGTTATTAATCAAATCTTGTTAAACCTTTACCTCAGAAAGCACTTAAGTAGCTAGAAGAGTAAAGAAAGAGATTTGGTAGCTTTTGAGTGGAACCACAGAAAGGCCGACAAGGTACACTTGTGTATAAACAAAAAAATAGTACTAGCCAGAAATACCAAACTAAGGAGAGTGTGAAAAAGAAAAAAAAAGGAGAAGAATAAAAAAAAGAGAAAAAATGAACAGCACCTCCCATATTTCTGTCTTGGCTAATAAGTATATATATGTTGATGTGCTTAATGAAGAAGGGACAAAATGTGTATGGTTTCATAGCAAGATAGTGAAGTGGTCATGACAAGAAGGTGCTTAAAAGTGAAGTGTAGTGTATAAAAGTGCTTAGGAGGCTTAGTCACTATTTTGTCAAATATATCCTACCCGTCACTTAGCCTGCATTACAACCTATAAAGTCCTACTTGATCCTAGACGTTGCGAACTTAAATTAGTAGAGACTTACCCTACTTGCAAGCCTATGGTACGAGCTTTGGTGGCATAAGAGTTTCTTTGTGAGAGTGAGTGAATTCTTTATATATTTGAGTCCTTAGACTATACTTGAACTTATATTTGAGCGTGTGGACTATTTTATCTGTGGTTTGTTGGTGAGGGCACATGATTTGCAAAGGATTGGTAGAGACCTTGATTTTTGAGTTGGCACAAAGCATGAGTCATAGTGTGGAATGCATTAGAGTCATGTTTTGAGGCGAGAATATTAGAAAGAGCCATATAAATATTTTAAATGATCTTGGCATGAGTTTAAAACTTAAGAAAATGTATGAAGAGTGCATATGCCGAGTTCTAAGTGTTGATATTAATCATTGTCAGTGATGTGATGCTTCAGTATGTTTTGAAAGATATTTCTTGCTTATGCGCTTAATTTTAAGTTGCTCGAGGATGAGCAAGAGTTCAACTGTGGGGTGGTGATAAAGGATGAAAAGTGCATGTTTTGAGTGTATTTATGTATTATTTGTTGTGTGAGTTGCGGGAGTTTACACTGCTTTTGAAGTAGAAATATGCTCATTTCTTTTTTCTTACATGTAGGAAAAAATCTTATGCGAAAAAGGATCAAATAGGAGAAAAATTGATGAAAAAGGAGCTGAAGAGAAAAGTCCCAGACTGCGAAGCAAGGTTTACTTTGCCAGACCAGGACCAGAGCAGAATAAATCGGAAAAGTCCTGAACACCGAAGCGAGGTTCACTTCTCTAGACCGGGATCGGAGCAAAAGAAACCAAGTTCTCCAATCCGAAATAGAAGAAGGAAAGTTCGCCCCATACAAACCATAGTTGCTATAAATGCATCCTAAAACGTGCTTTTGAAGGGGAGACACTACTTTGGAGGGAGAGAACACGCTAGGAGCAAGGTGGAGACTTCTTCTACTAGTTTTTTCCATTATTGGTTATGAATTCTAGTATTGTAGTTTGCATACTCTTATGAATAGCGAATTTGTTATCTAGGGGTCTGATGGAACCATTTGTAGGATAAATTCTTATTATGTTTTTATATAATTAAGCCATTGTATTTCTCTACTGGTTCAACTACATGTTTATGTTGTTGATTGAATGGCCATCAATTGACTGTGTCTATTAAGTGTGTATTTCTTGAGAGAGAGTACACATTTAGGTAGTAGTTGAAAAATATCACTCCTAACGTATGTGAGAGATCAATACGAAAGGTTTAAAAGTGGTATTAGAGATAACGAAACCTTGGTGCGATCGTAGTAAGTGGTGAATTAGTGCCAGCTAGTGTAGTTCGAGATAATACATCTAGTAAATTATGGTAGTTTCTCGAGAGAGAACTACAACACCCAAAGTACTCACGACCAGTAAAGAACACTTAGGCAAATTTATAGGAGACGTGGCAGGAAGGATTCCGACAATTAGGGAAATCATAACTTTAGACCTCCTTAATCTTGCCTCCAACCCTTAGTATCTTTAGTTGTTAATTACTCCTTTAATTTATTAGTTAATTAGTTTAAAATAAGAATATTTATATTTATAACTTAGGAATTGTTCAAACTTATCTTCCTAGTGATAGTAAACAGTTGTAGCTAAACCTTAGTTCTCTATGGGATTCGACTTTGGACGTTTAGATCGGATTATATTTGCAGCGATCGCTTATCCTCTCTAGGACTAAAGTTGCGCGTGATTAGTGGACTATAAATATATTCACTCTCTTGTTTGTTGGTGAGGGCACATGATCTCATGGCAGATCAGTAATGTTGTTAATTTCTCTTGTTGAGTGAGTGCGCGAGTTGAGGGTGCTTAGTGGTAACAAGTTGGCTCTTGAGGTAGGGTGGTTATGGGTAGATTGTATGAATTAGTTAGATTGAAATGTTTATACTTGGGCATGTGTAAAACGGGAAGAATGTTAAATTCGTATGTTCATGCTTTATTATCTTTATCGACCATAGTCAAAGGTAGAGTGTATGATTGAAAAATTGAATTGCTCTTCTCTAGTTAAGATGTACGTTGTTGGGGTGTAGTTATAGTTTCATTGCTCGAGGGCGAGAAAGAGTCTATGTGTGGAGTGTTGAAATTCGACTTAAAGTGTGTATATTTATATGCATATTGCCTCACATTTTACTCGTATTTTGTGGAATTTTGATGTGGAATGTAATGATTTATTCTAATTCGTGGAATTGTTTATGTGTAGGAGTCACTCGGAGGCGATGTGGGATGAAAGTGCAACGACTTGAAGCAAAAAAGAGCAAAACGAGAAAAGTGGATAGTGTAGCGCCCAGGATAGTGTGGGGCGCTACATGTGGCCCGAATTCCAAATGCAAAATTTTCCCAACGCCAGAGCTAGAACCTCATGCTACCTTGGGCGCTGGGTGACGCGAAATTGTCCTACTTTGTCCGGGAAAGGTTGTTTCGACCCAACACGCCCCCAACTAGTATAAAAGCAAGTTTAAACCTATTTTTGAGGGGGAGACGCCACTTTGATAGGAAAACACAAGTACCGAACACTCGGGAGCACGGAATTCATCGCTTCTTCCATCCTTCATCTAATATTCACATCTTTTAATTTTTTGAAAACAATATTTTGATATTGTCATGAACATGAGTGGCTAAGAACCTCATTATACTGGGGTTATGGGTCGTGTTTGATTATTGTAATTTGACGGTTGATTGTGTTGCTTGATTACATCATATTAATTTATTTATTCAATATTGCACTTAATTATTCTATTGCATAGCTAACAATAGAGTACTATATATGAATTTATAAATGGACTCGAAAGTGGGAACTTGCATATAAGATTGAGTAGAGTAAGTTCTTGAATCCGGGCATCGGAGAATAGATTCGCGATTAGGATAGACATATTCTGGTTGCCTCACTTGATTATTTTCGGGAATTACGAATGCATTCTTGTTGATTCTAGCTCTATAGACATAGGCGTTAGGTTAGCTTGAATGGGCGAGTAAGAGATCGACTGATTCTTATGAGCAATATTAACCCTGTCAACCAATAAATTAGATAAATTTATTAGTTAATTCACTTGAAGAATATAATAGGATTATTAGATAGCCCATGACCCTAGATTGTTTTCATCGCATTGATAACATAAAAATCTGCATTTCCTTTATTCAGAGTTCACTATTTATTTTTCTTTATTGTAGTAAGTTTAGATTCACACAGTTCTAGGTTTAATCCTTGTGTAGATGACTATGATAGTTTAATCTAGTTAATAGTTGATAACAAGTCCTAATGGTTCAACATCTGACTTTTAGTCACTTTATTACATTACGACCGCGTATACTTGCATGAGCGTTTGGCAGCAACAAGTTTATGGCGCCAAAAACATGTTGAAGTCAAATCGGATCATCTCATTATGTGTATCACCCTCGTCTATTTCGCATTAGAATCTATGCCACATAGAATGTGACAAATTGCAGTGTAGCTTAGGCACTTTACAAACTTTTGCAACCTTCTTGGGTTAGGGCAATCAACTCCTAAGAATTTGCATAACGACGCCCTATCCAATGGCACTTCCTTCCCTCTAACCCACGATATGAATTTATGATCATTTCAATTCTAGCCTCAAAAATCGACTCAATGTCACAATGCACTCTTGGCTTGAACACACAACATTGTAGAGAAGCCTAATAACGTTACCTATCCCTCGTAAAACCATGTGACCTCACAACAAAATCAAAGAGAGTAAAAGGAATCCACAGATTCGAATCTCATGCTCAAATATATTTTAAGGACTCACATATATCAAAGAAAGTCGCTCACTCTCACAAAGAAGTCACATGCATGCAAAAGATACCATATGCTTGCCCTTAATGTAAATCTCTACTAATGTAGGTGTCATGACCAAACTCCCTCCGTATAATATCGTGACAGCACCTAGTCTCTATGACTATGTAAACCTAACAAATTGCAGAATATAACAAAAACGAAAGTAAAACTTGGCAACTAACATCAGTGGATAATTAAATACTCTATAATACACAGTCTTCCCAAAAACCGAAATATCATAAGTCACAAGCTACAGAAGGAAACTAGTATCTCCATACACCAGAGTATAACAAAAGAAGTACATAAGATAAATGACACAGGAGAGAATAGAGGGGGACTCTGAGGTCTACGGACACGGCAGATGTACCTTGAAGTCTCCGTACAAGAGCAAGCACTCTCGGCTAGTAGCGGGGCTGATAAGAAGCACTTGGATCTGCACACAAAAACATGTGCAGAAGAGTAGCATGAGTACACCACAACGGTACCAAGTAAATGCCAAGCCTAACCTCAGTAGAGTAGTGACGAGGTCAGGTCAGGCCCACTGATATATAATAAATAAAGCAGGAAAATATAACATTATAATAAGAGACTGGAATTTAACAAAAAGAAAACACAGCGATATAACAATGCAACACACAGGAATAAACAACATGGGACTCCTTAGATACCGTCTCGTAGTCCCAAAATAAATATGCAGAAAGAACTCCCGAGGTACCGCCTCGTAGTCTCAAAAGTAAATATACAAGGAGAACTCCCGAAGAACCGCCTCGTAGTCTCAAAAGTAAATGTGCAGGGAGAACTCCCGAGGAACCGCCTCGTAGTCTCAAAAGTAAATATGCAAGGAGAACCCCCAAGGAACCGCCTCGTAGTCTCAAAAGTAAATATGTAGGGAGAACTCCCGAGGAACTGCCTCGCAGTCTCAAAAGTAAACACACAGCTCAACCGATAAATACCATAGTTAACCTCAAGAATTCTACAGTTAAGACTGATAAAGAACAAGGAAAAATAGGAAAATCAACTAGGCATGCTTCACAGGGTTTAAATAGGCAGTTAAAGCACGTAGACATGCGATATCAGGCTAATCAGGATAACTATGCATGTTGGAATAGCTCAATTAAGAATGAAAACAGACAAATACTCATTTAACTGGAATAACTCAAATTAAAGGAAAAACATGTTACTACTCAGTAAAATAAAGCGGGATTTTCAACAAATAGCCCTTGTACGTACTCGTTACCTCACGTACACAGCGCTCATATATCACGACGATACCAAATCCTAAGGGGATTTCCCCCCACACAAGATTAGGCAAGCCACTTACCTCGAGCAAAGCTCAATCAATCGGTGACAATGCCTTTTCCACGAATATCCGACTACGAATGGCCCAAATCTAGCCGAAATCAATTACATAACATAAATATAACTAAAATGAACTATTCTAGCTAATGAAATCAAAGCTAAAGCAAGAAATTAGAAAATCGCTCTAAAATGCCTCCACGGGCCCACGTCTCGAAATTGGGTAAAAGTCAAAAAATATGAATACACATTCACTCACGAGTTCACTCATACAAAATTTACTCAAATCCTATACCAAAATCTCAATCAAAATCCCAAAATTCATCTTAAGAATTTTTCTCAACTTTTCCCCAAAATTTCAAGCCCAAATCCGAAATTAAATGGAGAAAACAACTATGGATTAGTGGAGTACAACCAAAAACGAGTTAGGAATTATTATCCCAAAGCTTCCTCTAAAAATCCCTCGAATAATTGCCAAATTCCGAGCTCTCAAGTCCAAAAATGAAGAATGAAATCAAACCCTCGCACTTGCCCTTTTTCTACCAGAGATCTCGCTTATGCGAGCCTTCAACCGCATCTGCAGTCCCGCACCTGCGGAATTTCCATCGTAGGTGCGGATTTCACTTAAAACTCAATGCCCTCTTCTACAGTCAGAAGGTCGCACCTGCGGACCTATGTCTGCTTCTGCGGTCCCCCACCACTCCTGCGATCTCTCCAGCTCATCTGCAGGTATCGCAGATGCGGAATTCACCTTGCACTTGCGACCCCTGACCATTCCTTCCACAACCGCTTCTGTGCTTAATCATGCGCACGTGCAGCCCCGCACCTGCGGTCTCCCCACCGCAGGTGCAAAAACACTAGATGCTTGAAGGCTTCAGTAATTTCCTAAGTCCAATATTTCTTCCGTTAAGCAGCTAAAACACACCAGAGGCCCTCGGGACCCCAACCAGACATACCAACAAATCCTAAAACACCATACGAACTTAGCCGAGCCCTCAAACCACATCAAACAATGCTAAAATCACAAATCATCCTCTAATTCAAACTTAAAGAACTTGAAACTTCCAAATTCGACAACCGTTGCCGAAACCAACCAAACCACATCCGATTGACCCCAAATTTTGCGCACAAGTCGTATTCAACCCTACGGACATATTCCAACTTCAAGAATTGGAATTCGACCCCGATATAAAAAATTCCACTATCGGTCAAAATCTCAAAAATTTCGACTTTCGCCATTTCAAGCCTAAATGATTTACTGACCTCCAAAACACAATCCGTACACGCCCCTAAGTCCAAAATCATCTAACGGAGCTAACAGAACCGGCAGAACTCCATTCCAGAGTTGTCTTCACATAGTTCAGACTACAGTCCAAAACCTAAGGCTTAAACCTCCGTTTAGGGACTAAGTGTCCCAAAACACTCCAAAAACAAAAACGAAACCTCCTGGCAAGTCACATTAGCAGAAATAGGTATGGGGGAAGCAGTTAATAGGGGATCAGGGCTATAACTCTCAAAATGACCGGCCGAGTCTTCACATCCTCCCCCTCTTAAAATAATCGTTCATCCTCGATCGAGTATAGAGACATACCTGAAGCTGTGAAAAGATGAGAATAACGGCTGCGCATATCCTGCTCGATCTCCCAAGTTGGCTCCTCGACCGACTGACCCCTCCACTGAAACTTTACTGAAGCAATGTTCTTTGAGCTTTCTAACCCGCATGTCCAAAATAGCAATTGGCTCCTCAACATAAGATAGATCCTTGTCCAATTAGACGGAGCTGAAATCCAATACATGAGCCAGATCACCGTGATACTTCCGGAGCATAGAAAAGTGGAATATCGGATGAACCCCTGCAAGGTTAGGATGTAAGGCAACCTCATAAGCAACCTCCCCAATACGCCGCAACACCTCAAAAGGATTGTGTATGTTGGGCTCAGCTTGCCCTTCTTTCCGAACCTCATAACGCCCTTCATAGGCGATACCCGAAGCAAGACCTGCTCTCCAACCATTTATGCTACATCGCAAACCTTCCGGTCCGCATAACTCTTGTGTCTAGACTAGGATGTGCGAAGTCGATCCTGAATCACCTTCACCTTATCCAGGGCATCCTAGACCAACTCTGTACCCAATAATCTAGCCTCGCCCAGCTTGAACCAACCGACTGGGGACCGACACCGCCTACCATACAGAGCCTCATATGGTTCCATCTAGATGCTCGACTGATAGCTGTTGTTGTAGGCAAAATTCTGCAAGTTGCAAGAACTGGTCTCATGACCCTCCAAACTCCATCACACACGCATGGAGTATATCCTCTAATAACTGAATAGTGCGCTCGGACTGTCCGTCCATCTGAGGGTGAAATGATGTGCTCAGCTCCACTCTAGTACCCAACTCATGTTGTACGGCTCTCCAGAACCGTGATGTAAACTGCGTACCCCGGTCAGAGATAAAAGATACCGGTACACCATGAAGCTTGACGATCTCACGGATATAAATTCGAGCCAACTGCTCGGAGGAATATGTAGTCATCACAGGAATGAAGTGAGCTGACTTGGTCAACTTATCCACAATCACCCAGACCGCATCAAACCTCCGTTGAGTCTGTGGGAGTCCAACAACGAAATCCATAGTGATCTGCTCCCATTTCCACTCCGGAATCTCTAACTTCTGAAGCAACCCACTCGGTCGCTAATGCTAATAATTCACCTGCTGGCAATTTAGGCACCGAGCCACATACTCCACTATATCCTTCTTCATTCTCCTCCACCAGTAATGCTACCTCAATTCTTGATACATCTTCACAGCATCCGGATGAATGGAATACCACGAGCTGCGAGCCTCGTGGAGAAACAACTCCCGCAACCCATCTACATTGGGCACACATAGCCTGCCATGCATCCTCAATGCGCCATCATCTCCAATAGTGACCTCCTTAGCATCACCGTGCTGAACCGTGTCCATAGGGACAAGTAGATGGGAGTCATGATACTGACGCTCCCTGATACAATCATAAAGAGAAGACCGAGACACCATACAAGCCATCACTCGACTCGACTCAAAAATATCCAGTCTTACAAACTGGCTGGCTAAGGCCTGAACATCCAATGCCAATGGCCTCTCTACTATTGAAGATATGCTAAACTCCCCAAACTCTCTTCCCGATGACTTAAATCATCAGTCACCACATTGGCCTTCCCCGGAGGGTACAAAATGGTGATATTATAATCCTTAAGAAACTCTAACCACCCCCGCTGATGCAAATTAAGATCCTTCTGGTTGAACAGATGCTGCAAACTCCGGTGATCGGTGTAAATCTCACAAGGGACACCATACAAATAGTGCCGCCAAATCTTCAAGGCATGAACAATAGCTGCTAACTCAAGGTCGTGGACATGATAGTTCTTTTCATGCACCTTCAGCTGTTTGGACGCGTAGGCTGAATCGCGTCGTGCTGAATCGCCCTACCGTCCTGCATCAACACCGCACCGAGACCAATCCGCGATGCTTCATAACATACAGTATAAGACCCCAAACCTGTAGGAAATACCAATACTGGGGCTGTAGTCAAAGATGTCTTGAGCTTGTGAAAGCTCCCCTCACACCCCTCTATCCACCTGAACGGAGCACCCTTCTGGGTCAGCCTGGTCATAGGTGTTGCAATAGATGAGAATCCCTCTAAAAACAATGGTAATAGCCCCCCACACCAAGAAAACTCCGGATCTTCGTAGTTGATGACAGTCTAGGCCAACTCTGCACTGCTTCCACCTTCTTCGGATCCACCTGGATCCCATCACTCGATACTACATGAAAATTTTGCATATAACTTCTTTTCTCTCAAGGTCTAAAGCACAGTCATCAGGTGCTGCTCGTGATCCTCCCGAGTCCGGGAGTACACCAGAATGTCGTCAATAAACACAACGAAGAATGAGTCAAGATAAGGCCGGAACACACTGTGCATCAAGTGCATAAAAGTTGTTGGGGCATTGGTCAGCACAAATTACATCACAAGGAACTCGTAGTCACCATACCGAGTCCTGAAAGCAGTCTTCGGGATATCTGGCTCCCAAATCTTCAACTGATGATAGCCGGAATGTAATTCAATCTTGGAAAATACGCTGGCACCATGTTGCTGATAAAATAAATCATCAATACAAGGCAATGGATACCTGTTCTTCATTGTAACTTTGTTCAACTGGCGGTAATCAATACACATCCGTATAAAACCATCCTTCTTCTTCGCAAATAAGACAGGAGCACCCCAAGGTGACACACTGGGCCGAATGAAACCCTTATCAAGCAATTCTTGTAACTATTCCTTCAACTCCTTCAATGCAGGAGGAGCCATACGATACGGAGGAATAGAGATGGGCTGAGTGACCGGCAACAAATCAATGCCAAAATCAATATCTTTGTCCGCTGGCATTCTCGGAAGATCTACTGGAAACACATCTAGAAAGTCCCTCACTACTAGGACTGACTCAACTATAGGGGTATCAATACTGACATATCTCACATAAGCTAGATACGCGTCACACCCCTTCTCAACCATTCGTTGAGCTTTAAGAAATGAAATAACTCTGCTAGGAGTATACTCTAAGGTACCTCTCCACTGAAATCACGGTAAACCTAGCATAGCCAGCGTCACGGTCTTAGCATGTCACCCAAGAATAGCGTAATGGGGCGACAACGAGTCCAAGCCCAAGATAACATCAAAGTCTACCATGATGAATAATAATAAATCGGCTCAGGTCTCAAAACTACTAAGAGCAATCAAACACGACCAATACACACGGTCAACAACAAGAGAATCTCCCACATAAGTAGACACATTAACAGGGGAACTCAAAAAATACCGAGATATACCCAATACGGGGCAAAATAAGAGGACACATAGGAATATGTAGAGCCTGAGTCAATACTAGTAATGACAGAGTTGGAAGCAACTACCTCTGTACGAGCTGGAAGAGCATAATATCTGGCCTGGCCTCCCCCTCTAGGGCGACCTCCCCGACCTCGACCTCGAGCTGGCGGGGGAGGTGGGGCGGTAGCTGGTGCTGGAATCATAGCTTGAGGACCCGATGGAGCACGTGGTGGCTGAGAAGTCTGTGGAGGTGCACCCCTCCTAAATCTGGGGCAATTCCTCACCATATGGTGAGTGTCGCCACACTCAAACCAAGCTCTCAGAGAGCGTGACTATTGTGACTGGATCGGGCCAGGTCTGCTGGGCTGGCCGCTAAAAGCACCTCGAGTAGGAGGCACTAGATACTTGTGGTGCACAATTAGGGTCCTGGGACCTATAAAGGGCTGGAACACCACTGGCGGCTGGAAGAGCTGAATGTACGGGGCGACTCACATAACCCATACCATGGCGAACTGCTGGGGCACGGGCACTATAATAAGAACCAGTCTCTCGAGACCTCTTGGCCTCTCTCTCCTCTCTATCCCGGGCAAGCATGCCCTCCAATCTCCTGCAATAGTCACAACCTGCCGGTAAGAGATATCCATCTCCAACTCCCTATCCACACTGATCCTGATGCTGGGGTGGAGTCCTTCAATAAAGCGATGAACCCTCTCCCGAACTGTAGCAACCAAGGCCGGTGCATGTCTGGCCAAATCACTGAAATGAACTGCATACTCTGACACAGTCATAGAACCCTGGCGCAACTGCTCAACCTCCGTGCGCCATGCATCCCTGAGGCTCTGAGGGACATACTCTCTCAAAAATATATTCGAGAACTGAGTCCATATGAGTGAGGCTGCCTCATCCGGACTACTCAACTCATAAGCACGCCACCACTGATAGGCTGTTCCTCTAAGCTGGAAAGTGGTAAAAGAAACCCCACTCGTCTCCACTACGCCCATAGTACGGAGAATACGATGACACTCCTATAGAAAATCTTGAGCACCATCTGTAGCTAATCCGCTGAAGGTAAGTGGGTGGTACTTCTTGTACCTCTCAAGTCTGAGTTGACTCGACGGTAGGAGTATCAACACTGACTCGACTGTAGGAGTATCAGCACTTACATCTCTCACATATGTTAGATACGCATCACACCCTTCTTAACCATCTACTGATCCTTTAGAAATGAGACAACCCTGCTAGGAACATAATCTAAAGTACCCCTCCACTCTAACTGTGGCAGACCTGGCCTGGCCAACGTCATTGTCTTGGCGTAACAATCAAGAATAGCATGATAGGGCGACAACCAGTTCATGCCCAAGATAACATCAAAATCTACCATACTGAGCAACAATAAGTTGACTCTGGTCTCAGAGAAACTAAGAATAACCAAACGCGACCTATACATAATGTCAATAATAAGGGAATCTCCCACAGGTGTGGACATATAGATACGATAACTCAAGGAATCAAGGGATATACCCAAGTATAGAGCAAAGTATAATGACCCATTGGAATAAGTGGAGCCTCGATCAAATAATACTGATGCATCTCTATGATAGACCGGAACAATACCTATGATGACTGAGTCGGATGAAACTGCCTCCGTCCTAGCAGGAAGAGCATAATATCTGGCCTGGCCTCCCTCTCTAGGGCAACCCCTACCTGCCCGACCTCTACCTCTAGCTGGACGTGCAAATGTCGTCCTGGTGCGACGATCATAGACTAAGAAGCCTGAGGACCCGATGGAATATGTGAAGACTGAGTAGACGGTGGAGGTGTACCCCTCCTGAGTCTGGTAAATCCCTCACCATATGACGAGTGTCACCACACTTAAACCAAGTTCTCAGAGGATATGGCTGTCGTGGCTAGCTCTGGCCTGATCAGCTGGACTGACAATGCTGGCGCATAATAGGGAGCCTGAGGCCTAGGAGTGGCCAAAACACCGCTGGAGGCTGGAAGTACTAAATGAACAGGGCGACTCGCATAGCTCCTCCCATGACGAGCTGCAACTAGGGCACGGGTACCACTATATGTGCCAGAATCTCGAGGCCTCTTGGCCTCCCTCTCCTCTCTCTCTCGGGTCCATATACCTCCCAATCTCCTAGCGATCCCCACTACCTGCTGGTATGCGGTGTCCATCTCCAACTCTAGGGCCATGCTAAATTTGATACCGGGGTCTAGCCCCTCGATAAATTGACATATTTGCTCTCTAATAGTAGCAACCAAGGCTGGTGCATGCCTAGCCAAATCATTGAACTGAATCGCATACTCTGACATGGTCATTGAACCTTGGCGCAACTGCTCAAACTCTGTGCGCCATGCATCTCTGAGACTCTAGGGAAAAAACTCCCGCAAGAACATATTCAAGAATTGAGTCCATGTGAGTGAAGCTGCCTCGGCCAGACTACATAACTCATATGCTTGCTACCACCGATAAGGCACTCCCTTAAGCTGGAATGTAGTGAAAGCAACCCCACTAGACTCCACAATACCCATAGTACGGAGGATACAGTGGCACTCATCAAGAAAAACCTGGGCATCCTTTGAAACCAAGCCACTGAAAAATAGGAGGGTGGTACTTCTTGTACCTCTCGAGCCTGAGTTGTTCCCCCTCAGTAGTTGCGGCCCTAACCTCAGGTTGAACTGGGGTGATCGGATTCATTGGTATGACCTCTAGGTCCTGGTCAACCTGGACCCGCTGCTCTGGGGTGCAGGCGGCGGGAGTCTGTACTCCTCCCCTGGCTTGAGACGTGGTAGGAGAAAGTGGGATCAACCCTGCCTGAGCTAAAGTGCCGAACATGCTCAGAAACTAGATGAAGGTCTCGTGGAGTGCTGGAGCAATAACAGGCATCTCGGGTGCCTGCTCTCCAACTGGAGCAACTGGTGGCTTCTCTGTAGCATTTCGTGCAGGTGCTCTGGCCGCACCACGTGGACGTCCTCGGCCTCTACCCAGGCCCCAACCTTTCGCACCTCTACCAGGGGGCAGGGGTGTCTGGTCATCCGATCCGGCTGTGCGTGTCCTCACCATCTATGAGAGAATATAAAGACAGAAGTTTAGAATCCCGAAGTCAACAATTTCGCAAGATAAAGAATAAAAAAAGTGAAGCTTTTTGTAACAGTTCCATAGCCTCCTGAAGATAAGTACAGACGTCTCTGTACTGATCCGCGAGAATCTACAAGACCTGCTTGTGACTCATAATACCTATGAACCTAGAGCTCTGATACCAACTTGTCACGACCCCAAATTCCCTCCGTAGGATGTCATGATTTCACCTAGTCTCTAAGACTAGGTAAGCCTAACAACGTGCAGAAACATTAAATAAAAGCTTAGAATTTCAAAACTCCAACAATTTCATAAATAAAATTTGTATACTCAATATGTACACCTCCCCAAAACCTGGTGAGATAAAAATTACAAGCTCTAAGTACAGTACTGAACAATCATATACATCACTGTCTATAAAGGTGATATGAAATAAAGAAGAACATGATAGAAGGGGACTCTGAGGCCTGCGAAAGCGGGTAGGTGTACCTTTAAGTCTCCAAATGCAACTCAATGCACGAGTGTCGGGGCTGGTAAGATGTACCGAGATCTGGACAAAAGCATGTGCAGAAGCGTAGTATGAGTACATCACAATGGTACCTAGTAAGTGTCAAGCCTAACCTGGGTAGAGTAGTGATGAGGTCAGGTCAAGTCCCTACTGGAGATAATAAGAAAGAAGAAGAAAGATATAGCGATATAATGATAATAACAAAGGAAATGAAACAAATAAGGAAGTTACAGAAAGTTAACAACACAAAACCAAGACAGTTAATACAACATGGAAGGAAACAAGGATTTACACGTTAAAGAAACAAACAACCAAAGCAAATACATCAATTAAAGAAATATCAACAAGGGCCACTGCCGAGGTACCACCTCGTCATCCCAAATTATAAAAGTAACTCACAGTCTTTTCCTTATACCACTGTGGGAGCCTTTACATTTAGTTTTGAAAATTATTTTTTCGAAATAGCACCTCGCGTTTTAGCCCACCTTATCACACTGCATGGCTTCTAGTAGTTACACTACTAGCCACGCGTATCAAGCCCACCTTATTTCACCGTATGCGTTTTAATACCCAGACCTTATACCACCACATGTGCATCAATAGTAACAACAACACGGCAGAGACCTCGTGCAAACCTCAAGTGATATCACACTTGCCAGAAAAATCCAACAATAACAAAATTTCACAATAGGGAGCCCACAGCTCAACCGAAATGTACACAAAGTCTCAACAATAACAACCGGAGAGTAACTCAATAAATGATATTTCACAACTTACACTTTGCCTCAATAGAAACTACCGCCTTTGCAACTCAATACCAAACTAAACAACAAGATATTCCAAGGATAGCAAATTTCAAGTAAAGAATCCCACAGTTAAATAATGGATACAAAGTTAAAGAAAAATAAGTAATTCAACTAAACATGTAGGACAAGTTGAAAATAAGAGATAAGACAAGTAGACATGTGAAATTAGACTAAGTACAGTGACTACAACATGTTAAAGTAACTCAATTAAAGCAAGAAAGGAAGCTACATAGCTAAAAACTGGAAATTTCACATTTAGCCCGTGTACGCACTCGTTACCTTGCGTACACGGCTTTCACATATCACAATTACCACAACAATACCAAATCCTATGGTGAATTTTTCCCACACAAGGTTCGACAAGTCACTTACCTAAAACCACGCTAAATCAATAACTAGAAGTCCTTTCCCTCGATTTTCCAACTTCAAATGGTTTGAATCTAGCCAAAACAATTTCATACTATAAATATAACTATAGGAAACTAATTTAAACAATGAAATTACGATCTTTACAAAGAATTGAAAAATTGACCCAAAAGGTCACCCCGGGTGCACGTCTCACAATCCGATGAAAGGTACAAAATCCGAACACCCATTCAACCACGAGTCCAACTATACCAAAATTACTCAAATTCAATACCAAAATCTCGCTCAAGTCCCAAAAATTCGGCCTAAGAAGTTTTCCCCATTTTCCCCAAATTTTTAACCCAAATCACTAATTAAATGATGAAATCAAGGATATATTCATGTAATTTAACCAAATCTGAGTTAAAATCACTAACCCCAATCAATTCCTTGAAATATCCACGAATAATCGCCACAAACCGAGCTCTCTAGGTCCACAAATGAAAAATGAGATGAAACCCGTATTTATATAGTACCACATCGGATCTCCCAAAGTGCTGACCGCACAGTTTTTGTGTGGTCCACACTTCCAAGTTCCGCGGCCGCAATCCAAATTATGCGGCCGCACTTCAATAGTAACTGCACTACTAGGTTTCAGTAAATTGATCATAACTTTTAGTTCATATATCAAAATGAAGAAAGGTTTGATTTTATTGAAACTAGACCCAAAGGGCTACATCTTTCATTTTTGGATCATCTCCAAATTCCTTATAGATTAAAATATATAAGCTTCCAAAATCAGACCATCAAACCTGCAGATTTTTGCCTGCGGTCTGCACATTTTCCACTGCCTCCGCACTCAAGGAATTTGTGGCTGCACATGAGTTATTGCCTCAACACTCCAATATGTGCCCTCCACACTTCAACTGCACCAGAACAATCATCAAAGTGCCAAAATACCCAAACTTGTTCAAAACTCACCCGAAACACACCCGAGGTCCCTGGGACCCCATCCCAACATACCAACAAGTCCTAAAATACGATACGAACTTAGTCGAGCTCTCAAATCAAATAAAACAGCATCAAAAACATGAATTGCAACCAAAATTCAAGCCTATCAACTATGCACTTCCAAATTTCAAAACCAACACCGATTCATACCAAAACAACTCCAATTGACACCAACTTTTTCACACAAGTCATAAATGACATTACGGATTTATTCAAACTTCTGAAATTGGGATCCGACTCCGATATCAATAAAGTCAACTCCCAGTCAAACTTCCCAAAAATCTTTCATATCCAACTTTCGCCAAATCGTGCCAAAACAACTTATGGACCTCCAAATCAACATCCGGACACGCTCTTAAGACCAAAATCACCATATGGAGCTATTGGAACCATCAAAACTCCATTCGGAGTCATCTTCACACAAGTCAAACTACGGTCAACTCCTACGACTTTAACTTCCAACTTAGGGACTATGTGTCCCATATCACTCTGAAACGCTTCTAAACCCGACACCAAGTACCCCGGCAAGTCACGTAACCACGATATACCATAGAGGGAGCATAAATTAGAGGAATCAGGGTAAAAATACTCAAAATAACTGGCCGGGTCGTTTCAGTGGAACTCGGCATCCATGGCGGTTCTGTGCTCTCCCTTCGTCAAAAGTTATACAAAAATCATGTTTATGATTATTTATAGGTGTAGGAAAAAAGCCTAGATAAAATAACTAAGTCAAAAATCAAAAAGGAGAGAAAATAACTTCAAAACCAGACCCACGCATCACACCACATAATGCAAGGAATCACTTCGCATTAGGCGATGCGCCGCAAGGCTTGTCGTGAGAAAATAATCACGCGTCGCTTGGCTGCTTCAAATGCATAGGCTGTAACGTGACTTTGTCTCAAGTAATATCTTCCATTTCTATGTCTCCCACAATTATGTCACAATAATATTATGTCATAATGAGCCCAATCATTAGTGCCCACTGTATTGTAATCCATTAGGAGTAGTTCTCATGAGCCAAACACAATGAGCTTTATCAACTACTTTAACTAATCACGTCATCTTGGTCAAAATAATTTGTTTGCTCCACAATTTCATCTTCAAAGCACCTACACATAAAATAAACGCAATTAAACATAAATATAGTACAATTTAACATTAAAGCACCATAATGTAAGGTAGGTAATGAACTAAAAATATATAATTATAGCCAAACATCACTACCCCATACTTAAACGTTGCTCGTTCTCGAGTCAACTAACAATTTACTCTATCTTTGAGCAGTTAACATATTTGAAGCACACTACATCTATGACTATGGTTGATAACAACTATTAAACTCTAGCATATGCATTCAACACAACTTTCCCTTAACTTATGCAATACTTCAAAAATATTTATAACAAAGTCAACCAGAGCATGACAATCCTAGCCTCAAAACCTAGCTCAATGTCACAATGCACTCATGGCTTGAACACTTAATATCATAGATAAGTCGAATAACATTCCCTATCCCTCGTGCAACTATGTTCCCTCACAACAAGAAAAAGATAGTAATTTGAATCCACACTTTCGAATCTCATGATCAAATATAGTTTAAGGACTGACATATATCAAATAAATTGCTCATTCTCACAAACAAGATCACTCCCTAAAAATATGCCTTGTTTTTAAGCACTACTTTAATTTATACCCCCACTAGCAAGAACAGGACAATAATTTATTCATCTATATTTTTCCATCTCTTTTTCAGATTTTTCTTTCTTCTTTTTTTCTTTTTTTTTTCAACTATTATTTTTCCTTTATCAATTTCTGCTAGTAGTGTATTATTTTACAAAACAAGTTCATTTTTCTTTCTTTCATTGGTTCCACTCGGAAGCCACCCAATTTCCTCCTTACTTCTTTTAGCGCTCATTTTATAATTAAAGTGCCTTAAGAGGTAAAAGAATAGAAATAATATCAATTATGAAGTAAAGGGAATAGGCTCGTAATGTTGGTACCAAATAACAGGTCTACAGGCTCATAAGGGCTAGCTAGGAATAGATTTTATTTGTGATAAGAAATAAAGCTCAAAAAATCAAAGAAAGCCTAAAATCATTTCTCAATCCGAGAATCACCTAAAAATGTGCTTCAACTCACATGCCGGGCAGGTTCTAGACACAATTACAATGACATGGACTACGCAAAGATCTCACTTCTCACATGGCACATGACTCACTAAGGACGGTCTCATTCTGACTCTCAACTAATGCAAGTATTCATAGAGCGACAAGATAGTATTAAGCACAAAGTGAATATAAGTCAAGAAAATGAGATATAGGCATCAATATCAAGCTATCCAATTTATAAAGGCATCATGATCAATTTCAAAACATAAGAAAGATACATCACATGCCAAAGTCTAAATAAGCTACTATCAAACAAGTCAAAGGCGCTTAGGTTCATCATTCTTCCTCTATTTATTCCCTAAATTCTAACCTACTCTATAAAAAGAATATTACACAGTTCAAACTACATCCCATAAAAAAGAAGTGAGACAGAAAGAAAAATCACGGGGGATTATTACAAGCAAAAAACTAAATGACATGTTTTTGGATTTTTTAATTTTTTTTTGTTTTGGTTGGACTTTAATCTCTTAAGAAAACTGTCTAGGATATCCATCATCGGGAAATGTCCAAAATTTGTACTTTGTTTTTCTATGTTTTTGATTTTTAAAAAAAATAATTAAGCTACTAAAACTACTACTACTCTACTAGCCCATTAATTTTACTAACTATGCAATTAAAAATAAGAATCTAGCTAACAATAAAAAGATAAGAAACTAACAATATATTGATAGAGAATCTTCCACCCCATGCTTAAAAGAGTGCGGTGTCCCTAATGCACAAATAAAGCAAAAATAACAAGGATGGACAAGAAACTCCGTGAAAGGCCAAAGGCCGAAGCAATAGCAGCTCACGGGGTACTCAGACTTCTCCCAGGATGGTCCTTTGTGGGGGCACCTCACACTAGTTCCAATCATCTGGCTTGTTTTTTTGTACTTCTTGTCACGACCCCAATTTCCCTCTGTAGGATATCATGATGCCACCTAGTTTCTAATACTAGGTAAGCCTAACATTTAAAAATAACTTCACAAGAATAATCAACAGGAATACTAAAAAAGAACTAACAAAACTCATATAGCCTTCCAAAAATAGAATGTCTACAACAAATTTCCCAAAATCGGTGGAACTGAGTCATAAACTCTGAATAGTAAACTAGAAACTCTAGTACATCACTGTCTGAATAAAAAATACAACCGGAAGCAAAGATAAAGGAAGGTAACTCTGAGGCCTGCGGACGCCGAGCATGTATATCTTGAAGTCTTCGGGAAAGCAACTAAAAGTAGATCACTAGCATCTGGCACGAGCAGACGTACCTGGATCTGTACAAAACGATGTGTAGAAGCGTAGTGTGAGTACACCACAATGGTACTTGGTAAATATCAAGCCTAACCTCGGTAGAGTAGTGACGAGGCCATGTCAAGACACCTACTAGGATATAATAAACATATTGGAAACGTTGTAACAAGAAGTAATGGAAGCGAAGAAATAAGTAATATGAAACAAGTTAATAACATAGAGTAATGAAAGGATTGTAAGCATAGAGATAACAACAAGGAGGCGATTGAAAAGAACCACAATGTTCATGTACGGACAATAACTGATGGAACAAGGAAAAACAAAACAACATGAAGTGTTCCCACCAAATAACAATATGCAACATGAGATAAGAAACAAGAATCACAACAAGGTACCGCCCCGTATTCACATTTCTCAATTTCAATAACAATCTTTTGTTATATCACCGCAAAAGCCTTAAATATAAATAGTTTTGAAATCATTTTTCTCAAAATAGCTACACGTAGTTTAGCCCACTTTATGACACTTTGTGGTTTCACGTAATTTCCTTACAATTAACACGCACAAAAGTCCCACCTTATGCCGCCACATGCACATTAACCCCTATCCTTATACTGCTGCATGCGCATCAATATCACGTCACAATAACAACTCACACCACAAGTGCCCATATATCACAACTTGCCAATAATCAACAATATCAATGTTTTCACAACAATATCCCATGGCTCAACCACAATGTGTACAAGAATATCAACAATAACAATGATTGTAAATTTCTCAACAAGAATGATGTCAAAAAAATTAACACTTTCCCTCAATGTGATAACGGCTTTCACAACTTGTCACGGCCCAAAACCTAACCCGTCGTGATGGCGCCTATCGCAATACTAGGCAAGCCGACCTTTCCAAAAACACTTTCAAAATTTAACATAAATGAATTAAGACATTTGAAATAACCGGAGTTTCTCATAAATACGGGGGTAAAACCAAAATAAAACATAAGTGCGGAAAAATAGCCCGACATCGGGGTGTCACTAAGTCATGAGCATCTAATAGCCGATCTAGAAAAAGCGTCTACTACAGTCTGTGCCAAATGCCAATACAATAGAGAAAATATAATAAGAAAGGAGAAACAAGGTTTGCGGACGCCGACAGCTACCTCGTAAGTCTCCGATGATCAGCCCGTGCACGAACTCAGCAACCGTCAGAATCGTACACACCTGGATCTGCACATGAAGTACATGGTGTAGCATGAGTACAACCAACTCAACAAGTAACAAAATTAAATAAGGAACTGAGAAGCAGTGAATACAGTTCATATCAAAAGTTTTTAGTAAAGACTGAACATGCTTTCAAATCCAGTGGTATAAGTCAAATTAGTTCTAGCCCAAGTAAACAACTATGAATCTTCCAGAAGTTTCACAACAACATCGGATAGCAACTGAGTGCAACAATAAATAAAAAGCAAGTACAGCCTCTCAAGGCAGTAGTCACTCAACTCATCTCATCAGCTCATACTCTCGGCTTTCAGCCCTCAATACACACTCTCAATAGTTCCATGCTCTCACTAGGGGTGTACAGACTCCGGAGGGGCTCCTTTTAGCCCAGGCACTATATCGCTGCGGCGTGCAGCCCCACCCAATGATATAAGTATCCATAAAGCTCGTTGCGGCGTGCAACCCGATCCATAGTCCATAAATAGCCATAAGGCTCATTGCGGCATGCAACCCGATCCATATAACCTCACATAGTTCATAGCTCGACACTCAGGCCCTATCTCAGTCACTAACCTCTCTAGCCCCTCGGGCTCACAAAATATCATAATAATCAGCCAAAACAGAGAATACAACAAGTATCAACAAGAAATGTGAGGGAATAGAGATGTAACACACAAGTAAGACTGTGACTGAGTACAAGACAATAATTAGCAGTTAATTCAACAAGTATATGGCCGTTGCAGGTCCCAGCAGTGACATCATATGGCCTAAGCATGGTTTCTAACATGAAAGGTAGAATTTCTCAATGACAAGGAAAAAAAAGTAATAACAATGGCTATTCAACTTTACAGTCACACGGGACGGACCAAGTCACAATCCCTCACGGTGCACGCTCACACGCCCGTCACCTAGGATGTGAGTCACCTCCAAACACTCACATCATACCAATCCTCGGGGTTCCATACCCTCAAAACCAGATTAAAGATTGTTACTTACCTCAAATCGCGCAAAATTCTACTCCGCAATGCCTTTGCCCCTCGAATCAGTCCCCAAATGCCACGAATCTAGCCACAAGCAGTATGAGATAATTAATATACGCTAAAGGAATCAATTCCACAAGAAACACATGAAGTTACAAGCCAAAATCCAAATTTGGTGAAAAGTCGGCCCCGGGCCCATGTCTCAAAATCCGACAAAAGTCACAAAACCCGAAAGCCTATCCACTCACGAGTCTAACCATACCGAATTTACTCTAATCCGATAACAAAATCCTATTCAAAACCCCAAAAATCTAACTCAAGAACACTTCATCTTCTTCACCAATTTTTCACACCAAATCACAAATTAGATGATACAATTAAAGATATAATCATGGGTTTTAACCAAACCCAAGTAAGAATTACTTACCCCAATCAACTCCATAAAATTCCCTTCAAAAATCGCACAATTTCGTGTTCTCTGGCTCAAAATATGCAAAATGGGTTCAAACCCTCATTTTTAAAAGTAATATAGTCTACCCAGATTTCTTTATTCGCGAACGCGACCGTCCTCTCGCGTTCGCGTAGACCAACTCAGACTGTCTCTTAACTTAACGCTTCACGAGCGTGACCTACGCTTCGCTAACAAAAAGCTTTGCAAACTCAGACCTTTGCGAACGCATCCCTCACCTCGCGAACGCGTAAAACAAAAGACTGGGGGTCCACAGCTGCCTCACTCCCCTTCGTGAACGCGATGCCACTCACGCGTTTGCGATGAACACACTGCCATACATTTGCATTCGCGTCCTCTCCTTCGCGAACGCGTAGAGTAAAATCTCACCAAATCATAAACACTCTTCGCGAACGCGTGGCTCCTCTCGCGAACGCATAAGAGGAAACTAGAAAAAATGCAGCAGTAGATATCAACTATCTCACCAAGGCCAAAAATGATCCGCTAAGCATCCAAAACTCACCCCAGGTCCCCGGGACCTCAACCAAACATATCAACCAATCCTAAAACACCATACGAACATGGATGAGCCTTCGAATCACTCAAATCAACATCAAAACACCAATTATACCCGGATTCAAGCCTAAAGAACTTTTAAACTTTCAAATTCCCCAAACGACGCTGAAACCTACCAAACCATATCTGATTGACCTCAAATTTTGCACACAATTCATATTCAACATTAATAACCTATTCCAACTTCTGGAATTGGAATCTGACCCCGATATAAAAATTTCAACCCCCCCGATCAAACTTCCCAAAATTCAACTTTTGCCATTTCAAGCCTAAATTAGCTACAGACCTCAAATTCACAGTCTGGACAAGCTCCTAAGTCCAAAATCACCCAACAGAGCTAATGGAACCGACGAAACTCCATTCCAGAGTCGTCTTCACACACTTCTAACTACAGTCAAAATCCTGAGACTTAAGCTTCTGTTTTAGGGACTAAGTGTCCCGAAACAATCCGAAACCAAAAACAAGACGTCCCGGCAAGTCAGTTGTTACATCCCGCATTTATTGTAAAGATAGAAATTATTTTCTCACAAGAAAAGAAGGTTATCTTTTTACCATTTTAAGAATTAAGCGTACGAGAATTTCTACTCTTTATATGAGATTAGGAAACTTATAAGTTGAGAAAATATATGTATTTTTTTACATGGATATTTTAATAAAATAATAAGTGTATGTATTTATTTTATATGGTACCATATGACCATGATAGTATAATGTATAAAGTATATAAAAAATAAGTAGAATTTTAAGTAATTTGAGACAATTCTTAGTTATGCGGGTAATTGGTTAATTACCGGGTATCGGGACAATACCTAATTACCTAATAAGTGGATAAAGATTAACATTTCCCACCCCACCCCCACCCCCACGTGGCAGCAAGCCACTCCTTAAGCAAATGACTTTTAGTCATTTCTTATTAGATGGCAATTTAATTCATTAATTACCAAAAAACTTCATTCTAAAATGTTCAATACCAAGAATACAACAAGCAAAATAACGTGGTAGTTACCCAAACACTTCCATTCTAAGATTTTCAAAACAAACCATGCTACAATCACACGTGATGTTTTGGAGATTAGCAAGGTGATTTGTTATAAATTGTTACAAATTCGTAGAGATTCCTACAAAACACTACAACGTAATTTCGTCAACCAACGAGATTTATTAGCACAATAACAAAGTGAGATTTTGTGATTCTAAGGGAGTACGGTGCAACCTTTTCCAAAAATATCATATTGATTTTTCCCTACTCCAGGTATGTTAAGGCTAAGCCCTTCTTTCATTTTGGCATGATCTCGTAATTACATGAGTTTGATAACGAGGCATAAAGAGAAATTCATATACCGGAATATATGTATATTTTCCTAGTCTTGTAAGTTACAATATTCTCCTTATCGGAACTTCATATTCAATTGAGTATTGTCTTGTTCTAGTCAGGAGAGCAGAGAGCCTATATATGCAATATTACAATATTTTCATTACCATCGAGCTATAATCGATGGGCAGGCCCCTATTCGGCAATCTCTGATCAGATGGTAAGTTATATACCGAGCCAACTGTGGCCGAGCGCCTATAAGCGAGACTAGAATGGCCGAGATACATAGCCTAGTATGGTCGAGTGCCTATGAGCGAGCCTACTACGGCAGAGCAGTTATACATACCGATCCTTATAATGCTGGACAACTATTTAACTTACTATATTGAGAGAGTTGAGTTAGTATCAACAGGTAAGCATATATTCAGATTATCTTTGACTCCCACTTGAGCATATCTTCAGATTTTCTTTGACTCCCAGTTGCTTTCAGTTATTATATTATCAGTTCAGCTTCAGCTTTCAGTATATTGCCTTACATACTCGGTACATTATTTTGTACTGACGTCCCTTTCTGGGGGCACTGCATTTCATACGTGCAGGTTTAGACAGACAGACGGGTAGACCTTCTCAGTAGGTGTTGCCCGAGTTAAGCTTTATCGGTAAGCTCCACGCCCTTCGGAGTTGCCAGGTCTAGAAGCTTTGTGTATGTATATATATAGGCTATGGGTAGGTCGAGGCCCTGTTCCGATCACAGTACATCCATTAGTAGAGGCTTGTAGACATATCCTGTTAGTTAGTGCAGTATGTTAGGCTTGTAGGCTCTGTACGTATATTTTGTTGGCTTGTCAGTTATAGTAATTTTGACGGCCTTGCCGGCCCAGCATTATGTCGACATTTAGTCAACGTTAGTCTCTATTCAGTTCTATATTTTGCTCTGCACATTATCTTGTAATGTAGCCCATGGCCAAAGTATGACATTACATTTTCAGATTCTCTTAGTCATAAGTGGTACGCAGGGATAGGTGAGGCACCAGGTGCTGGTCTCGCACCCAGGCTCGGGGCGTGACAAAAGTGGTATCAGAGCAATTCTGTCCTACGGAGTCTACAAGACGTGTCTAGTAGGGTCTTTTTTTATAGTTGTGTGGTGCACCATATTATATAAGCAAGGGACTACAGGGCATTTAGGAGTTGGTTACCCTTCTTTTAAATCCAAATCGTGTTGTAGTACTGAGTTATAGGAAATTTGAGTTAAACTTACGTGTTGGCATTTGCATGCACAGATGACGGTAACTAGGAAGACTACGGCTAGCCAGAGGAGAGAAATAGCAGTAGGTGAGTGGACTAGCAGGGTACCCCTAGTAGATGGGGCCCAATCTGAGGCATAGGGAGAGACCCCTACCCATCCATTACTAGCTTCTCCGCCACCTGAGGAGATTCCAAGGGAGACCGCACATCCAGTTCCCCCTCTGCTTCCATCAGATTAGGACTTGAGGAGTACGGTGCATTTGTTGACACAGTTGGTAGCTACCCAACAATAAGCTAGGGCATCCGCTAGTGTAGGACATTCTAAGGGGTCTAGGAGTTCAAGGGTCCAAGATTTTATTGCTTTGAGTCCCCCATAGTTCACAGGGACAGATCAGAGGGAGGACCCACAGATTTCATAGATCAACTTCATAGGATATTTCGGGTTATGCATGCCACGAAGAAAGAGGCAGTTGAGCTAGCAGCTTTTTGACTCCGAGATATAGCCATCCTTTGGTATGAGGGATGGGAAAGGTCTAAGGGACGTGATACACCTCCAGCTAATTGGGAGAAATTTTTAGATACCTTTCTTGACCAGTACTTACCGCGGGAGATCCGACAGGCCCGAGTTGAACAATTTCTAGCCCTCATGTAGAGCAATATGAGTGTTCGAGAGTATAGTCTTTGTTTTGACTCATTGGCCAGATATGCACCATCCATAGTTGCTACTATGCAGGACAGGATCCATAGGTTTATAGCAGGGTTGGCCCCAGAGTTGACCGAGGCATGTGCCACCGCTGCATTGCAAAATAGTATGGATATCACCTGGATTCAGGCATTTGCCCAGAATATAGAAAGGGGTAGGCATCAGCAGCAGGGTACAGAGAGGACCGAGTCAGGGCAGCATAAGAGGATGCGATTTTCCAAGTCTCAAGGTAGTTATAGGCCCCAGTACTTCGAACGGCCACCTAGGCCTCTGCCACCTCAGTTACAGGGTTACAGGTATGACCGTTATACTCAGTCAGGACCAAGTGAAAGCTTCCAGGCATCAAGTTTGCAGCGACAGCGAGGTTTGGGGCACACATAGACATTTATGCTGTGGTGTGCCATCTGCATTAGAGGACACTAGGGCCAATGCAAAGCCGGTTCTGATGCTTGTTATACATATGGACATCCGGGGCATATGATGCGAGATTGCCTAAATAGAGATTCCGGGGGTATGGTACAACCAGCAAATTCAGCAATAGAATTATCTATGTCTGTGCATCCTTCGGGGCGCGAGTCTCAGTCTTCGGCTAGTAGAGGTCGAGGCATAGGTAGAGGTTCCAGTTCAGGTGGTAACCAAAATCGTAGCTATGCGTTAACGGGTCGACAGGACCAAAAAGCCTCACCAGACGTTGTGACAGGTATGTTGACCATTTGCTCTCACGATAATTATGCCTTGATAGACCTAGGATCTACTTTATCGTGTATTACCCCATTTGTCGCGGGGAAGTTTGGTATAGTGCCTGAAATACTAAGTAATCCTCTTGCGGTATCTACACCGGTCAGAGAATCGATTATTACTAGACGGGTATACCGAGGTTGTACGGTGTTAGTTTGTGGTCATCAGACCTCAGCCGACCTAGTTGAGTGAGAGATGTTGGATTTTGATGCTATCATGGGCATGGACTGGTTGGCAGCTTGCTATGCCATAGTTTATTGTCGAGCAAAGATAGCTAGATTTCATTTTCTGGGTGAGCCAGTCCTTCAATGGGTAGGTAATACAGCGACACCTAGAGGTAGGTTTATTTCCTATCTGAAGGCAAGGAAAATGATTGCAAAGTTGTGCATTTATAATATTGTGCGAGTTAGAGATGTAGATTTTGAGATACCTACACTTCAGTCTATTCCAGTAGTAAAGGAGTACGCGGATGTATTTCCAGATGAACTTCCAGGTATTCCTCCAGAGCGAGAGATTGATTTTGGCATCGATTTGCTTCCGGGAGCACAACCAATATCCATCCCTCCGTATAAAATGGCACCTGCCGAATTGAAGGAGTTGAAGGAGCAGTTAAAAGATTTTCTGGAAAAAGGTTTTATCAGGCCCAGTACTTCACCTTGGGGTGCACCGGTACTGTTCGTACAGAAGAAAGATGGCTCGTTAAGGATGTGTATCGATTATAGGCAGCTGAACAAGGTAACTATTAATAATAAGTATCCACTTCCGAGGATAGATGACTTGTTTGATCAGTTACAGAGGCTAGATGCTTTTCAGAGATAGATTTGAGGTCGGGGTACCACCAGGTTAGAGTTTAGGAGAAAGATATTCCCAAGACAGCTTTCAGGACCCGATATGGCCACTTCGAGTTCCTTGTCATGTCCTTCGGATTGATGAATGCACCTGCCGTGTTCATGGACTTGATGAATAGCCTATTCTGGCCATTTTTAGATCTATTTGTGATAGTATTTATTGATGATATTCTAGTTTATTCACGTTCAAAGGATGAGCATGCGGACCACCTGCGAGCGGTGCTCCAAACCCTCTGTGATAGTAACTTATATGCTAAGTTTTCTAAATGTGAGTTCTGGTTGAAGTCTATAGCATTCTTGGGGCGCATTGTATCCGATGGAGGTATAAAAGTAGACAATCAGAAGATTGAGGCTGTGAAATCCTAGCCTAGACCTACCACTCCGATAGAGATTCGTAGCTTTCTAGGCTTAGCAGGATACTACCAGAGGTTCGTAGAGGGTTTTTCTTCTCTTTTAGCACCATTAATGAAGTTGACACAGAAAACAACTAAGTTTGAATGGACGGAGGCCTGGGGGCAGAGTTTCCAGGAGCATAAGAATAGGTTGAACTCAGCGCCAGTTCTAGCACTTCCAGAGGGCCCAGATGGATATGCCATGTATTGCAATGCCTCAGGTGTCGGGTTAGGATGTGTCCTGATGCAACGTGGGAAAGTAATTTTGTATGCTTCAAGGCAGTTAAGGAAGCATGAGCGGAATTATCCGACCCACGACCTCGAGTTAGCTGTGGTTGTCCATGCACTTAAGATATGGCGGCATTATTTGTATAGTGTTCATGTCGATGTATTCACAGATCATAAAAGCATGCAATATATCTTCAAGCAAAAAGAGTTGAATTTGCGACAGAGGCGATGGATTGTGTTATTGAAAGATTACGATGTTAACATTCTCTACCATCCAGGGAAAACTAATGTTGTAGCAGATGCCTTAAACCGCTGATCTATGGGTAGCTTAGCACATGTAGAGGCCGAGAAAAGACAATTAACTAGAGAGATTCATCAATTGGCTTGTATGGGGGTTTGGTTAGTAAACTCTGGAAATGGTGGAGTTATGCTCCAATATACAGCAAAATCATCTCTCCTAGCTGAAGTAAAGGAGATGCAGTACGAGGACCCAGGTTTGGTCGAGTTGAGAGAGCGAGTTCCGCAGCAGAAGAAGTCGTTGTTAGAACTCAAGGGAGATGGGGTTCTCAGATACAGGGGTCGTTTGTGTGTTCCAGATGTAGCAAGGCTATGAGATAGCATTATGTCAGAGGCACATTATTCGTGGTACTCCATTCATCCTAGGTCGAAGAAGAACATTGCTGAGTATGTCCTTCGATGCCCTAGTTGCCAGTAGGTGAAGATAGAGCACCAGAAGCCCGGAGGGCTAATGCAGACTATAGAGATCCCGACATGGAAATGGGAGGCGATAAACATGGACTTTATCATGGGTTTACCTCGTTTTCATCGTAAGTTTGATTCCATATGGGTGATAGTCGATATGCTCACGAAATCAGCTCATTTCCTATTGGTCAGATCTACATATACAACAGAAGACTATGCAATGTTATATATTAAAGAGATAGTGGGACTACACAGAGTAACAATATCTATTATATCTTACCGTGGGGCCTAGTTTACAGCACATTTTTAGAGGTCATTTCTGAAAGGTCTAGAGACTCAAGTGAATCTCAGCACAACTTTTCATCCATAGACTGATGGACAAGCCGAGTGCACAATTCAGACGCTCGAGGATATGTTACGATCATGTGTATTAGATTTTAAAAGAAGTTGGGATGAACATCTACCTCTTATCGAGTTTGCATATAATAACAGTTACCATTCCAGTATCCAGATGGCTCTGTACGAGGCTTTGTATTGGCATAAGTGTAGATCTCCTATAGGGTGGTTTGATGTTGGAGAATCTGGGTTACATGGGCCGGACCTGGTTTAGCAGGCTATAGAAAAAGTAAAGCTTATCCATGAGCGACTGTTGATAGCTTAGAGTCGTCAGAAGTCATATTCTGACGTACGGCGATGAGACTTAGTGTTCAGGGTTAATGACTGGGTATTCTTAACGGTGTCACCTATGAACGGCGTGATGGGGTTTGGCAAGAAAGGCAAGCTTAGCCCACGGTATATTGGGCCTTATAGGATCATTCTAAGAGTGGGCCATGTAGCTTATGAGTTAGATTTGCCATCGGAATTGGAGTCTGTCCGTCCGGGTTTTCACGTATCTATGTTATGGAAGTGCATTGGTGATCCTACCCGAATGGTGCCCACAGATGATGTACAGATTACAGAGGACTTGTCATACGAGGAAATTCTGGTTACCATCCTAAAGCGACAAATCCGCAAGGTACGGAATGTGGAAGAGGTGATGTGGGAAGCAGAGGAAGAAATGAAGTATAAATACACCCACCTATTTCAAACTGGAGATATGGCTCAAGGTGGGATACCTCAGCACAGCCCTATTCAAGCCAGTAGGACCTCATGTGAGCTGGTATTTTTGACTTTCCGAGTTTATAATAGATAGCTGTGTAAGGCCAAGTATGGCATGTATAGTATGTTTCTGGGTGCGTGCAGGGTGGTTTTAGTCTAGTATAGAGAGGAGACTCTGGAAAAATTATCCCAAAGTATCTAAGAGTAAACATTCGAGGACGAATGTTTCTAAGGGGGAAGGATGTTACATCCCGCATTTTTCGTACGTTAAAGTTTCGTCTTCAGTAAACTGACGTAGACTCGGGGATGAGATTTTCTTGAGATTATAAGCATTATGCTATTTCAAACACATGATGAGTAAATTCGTGAAGGAGAGAAGGTAAGCAAATAGAAGAAAATGAGTTTCGTTGAAGGTTGTCGATTTGGGATAAAATACGGGCCGAGCGATAATACCCGATATTTATGCATTAGTACCATACAATGTAGCATATGACCATGATAGTATAATGTATAAGGTATATTAAAAATAAGTAGAATTTTAAATAATTTGAGACAATTCCTAATTATGCGGGTAATTGGTTAACTACCGGGTAACGGAATATTATCTAATTAATTAATTGGTTATGGGATAAGATTAAAATTCCCCTCACCCCCACGTGGCAGCAAGCCACTTCCTAAAGATATGACTCTTAGTCATTTTGATTAGGTGGCACAATAATGTGTTAGTTACCAAAACACTTCATTCTAAGATTTTCAATACCAAGAATACTACAAGCAAAATAATGTGTTAGTTACCCAAACACTTCCATTCTAAGATTTTCAAAAGAAACCATACTACAATCAGACATGAGGTTTTGGAGATTAGCAAGGTGATTTGTTACAAACTATTACAAATTCGAAGATATTCCTACAAAACACTACAATGTGATTTCTTCAACCAACGAGATTTCTTAGCACAATAACAACGTGGGATTTTGTGATTCTAAGGGAGTACGATGCAAACTTTTCCAAGAATATCATACGGATTTTTCCCTACTGCAGGTATGTTAAGGCTAAGCCATTCCTTCATTTTGGCATGATCTCATAATTACACGAGTTTGATAATGAGGCATAAAGAGAAATTCATATTCCAGAATTTACGTATATTTTCCTAGTCTTGTAAGTTACAATATTCTCCTTATCGGGATTTTATGTTCAATTGAGTATTATCTTCATCCATTTAAGAGAGCAGAGAATCTATATATACAGTATTGCAATATTTTCATTACCATCGAGCTATAATCGATGTGCAGACCCCTATTTGGCTGCCTCTGATCAGATGATAAGTTATATACCGAGCCTACTATGGCCGAGCACCTATAAGCGAGCCCAGCATGGCCGAGATACAGAGCCTAGTATAGCCGAGTGCCTATGAGCGAGCCTACTACGATAGAGCAGTTATATATATATATACCAAGCCCTATAAGGTGGCGCAACTATTTTACTCACTATATTGGGAGAGTTGAGTCAGTATCAGCAGGTGAGCATATGTTCAGATTATCTTTGACTCCCAGTTGGTTTCAGTTATTATATTTTCAGTTCAGCTTCAGCTTTCAGTATATTGCCTTACATACTCGGTACATTATTTCGTACTGACGTCCCTTTCTGGGGGCACTGCATTTCATGCATGTAGGTTCAAACAGAAAGACGGGTAGACCTTCTTAGTAGGTGTTGCCCGAGTTCAGCTTTATCGGTAAGCTCCACGCCCTTCGGAGTTGCTGGGTCTAGAAGCTTTGTGTATATATGTATATAGGCTATGGGTAGGTCGGGGCCCTATTCCGATCACAGTACATCCATCAGTAGAGGCTGGTAGACATATCCTGTCAGTTTGTGCAGTATGTTGGGCTTGTAGGCCCTGTACGTATATTTTGTTGGCTTGTCAGTTTTAGTAGTTATGACGGCCTTGCCGGCCAAACTTTATGTCGACATTTAGTCAGCGTTAGTCTCTATTCAGTTCTATATTTTGGTTCGCACATTATTTTGTAATGTGGCCCGTGACCAAAGTATGACATTATATGTTCAGAGTCTCTTAGTCGCAAGTGGTACGCCGGGATAGGTAAGGCACCGGGTGCCGGTCTCGCCCCCAAGTTCGGGGCGTGACATCTGCTTAAGCAAAAACAAATACATGGAAAACAGTAAATAGGGAATCGAGGCTAATACACTCAAAACGACCGGCCAGGTCATTACACAACTTCAACACCAATAACTCGACAATGAGAATGATAATGCGTAACCACGAAACTAATCAGAATAACTCATAATAGAAGAGATAGGATATACCGATGACTTGAAATAACAATAATAGCAATGAAAGAGATAACATGTAACAATGACTTCAAATAACGATAATCAACAATGAAAGAGATAACATGTACAATGACTTCAAGTAATGATAATCAACAATTAATGAGACAACATGTAACAATAAAAGAGGCAACAAGTTCAACTAAAGCATAAGAGCAAATTATCAAGTAGGATGTAGAACAAGTGTGAACAAAGTCATTAAGGCATGCGAGGAGAGACTAACACATTAAGAATATATTGACTATGAGAATTTAGAACACGATATGACAATTCAATTAAAGCATGTAGAGAGTCTAAGTAGCCTAAACCGGTAAAACACCACATACAACCCATGTACCCACTTGTCACCTTGCGTACACAGCTTTCACATAGCACAAATGACACAATCAATCCCAAATCCTAAGGGATAGATCCTCCACACAATGTTCGGCAAGATACTTACCTCAACTAGGCCAATTCAACACTTGGAAATAGATTGTCCCCAAAATTTCACCTCCATACGGCTCAAATCTAACCAAAATCAACTTAATATCATCAAACTATGCAAGTGAAATCAATTTCAATAGATAAAGCTATGATCTTTACACTTTACCAAAAAAGTCAACAAAATTCAACTCAGGGCCCTCCCGGTCAAAACCCGCGTCCAAAGGTAGATTCTGATTGCCCATAACCCCACGAGTTCATATATGTGATTAGTTTCAAAATCCGTGTCCAAATCGACTCTCAAAAATAAAATTCTTATTTTTCAAAAATATGAACAAATTTCACAAATTTTCACTTTGATTCACATGATTCTGATGTTAAAATCTAAGATATATTGATGGAATATAGTTGGAAATAGATTAGAATCACTTAACCAAAGTTTGTAGTTAGAACTCCCCTCTTAAAATTGCCTCTTACCGAGTCTAGGGTTCTAAAATGAGAGAATATGAGATGAAATCCCGACTTCCATCCCTTATTAACAACTGCAGATGTCGCATTTGCGAACCCTCGAAATTGCGGACCAGGGATCGCAATTGCGAAGTTGGAAATCACGCAAAAGCGAACAATTGTTCGCAATTGCGAACAAAGTGTAATGCCAGCTGACTTCGCAAATGCGAAGGGGAAATTACAATTGCGACATCTGAGACCCCACTATCACCTTCGCAATTGCAAGGCTGGTGTTCGCAATTGCGATAACTGAGCACCAGCAACACTAACATTCATTTTTAGTTCAATCCATTCCGAAACATGTCTGAAACTTATCTAAGCCCTGGAGGCTCCATACCAAACATCCACACAATTCTAAAACATTATATAAACTCGTTCGCGCTATCAAAACACCAAAATAACATCTAAAACTACGAATTGAACATTAAAACACATAAGTTTCAAAGTAAATTTCAAGAATCTCTAGAATTGCAACTAAACGTCTGAATCCTATCCGCTCAACCCAAAATGATACCAAATTTTGCAGACAAGTTCTAAATAGCATAACAGACCTAGTCCAAGTCCCAAAATCAAATTCCGAACTTGATAGCTAAAAGTCAACCTATGGTTAAACTTTTCAACTTCAAATTGCCAATTTTCGACAAAACAACACAAATCACCTACAGACTTCCAAATTCAATTCCGGGCATACGCCCAAGTCCAAAATCACGATACGAAGCTATCGAAGCCATCAAAACACTGTTCCGGGGTCATTTTCATAAAAGTCAAAGTTTGGTCAATATTTCTAATTTAAGTTTCTATGTCAAGAATCAAGGGTCTGAATCAACCCGAAAGCTTCCCAGAACGAAACTAATAAATCCCGTAAGTGATAAAATCATAAAATTACCTGTGTGAAGCATCAAAAGGGGTAACAGGGCCAAATTACTCAAAACGACCGGTCGGGTTGTCACATTCTCCCCCTCTTAAAACAAACATTCATCTCGAACGTGCATAAGGACATAGCTGAAGTGATGAATAGATGAGGATAATGATTCTACATGACGTGATCGGTCTCCCAGGTTGACTCATCGATCGTATGACCCCTCCATTGAACATTCACTCAAGCAATGTTCTTTGATCTCAACTTCCTGACTTGTCTGTCTAAGATACCCACCGGCTCCTCAATATAAGTCAAATCCTCGTCTAATCGAACTGTGATGAAGTCTAGAAAATGAGATACATCACCATAATACTTCCGGAGCATAGAAACATAGAACACCGGATGAACCGCATACAAACTAGGTGGCAATGCAAGCTTGTAGGTTACCTCACCAATCCTGTCAAGGATCTCAAAAGGTCTGATATACCTAGGGCTCAATATGCCCTTATTCCCGAACCTCCTCACACCCTTAATGGGTGACACCCATAGCAAAACTTGCTCTCCAACCATGAATGCAACATCATGAACCTTCCGATCCGCATAACACTTCTGTCTAGATTGGGATATACGAAGCCGATCCTAGATCCACTTCACCTTCTCCAAGGCATCTCGAACCAAATCTGTGCCTAATAACTTAGCCTCTGCCGGCTCAAACCAACCAAATAGAGAACGATACCATCTCCTACATAGAGCCTCATAAGGAGCCATCTGAATACTTGGTTGGTAGCTGTTATTGTAGGAAAACTCCATAAGAGGTAAAAACTAATCCCAAGAACCCCCGAAATCCATAAAACGGGCACAAATCATATCCTTCAATATCTGAATGGTGCGCTCGGACAGTGTGTCCGTCTGGGGTGAAATGTTGTATTCAACTCAACCCCTACGCCTAACTCGTGATGTACAGCTCTACAAAAATACGATGTGAACTTGTACCCTGGTCAAAGATGATGGATACCGGTACGCCATGAAGCCGGACAAGCTCGCGGATATAGATCTAAGCCAGCTGCTCTGAAGAATAGATAGTCACTACAAGAATAAAATAAGCCAACTTGGTCAACCTGTCCACAATCACCCATACCGCATAAATTACTTCTGAGTCTGGGGGAGCCCAACAACGAAATCCATGGCGACACGGTCACATTTCCACTCGGAAATTTCAAGTCTCTAAAGCAAACCACCTAGCCTCTATTGCTCATACTTCACCTGTTGACAGTTTAGGCACCGAGTTCCATACTCCACTATGTCTTTATTCATTCTCCTCCACCAATAGTGCTGCCTCAAATCCTGATACATCTTAGCATGCAACCCATCCACATTGGGCACACATAATCAGTCCTTCATCCGCAACACCACGTCATCACCAATCGAAACCTCCTTGGCATCGCCGTGCTGTACTGTGTCCTTAAGGATAGGCAAATGGGGGTCGTCATACTGACGCTCTCTGATGTGATCATATAAAGAAGAACAAAAAACCACAGAAGAAAGAACTTGAATGTGCTCTGAAACATCCAATCTAACAAACTAGCTGGCCAAGGCCTGAACATCTAATGCTTATGACCTTTTCGCTACCGGTAGATATTCTAAACTGCCCAAGCTCTCCTCCTTTCAACTTAAGGCATCGGCAACCATATTGGCCTTCCTGGGATGATATAGAATGGTGATATCATAGACTTTAAGCAACTCTAACCATCTCCTCTATCGCAAGTTAAATCTTTCTGTTTGAATAGATGTTGTAGACTCTGGTGGTCGATAAAGACCTCACAAGGGACACCGTACAAATAGCGCCGCCAAATCTTCAAGGCATGAACAATTGCGGCCAATTCCATGTCATGGATAGGATAATTCTTCTCACGGGTCTTCAACTGCCAAGACGCGTAGGCAATCACCCTACCATCTTGTATCAACACCGCGCCAAGGCCAACACTTGACACATCATAATACATAGTGTAAGACCCCGAACCCATAGGAAACACCAGCACTGGGGTTGTAGTAAAAGCACTCTTGAGATTTTCAAAGCTCGCCTCACACTCTTCGGACCATCTGAAAGGAGAACCCTTCTAGGTCATTCTGGTTATAGGTGCAACAGTATATGAGAAACCCTCTACAAAACAGCAATAATACCTGGCCAAACTAAGGAAAATTAGAATCTCAGTAGCTGAAGACGGTCTGGGAAAACTCTGAACTGCTTCAATCTTCTTCGGATCTACCTTAATCCCCTCACTTGCCACCACATGACCCAAAAATGCCACCGAGTCAATCCAGAAATCACACATTAAGAATTGTACATACAACTTCTTCTCCCTCAAGGTATGGAGCATGATCCTCAGGTGCTGCTCATGATCATCCCGGCTGCTGGAGTACACCAAGATGTGATTCAATAAACACAATGACGAATGAATCAAGATAAGGTTGGAATACACTGTTCATTAGGCGCATAAATGTTGTTGGGCGTTGGTCAGCCCAAATAACATCACAAGGAACTCATAGTGACCATACCGAGTCCTAAAGATAGACTTCAAAATATCCAGATCCCGAATAATTAGTTGATGATAACCTGCACAAATAAATCTTTGAGAACACTCTGGCACCCTGTTCTTCACGACAATGCACCCTATTAGCTGATCAAATAAGTCATCAATGCACGACAATGGATACCTGTTCTTCAATGTATTCTTGTTCAACTACAGATAATCAATACACATGCTCATAGAACCATCCTTCTTCTTCACAAATAAGATCGGAGCACCCCATGGTGACAGCCTAGGCCGAATATAACCCTTATCTAGCAACGCTTGCAACCGCTCCTTTAACTCCATCAGCTCTATTGGGGCCATACGATATAGTGGAATAAAAATGGGATGAGTGCCCGGCAACAAGTCAATACCAAAATCGATATCCCTATCAGGTGGCATGCTCGGAAGATCCGCTGGAAATATATCTAGGAAGTCTCTCACTACTGGAACTGACCCAATGGTAGGAGTATCAGCTCAGACATCTCTCACAAAGTCTAGATAAGAATCACACCTATTTTCAACCATCCACTGAGCCTTTAGAAATGACACAACCCTGCTAGGAAGATAATCCAATTCACCCCTTTACTCTAACCATGGAAACCCTGGCGTACATGGTCTGACAATATAGAATAGCATGACACGGAGACAACCTGTCCATGCCCAAGATAACATCAAAGTCTACCATAATAAGCAATAATAGATCAACTCTGGTTTCAAAACTACCAATAATAACTAAACATGACTGATACACACGGTCCACAATAATAGAATCTCCCACAGACATAGACACATAAATAGGACAACTCAAAGAATCACGAGATATATCAAAATAAGGAAAAAAGTAAGATGACACATATCAATAAGTGGATCATGCATCAAATAAGACTAATACATATCTATGGCAAATCGGAACCATACCTAAAATGACTGCGTCTGAAGTGACTGCCTCTGTCCTACCCAAAAAAGCATAGAATCTAGCCTGGCCTCCCCCTCTAGGGCAACTTCTACCCGCCCGTCCCCCACCCCTATCTAGCTTTGCGGGTGGAGCGGCGACTGGGGAAGCAACCATGGCCTGAGAAGTCTATGGGCCTGACTGAATCCGTAGAGCCTGAGTAGTATGTAAAGGTGCACCCCTCTTGAGTCTTGGGCAGTCTATAACCATATGACGGGTATCACCACATGCAAAGCAAGCTCTCGGTGGGCGTGGCTGCTGGGACTCGCTCAGGCCTGACCGGCTGGACTAACCGCTTAATCGGCTGACCATAGTGTGTAATCTGAGATCTGAAAATAAGCGGAGCACAACTAGAAGCTGGAAGTGCTGAGTGAACTAGGCAGCTCATATAGCCTCTACAATGACGTGTTGTAGCTATAGCGTGGGCACCACTAAATCCTCCCTTACCTTGAGTGCTTTTGGCCTCCTGCTCCTCTCTCTCATGGTCCTGCATATCGTCCAACCTCCATGCAATCCCTACCACCTGCTGATATGGGGTATATGGCTCCAACTCTCGAGCCATGTTGAATCTAATACCATAGTTTAGCCCCTTGATAAATCAATAGACTCGCTCTCTGACTGTAAAAACCAAGGCCGTTTTATGTCTGGACAAATCACTGAATCAGACAACATACTTTGACACCGTCATAGTACCCTAGCGTAGCTGCTCAAACTTCATGCACCATGCATCCTAAAGGGTCTGATGAACAAACTCTTTTAAGAACAACTCTAAAAATTGAGTTCATACAAATGAAGCCGCATAGGCTGGGCTACCCTCCTCGTACACCTGCCACCATTGATATGCTGCTCAAGACAACTAGAAAGTGGTGAAAGAAACCTTGCTCGTCTCTATAGTACCCATAGTACGAGAATACAGTGGCTCTCCTCTAAAAAACCAAGTGCATCATCTGAAGCCAAACCACTGAATGTAGGAGGGTGATACTTCTTGAACCTCTTAAGTCTAAGATACTCCTCCTCAGATGATGCTGCCCTAAACCCGAGCAGAACCAGAACAACAGGTTGTACTGGTATAACCTCTAGGACCTAATCCACATGGACCCCCACTACTCTGGAGTACGGGCTGTGAGAGTCTGAGCTCCTCCCCTAGCCTAAGATATGGCTGGTGCAAGTGGAATCAACCCCGCCTAAGCTAAAGTACCAAATATGCTCAAGAACTGTGCGAGGGTCTCTTGAAGTGCAGGGGTGGAAATAGGTGCCTCGGGTGCCTATTCCCCAATTGCATACACTGGTGGCTCCTCTGTAGCAGCTCGTGCAGGTGCTCTAGCTCCACCACATGCCCCTCCTTGGCCTCGGCCCCGGCTCTATCCTCTCGCGGCTCTAGCATGGGGAATGGGTGTCTGATCATCGAATCTTGCAGTGCGTGTCCTCACCATCTGTGAGAGAATAAAATGTCAAAGATCTAGTTTTCGAAGTCAACCAATTCGCACAATAAGGAATAAAATAAGTGAAGTTTTCCTTACAATTTCGTACCCTCTCGAAGATAAGTATAGACGGCTCTGTACCGATCCGCAAGACTTTATTAACCTACATATGACTTGTAACACCTATGAACCTAGATCTCTAATGCCAAATTGTCACGACCCCAATTTCCCTCTATAGGATATCGTGATGGCATGTAGTTTGTATGACTAGGTAATCCTAACATTTAATCATAACGTAACAAGAATAATCACCAAAAATACTAAAATAGAACTACAATACTCATATGGCCTTCAAAAACAGAATCTCAACAACAACTTTCCCAAAACTACATCACTCTCTGAATGAAAAATTCAACATGAAATAAAGATAAAGGAAGGTGACTCAGTAGGAGTACACCACAACGGTACCCAGTATGTATCAAGACTAACCTCGGTAGAGTATTGACGAGGCCAGGTCAAGACACCTACTAGGATATAATAAACAGAATGAAAACATAGTAAGAAGAAGTAATGGAGGTGAAGAAATAAGTAATATGAAACAAGTTAATAAAATAGACTAATGAAAGGATTGTAAGCATCGAGATAACAAAAAAGAAGCGATTGAAAAGAACCACAATGTTCATGTACGGACAATAACTGATTGAACAAGGAAGAACAAAACAACATGAAGTGTTCCCACCAAATAACTCTTTGAAACATGAGATAAATAATAAGAATCACAACGAGGTGCCGCCTCATGTTCACATTTCTCACTTTCAATCACAATATTTCCTTATACTGTCGCGTGAGCCTTACAAGTTAAATAGTTTTGAAAACATTTTTCTCGAAAAAGCTACACCCACTTTAGCCTACCTTATGATGTTGTGTGGCTTCACGTAATTCCCTTACAAGCAACATGCACATAAGTCCTATCGTATGCCGCCACATGCACATTAACCCCTATCCTTATACCGCCGCATGCGCATCAATATCACGTCACAATAACAACTCGCACCACAAGTGCCCATATGTCACAACTTGTCAATAATCAACAATATCAATGTTTTTACAACAATATCCCATGTCTCAACCACAATGTGTACAAGAATATCAACAATAACAATGAATGTAAATTTCTTAACAAAAATGATGTCAACGCACTTCCCCTTAATGTGATAACGGCTTTCACAACTTCAACACCAATAACTCGACAATGAGAAAGATAATGCGTAACCAAGAAACTAATAAGAATTTCTCACAATAGAAGAGATAGCATATATCGATGACTTCAAATAAGAATAATAACAATAAAAGAGATAACATGTAATAATGACTTCATATAATGATAATCAACAATGAAAGAGATAACATGCACAATGACTTTAAATAATGATAATCAACAATGAAAAAGACAGCATATAACAATAAAAGAGGCAACAAGTTCAACTAAAACATAAGAGCAAATTATCAAGTAGGATATAGAACAAGTGTTAACTAAGTCATTAAGGCATGCAAGGATAGACTAACACAAGTAAGAATAGGTTGACTATGAGAATTTACAACATGATATGACAATTCAATTAAAGAATGGAGAGAGTCTAAGTATCCTAAACCGGTCAAATATCACATATAACCCGTGTACCCACTCGTCACCTTGCGTACACGGCTTTCACATAGCACAAATGTCAAATCCTAAGGGGTAGTTCTCCCACACAATGTAGGCAAGATACTTACCTTAACTAGGCCAATTCAACCCTCGAAAATAGTTTTTCCCCTAAAATTTACCTCCACACGGCTCAAATCTAACCAAAATTAACTTAATATTATCAAACAATGCAAGTGAAATCAATTATAATAGATAAAGCTATGATCTTTACACTTTTCCCAAAAAGTCAACCCAAGGCCCGCCCGATCAAAACTCAGATCCATAGCCTGATTCTGACTACCCATAACCCCACGAGTTCATATATGTGATTAGTTTCAAAATCAGAGTCCAAATCGACTATCAAAACTCAAATTCTAATTTTTCAAAAACTTGACAATGTTTTACAAACTTTCACTTTGATTCACATGATTTTGATGTTAAAACCTATGATATATTGATGGAATATAGTTGGAAATATATTAGAATCACTTACCCAAAGTTTCAAAGCCCTCGACTCAACTTTGAATCTAACAATAAAACGCATAAGTTTCAATGTAAATTTCAAGAATCTCTAGAATTGCAACTAAACGTTTGAATCCTACTAACTAAACTTCAAATGATACCAAATTTTGCCGACAAGTTCTAAATAGCATAACAGAACTATTCCAAGTCCCAAAATCAAATTTTGAACTTGATAGCTAAAAGTCAACCTACGGTGAAACGTTTCAACTTCAAATTGCTAAATTTGGTCAAAACAACACAAATCAACCTACAGACATCCAAATTCAACACCGGGCATACACCCAAGTTGTAAGGACCCGTAAAACTTTTAACCAAAAACTCGGGGTTTCGTGGTGCCAAGATAGATTCCTGCATTCGGACTTTTTGGACTAAACAGTAACCTACGGACTTAGAGGAAAATGTTTTGCAAAAGAAAGCATTTCTGCAGCCCATTATACAGTCGCATAATCACTATGCGAACCGCATAATAGCTGCAGAGTGAAGCTGTAAGTTTGGCCAATTTGAGGTCAGTTTTGCGGTCGATTATGCGACCGCATAATCGATATGCGGACCACATATCGGTCGCATAATTCCTCTTGGGTTTCTGTGGAGGGAGTTTTGCGGTGCATTAAGCGACCGCAGAACAAGTATGCGGACCGCATACTGGTCGCATACTTGAGCCAAAAGTTTAGGCCCCCGAGGGCCATTTCTACGATCACTTTGTGGACCGCATAACCATTATGCGGTCGCATATGCAACCACAGACCTGTGTCGGGGCACAATTTTTCTTAATTAAAAACCTGACCCCCATTCCATTAAAATACCCCATAGGTCTATTTTGAGCTCATTTTCTGATATTTCTAGAGTGAGAGAGAGAGAGAAAGAGGGTTCAAGAGGGAGGGCCTAAGTTTTCATCAAATTGATCTTCAATCATCACTTGAAGCTTTGGAAATATTCAAGTAGAGCACCAAAATTCTTCACCCTAGAAGGTAAGACTTCATCACCCCAGCTCTTAATTTCCAACATAGCTATAATGGGGTACTAGGGTGATACTTCATGGGTATGAGGGTGGTTTATCTTGCATGCATGTGTGATAAAGAGTGTGGGGAAAAAGTGAGTTAGAGCCATGAACGTTTTCCTAATTCTGGGTTCAATTTGTATATTGCTAAAATAGATTGTGGTTGCTAAGGGTTCCGAAAAATTATAGAGTCTAAAGAATGGCAATTGAGGTATGTATGGCTAACTCTCTTCTTCCTTGAATCTAATTCCTGGTGTCCGAATGATCGGTGTAAGTTCTAACTTGATCATACTAGAATTGTTTGCCTTAGTGTGTTGGATTGAAAGATTCATGTTCCCTAAATGTTTTAGATGGTTACCATGTCATCATGCTATTTGAGAACGTAATTATGTTGTTTCCAAACTCCTTCCCTTATGTGTGCAATTCCTTATGTGATGATGTTATTTGAACGGATAAAAAGGGAAAAGACTTGAATTGTAAAATGTTCCCAAGTGCCAAGAACTACTTAATAAATGAGGCTGTTTGTGCCATATAATGAAAGATGGGAAAGAAATGTGAATTGAATCAACAATTGAAAGAGGTTATGTCTCAAGTGATATGGCTTAGCCGATCGGGTCGATATCAGACGCCATGCTGTACACATGGTGGCATTTTTGTTGGAATTATTGATTTACATTGTGGATATGGATATGTCTCACTTGAGATGGCTTAGCCGGTCGGGCGAGACCCGACTCAGTGTAAAAACACGGTGGCATTGTGAGTCGTGGCTTTGGCACTAAAGATTATTAATCTAAAAAGATGGAAAGATTGAATTAGAAACTATGTGACACTTACTTGGTGTTTTCCTTATATTTATATGAAGCTCTTATTGATTATTATGACTGCCTTCTCTTTGTTTCATTGTTAATTCTACTAAGATTGGTGTTTGCCTTACATACTAGTACTATTCGACAGTACTAACGTCCCTTTTGTCGGGTGCGCTACATCTTTGAATGGATGTAGGTGGTTCCATCGCAGATAGTGCCGATAGCAGATAGTGGTGCTCTCTTTATTTCCTCACAGCAGTCTTGGTGAGCCCCATTTCTCCCAGGGTTCATGTAGTCCTTCTTTTGTATAAGTTTTCATATTTTGAGGTATAGCCGGGGCCCTGTTGCCAGCATTGTCATGTTGCTATTTTGTACTCTTAGAGGCTCCGTAGACGTTTATGTGGGTCATGTATGTATGTTGGGGTAGTCATTGGATCGAGTTGTATTTTGGGAACTCAACTATGGCATAATGTATATAAGGAAAAATGAACTAGCAACGTTTATATATTTATATAACTAATCTCTCCCCTGTTTTACAAATGGTGATGCGATCCCTTCTTGGATTATGAATGAGTCGGGTAGGAAAGGTTTAATAGGCTTGCTTGACTGGGTTCACTCGGTTGAGCGCCGGTTGCGCTCCCCGAGGCTGGGGCGTGACACAAGGCCAACATTACGATACAAAGCTATCGGAGCCATCAAAACACAATTCTGAGGTCGTTTTCACAAAAATTCAAAGTTTGGTCAATATTTCTGAATTGAGCTTCTAAGTCAAGAATCAAAGGCTCCGGTCGGGTCGTCAAAATGACTGGTCGGGTCAAAATGACTCAAAATGACTGGTCGGGTCGTCACACTTCTAGTGGCTTTTCTTCCTATACTCATAATCCTAAAAAATAAAACAACACAACAAATATAATTAAAATAATAATAAACAAAATAAAATAAAGCATTAAAGTTGGATTACCTTCCAACAAGCGCCTAATTTAACGTCGCGGTATGATGAATCACTCTTTTCTCCACCTTGAACTTATGAATTGTACCCCTAACATGGCATCCGGTCTGTGGCTATGCTCTAGCAGTGGGGATACAAAGATAACCAAGCCAGGTAATAAATTTTTTGCTCTACACTTCTCGGCCTTTAGATGAGGAATGTAATATTTTGCTTTTTGGCACAACAAATTCAAGAATATAGGCACTCACATCCTCACCCTTTGTAATGACCCGACCAGTCATTGTAAGCTTTAAGTTTTTGTTCAATTGTTCGATATCTTGAGTGGCTTCATATTGTGTATTACGAAATTACATACATGGTCGGATTTTATTTTCGGATGTTTCGGGATGAAATTGGATGAGTGATTCTCACTTTAGAAGCTTGAATTGGAAATGTTGACCGAGGTTTGACTTTTGTGAAAATGACCCCAGAACGGTATTTTGATGGCTCTGATAGATTTTAATCGTGATTTTAGACTTGGGCGTACGCCCAAAATTTAATTCGGAGATCTATAGGTTGATTTGTGTTATTTTGCCGAAAGGTCGCGATTTAAAGGGTTAGAATTTTGTTAAGTTTGACCGTAGGTTGACTTCTTAGATATCATGTTTGGATTTCTATTTCGGAACTTTGAATATGTCTGTTTTGTCATTTGGAACTTGTCTGCAAAGTTTGGTGTCATTTCGAGTCTATTTGATAGGAATCAGACGCGCTGTTGTGTTTTTAGAAGTTCTTGGGTTTCATGTTGATTTCATGTGTTTTTTGGTCTGATTCGCGGTTTCCGATGTTATTTTGATAATTTGATCGTGCGAACAAGTTCGTGCTATATTTTTAGACTTGTGTTGATGTTTTGTTTAGAGCCCCGAGGGCTCGGGTGAGTTTTTGACACGTTCCAGAGTGTTTGAAAGAGTTTTAGTTGATGGTTTTGATCAGGTGTTACTGGTCTCGCATTTGCGAGATATAGGTCACATTTATGATATTAGAGTGAAGTCTGCTAGGTTCGCATTTGCGATGGAGGGCTGGGTAAGCTTTTTCCCATTTGCGATCAGATAGGTCGCATTTGCAAGGTGTCTATGGTTCTCATTTGCGACCACAATGTCACACTTGCGACTGTAGCATGGATGTGGGGTGTTTTATTTTTGCGATAATTTTCTCGCATTTGTGGGGTTCGCAAATGCAAACCCCATTCCACAATTGCGACTGGACATAAAAGTTGAGGGACGAGATTTTAGTCTCATTTTAACATATTTGAACCTTAGACTAGGTATGCGGGATATTGAAGAAGGATTTTCATCTACAATCATTGGGCAAGTGATTTTGTTCAATTTCCAACTATTGTACATGATTATATGTGGGTTTTAACATCAAAATTATGAGAATCAAAGTGATATTTTGAGAAACTTGGTATATATTTTGAAAAATGAGAATTTGAGTTTTGAGAGTCGATCTGGACTCGGACTTTGAAATAAAATACATGTATGGACTCATGGGGTTATGGGTAGTCGGAATCTACCCTTTGACCCGGGTTTTTACCGGGCGGGCACATGGTTGACTTTTGTTGAGTTTTAAGGAATTGTGCAAAGATCATAGCATTAATTATTGGAATTGATTTCTCTTGCGTTATTTGATGTTATTGAGCCAATTTTTATTAGATTTGAGCCGAGCGGAGGTAAGTTATAAAGGGAAAGCTATTTTAAAGTATTGATTGATTGCTTTTGAGATAAATATCTTGCCTAACTTTGTGTGGGGGAACTACCCCGTAGGGATTGGGTTGTTTGCACTATCTGAACTACGTGAAACACGTATACGCGATGTGACGAGTGTGTACACGGATTTATATGTGGAAATTTTTCCGGTTTAGACTCTTAGGGTTCTTATGCACACTAAATTTAATTTGCTCTATCATGTTATGTCCCCTATTGATAAATTCACTCTTGGATGCCTTATTTGAAGTTGTTGGTTCATGTCCAATCTTTTGTTGCAAAATATACTCACATGCATTAATTGTAATTGCTGCCTCTTTATTTACTTGCTGCACTCCCGTGTTATTGTTATTGCTGTTGTACTCAGTGTTGTGGAGCCGAGGGCTATGTGTGGTTTTGGTATTAGAATTGTTGTAAGGAAATGTTGTGGCATATGAACATATGGGGTGCGAGTTGTTATATTGTGTTTTTATATTTCTGGCACGCGTGATATTGTTGAGAGGATTGTCAGGGTGTTCGCACGTGAGTTGTCTGTGCTATTATTATTATTATTAATATTATTATTTATATTTGCACATGCGGCGTGACAAGGCAGGAATATTATTATGTGCATGTGGCGAGACAAGGCGGGCATTTACTTTATTGTTGCGCACGCGGCGAGTCAACGGGGGTGCGCCTAACTTTTGTTAGTCATGCACAATACAGTTTTGTTGTGTTGTTTCCTACGTGCCTTTGTTGTCTCTAATCTTACTTGTTGACTCGAATTGTGATAGAACACTTGCACAAGCATACACCGTAATTAGTCACTCATATCAATCTAAGAATATGAACCTTGATGTTTATTGATCGTTTACATGTATTCTTGTGTACCTGCCTATATATGGGTTTGTGCTTGCGAACATAATGTCACATATTGTAGCAGGTATGTGAGGTATTTTGGTTTTGATGTAATTTTCTCGCATATGCGGGGTACACAAATATGCGAACCCCAGGTCGCAATTGCGACACCTGCGACTGGACATATAAGTTAAGGGACGAGATTTTAGTCTCATTTTCACATCTTTGAACCATAGACTCGGTAGGAGGAGATTTCGAAGAGGGATTTTCATCTACAATCATTGGGTAAGTGATTTTGTTCAATTTACAACTATTTTACATGATTATATGTTAGTTTTAACATCAAAATTATGAGAATCAAAGTGATATTTTGAGAAACTTGGTATATATTTTGAAAAATGAGAATTTGAGTTTTGAGAGTCGATCTGGACTCGGACTTTGAAATAAAATACATGTATGGACTCATGGGGTTATGGGTAGTCGGAATCTACCCTTTGACCCAGGTTTTGACCGGGCGAGCACGGGGTTGACTTTTGTTGAGTTTTGAGGAATTGTGCAAAGATCATAGCATTAATTATTGGAATTGATTTCTCTTGCGTTATTTGATGCTATTAAGTCAATTTTTATTAGATTCGAGCCGAGCGGAGGTGAGTTATAAAGGTAAAGCTATTTTAGAGTATTGATTGATGGCTTTTGAGGTAAGCATCTTGCCTAACTTTGTGTGGGGGAACTACCCCGAAGGGATTGGTTATTTTGCACTATTTGAACTATGTGAAAGACGTATACCCGAGGTGACGAGTGTGTACATAGCTTTATATGTGGAAATTTGTATGGTTTGGACTCTTAGGGTTCTTATGCACACTAACTTTAAGTTGCTCTATCATGTTATGTCCCCCATTGTTAAATTTACTCTTACATGCCTTATTTGAAGCTATTGGATCATGTCCTATTTTTTGTTGCCAAATATACTCATACATGATTTAATTGTAATTGTTGACTCTTTATTGTTACATGTTGTCTCTTCTGTAGTTGAGTATCCTTTATTGAAGTTATTGTTACCTTTTCCATTGTTGACTTATCCTTATTTGAAACCATTGTTACATGTTATCTCTCCTATCGTTGAGTTACCCTTATTTGATATCGTTGTTACACATCATCTCTCTCATTGTTGAGTTATTCTTATTTGAAACCGTTATTACTTGTTATGTCTTTCAATGTGAGCTCGTTCTTCTGTTTCTTTGTGTTTCTAATTCTTGTGTTGATTTACTTGCCGCACTCCCGTGTTATTGTTGTTATTGTTGTACACAATGTTGCTGAGCCGAGGGCCATGTATGGTTGTGGTATTAGAATATTTTTGAGGAAAAGTTGTGGCATATGGGAACATGTGGTGCGAGTTGTTCTATTGTGTTTTTATGTTTCTGGCACACGTGATATTGTTGAGAGGATTGTCAGGCGGTTTGCACGTGAGTTGTCCGTACTATTGTTATTATTGATATTTGCACATGTGGCGTAACAATGCGCGCTATATATGTGGGTTTGCGCATGTGGAAAGACAAGGCTAGAATATTATTAGGCACGTGTGGCAAGACAAGGCGAGCATTTACTTTATTGTTGTGCACGTGGTGAGACAAGGGGGTGTGCCTACCTTGTGTGAGTCATGCACAATACGATTTTGTTGTGTTGTTTCCTACATGCCTTTCATTGTCTCTAATCTTACTTGTTGACTCGAGTTGTGATAGAACACTTGCACAAGCATACACCATAATTAATCACTCATATCAGTCTAAGAAGATGAACCTTGATGCTTATTGATCGTGTATATGTATTCTTGTATACCTGCCTTCTGTGCGTGAGTTGCACCGTTAGCACGTGAGTTGTCCATGCGGATATGAGATATTGTTACTGCTAGCACGTGAGCTATCCGTGCGGATGTGGGATATTGTTTCTCTCTTAGCATGTGAGTTGTCCATGCAGTTATGAGGTATTAATGGTATTGGCACGTGAGTTGTCCGTGTAGCACGTGAGTTGTCTGTGCGATTGTGATTTGTAATGTGGGCACAAGATTCCAAGTGATTTGGGACCCGTGATTTATTATTATGAGGTGTGGTACCTCAGGGAAATTCTTGTATAAACCTTGTGTGAAAGCGGTTGTTTTCTTAGGTGGTTACATGTTTTCCCTTACTTAGTTTCACTGGACTTTAACTTTATTCTTCTTACTTTACGGCGTTATTACCTATTTGCTCCTTGTTGTTTCTAGTTCTTATTGAAATTATTATAACATTATTTTTACCACGTTTAGATTTATATTATTCCTTGTTAGTTTGATATTCATGCTTGTACAGGTTATTATGTCTAGTAGGTCTTGACTGTTCCTTGTCACTACTCTATCGAGTTTAGTCTTGATACTTACTAGGTACCATTGTGGTGTACTTATGCTATGTTTGCTACATATTTTTGTGCAGATCTATGCACCTCGGAGCGTATTGATCATTAGTTAGCTGATCGAGTATTGCTGTAGAAACTCAAGGTATACTTGTCGTCGTGTTCACAGGCCTCAGAGTCACCTTCTGATGTTTATTTTTTACTGTTTATTTCTATTCCGGAACAGTTGTACTTAGAGATTTTTTAGTGAACTAGGTAGAACTTATGACTTGTACTACCGGTTTTGGAATATTTCATATCTACTTGGGATTGTTGGCTCTATAGAGAACTTTTGGGTTTATATTTAATAGTCAACTGGTTAAAAATTCTGTTATTAATTTAGTAAATGTTAGGCTTACACTAGGTGCTATCACGACTGCTAAGGAGGAATTTTGGGTCGTGACACCCTTTGAATCCCCCATAGGCTCAGATGGCTCGATTACTATCTTACTATCCAAGCACAATGTGGAAAACTATTTGGAATGAAGTCTAAGTGTCCTAACTCATGAATTGTACTACTATGTACATCCCCGAATATACACACTCAATTCTCCAAAAGTAATGTTATCTACTCTCTCACATGATTCTAGAGAACTTTTCTCAACATTGGCATCATCAAGAAAAACATGGTCTAATAATTGTTATTCTCGTTTTAGCTCCTCAATTTGGTCTAGACGATTATTTTAACTTCACACAACTCATCATTAAATTGTTGGGATTTGCACGCATCAACCTTTGTACTCAAATCTGCATCCAATTTATGCATAGCTGTAACACCCCGGAAAATTTCAAAGTACTTAAGTGTAATGGCTGGTAAAATTTACAAAGAAAATAATGTTTCATGGTGCCGGACTAGGATTACATGTTTGAGGATTATATGTTTTGTGTCGGACTAGGCTTGGACTTTTTGGGCTGAACAATGCACATGAAAGTAAAGGAAAATATTTGCCGAAAAAATGCGTTTATGCGGTCCATTATGCGACTGCATAATCACTCTGCGGGCTGCATAATGGCCGCAGAAGTGAGCAGGAGAGGGCTATTACGGAAGCAGCCATGCGGTCGACTATGCAACAGCATAACTATTATGCGGTGCATTATGCGACCGCATAACAGTTATGTGGACCGCATAGTGACCGCATACATAGGCAGTTCTTTTGGCTATTTTGTAACCAATTATGCGACCGATATGCGGTCCGCATAACCATTATGCGGTCGCATATGTGATCGCAGAACCTGTTCCGGAGCTTTATTTTTGGGTTTTTAAAGCCTGACCCTACTTTATTAAATACACATTTTGGGCTATTTTTTAGAGATATTCTGACATTTTAGAGTGAGAGAGAGTGCCCTAGAGTGAGAAGGTGTTCTTCAATAATTGTTCTTCAATATTTCTAGAATAGATTGAAGTTGCTAAGAATTCCGGAACATTTAGAGTGTAAGGAAGCTCAAGTGCGGTATGATGGCTAAACTCTTCTTTAAGAATTGGAATTCCCAATATCCTTGTAAGTTCCGAGATGTTGATTATAAATGGAGTTTTCCCATAAGTTTTGTGATGAAGATATATGTTCAATTCGTGTTTCAAATGCTCTTGTCATATTGCATTATAAATTGAGTATGTGTCCCAAACTATGATTGTGATTGTGATACACCTCCACCCGCATGCATTGGGGTGAGGCGGCATGACAACTTTGTGCGGGGATTAGGGTATAGATATTATGAATGTGATACACCTCCACCCGCATATATATCGGGGTGAGGCGGCATGACCGCTTTGTGTAGGGATTATGGTATTGTGGGACTGCACCTCCACCCGTATACATTAGGGTGAGGCGGTATGACCGCTTTGTGTATAGTTTTGGTATTATTGTGGCACCACCACCCGCATACATTGGGGTGAGGTGGCAGGTCCGCTTGATTAGAGTTGTGGTGTTGTACGTACACTTCCACCTGTATATATTCGGGTAAGGTGGCGGGGCCGCTTTGTGTGAAGATGGTTACAGAGGATCTCATCTTAAATCT